>NC_041391.1:47973259-47973946 GCF_002162155.2 Triticum dicoccoides
GAGGCGGGGCGAGGAAGAGGGAAGGCGAGGAGAGGGCGAGGGAGGGAGAGGGCGAGGGCGAGGGCGAGGGCGAGGGCAGCGGCGGCGGCGGCGGTGGATCGAGAGGGAGAGAACTGGCGAGGGGGAGAGGGAAGGGGGGATCGGGCGAAGGGGGGATCGGGTGAAGGGGGATCGGGCCACAATACTAATGGTGCACCTCACCGTGGTGCGCCATTAGCATGTCCATACTAATGGCGCACCTCACCGTGGTGCGCCATTAGTATTTTTTTTTATTTCAACTCGAGCCAAAAGGTTATGTACTACCAGAACCTATCCACGTCAAGCCCACTCTACTAGCTCGACTGGTCAGCAGCCAGTTCTCACACCAGGAGGTCCTGGGTTCGACTCCCAGGCTCCACAATTTTTTTTATCATTTGAAAAGCTGTTTGATACTTATTTATGTTTAAATATGTTCAAACTTGTTTAAATAATAACAGTAATATTTTTTTATAAGACAGTAGCATTTAAAAAGCTGTTTGATACTTATTTTTTTATAAGACGGTGCGCGCGGTGCGGGGGGTCGGCGGCAGCGGTTGAGTAGGGGAATCGAGGGTGCGGTGGGTCGGCGGCGGTGACCGGTGGACTGGGGGGGTGCTCGGCGTCGAGGGGGACCGGATCTGGCGAGGTGGGATAGCGGTCGAGATGGAG
>NC_041391.1:47975395-47989994 GCF_002162155.2 Triticum dicoccoides
GTCATCAGCACGTGATAGTCGTGAGACTTCATCCCGCTGAACTTCTGCTTCGCTGGGTCTAGGTATCTGCTTATCTTCCCCGCGTAACCGTAAGGAAGTTTTACTCCTAGGAGGCAGGTGAAAAACTGCTCGATCTCCTCCTGACTTAGAGTGAAGCACGCGGGAGGGTAGTCATTTCCGGTCTTCTTGGCCTTTTTGCCTTTGCGACGACTTTCTGTGTCCTGCTTCGCCTCATCATCATCATCATCATCATCATCATCATCATCATCATCATCATCATCATATATAGCGTGAAGCTCCTGCCTGATGCCCATTGATTTCAAGTCTGCCCTTGCTTTCGGCCCATCTTTGGTCCTCTCTGGCATGTTGAGCAGGGTACCAAGCAGACTCTCGCACACATTCTTCGTGATATGCATGACATCAAGGCTGTGAGGCACACGGTGGATCTTCCAGTACGGCAAGTCCCAGAAAATAGACCTCGTTTTCCATACCTTCAGCAGCGGCTCTGGCGTCTTTCGCTTCTTTCCCGGCTCTGGCGCCTTTTGCTTCTTTCCCGGCAGTGGGCAGTCTTTCCAATTTTTCAACAGCTTGTCTATTTCCTCGCCGCTCCTCGTACACGGGCGTTTTCGGGGTTCGGTTTCACCATCGAACAGATCCTTGCGTTTCCTCCACGGGTCATCGTCGCGAAGCCACCTTCGATGTCCCATGAACACGGTTTTCGAAGACCCGGGATCTCTATCTAGCTGGCGATACGTTGTGTCATCCATGCACCTTACGCATCCAGAAAATCCGTGGACTACCTGCCCCGCGACATATCCGTAACCGTGATAGTCGTGCACCGTCGTGAGCAGTGCGGCTCTCATAGGGAAATATTCTTTCTCTGCGGCGTCCCACGTATTGGCTGGCGTTTTCCACAACGTGTCAAGCTCCTCTTTCAGCAGCCCCAGATACAGATTGATGTCGTTCCCTGGTTGTTTCGGCCCTTCAATTAGCATACTCATGTGAATGTACTTCCTCTTCATGCACAACCAGGGGGGAAGGTTGTACATCCACACAAACACAGGCCAGGTGCTATGTGTGCTTCTCTGGCTGCCAAATGGATTGACTCCATCGGTGCTCGCGCCCAGCATGATGTTCCTTGGATCGTTCCCAAATTCCGAGTCTTCGAAGTTCAACGCTTGCCACTGGCTCGCATCCTTAGGGTGACTCAGCATCTTGTCTTTTTTATCTATCTCCGGATCATTTGCGTCATCTTCCCGCTTCTTCTCCTCCCTATCCACGTGCCAACGCAGGAGCTTTGCTACCTTAGGGTCCGCGAAATAGCGCTGCAGACGAGGAGTGATCGGAAAGTACCACACCACTTTTCGAGGAGCTTTCTTCCTCTTCTTGTATCGAGTGACGCCGCACACCGGACATATGGTAGACTCCGCGTGCTCGTCCCGATAAATGATGCAATTGTTCATGCACACATGATATTTCACGTGCGGTAAATCCAGAGGACACACGATTTTCTTCGCCTCCTCCAAACTGGTCGGGCACTTGTTCCCCTTGGGAAGACGTTCGTGCCAGAATGACATGTTCTCGTCGAAGCATGCGTCGGTCATTTTGTGTTTTACCTTCATCTCCAGGGCCATGAGCGTTACTTTCAGGCGGGTATCCTCGGGCCTGCATCCTTCATACAATGGAGTAACCGCGTCTAACTCAAGTTGATCCATCTTGGCTTTCTCTCGGGCGGCAGCTCTTGCGTTATCCGTCTGCTTGAGAAGCAGCTCTTGAATATGAGGGTCCTGCACCCAGCCCATCGAGGGTCCAGCGTCGTCTGCTCCGCCGGCATCATCATCTTCATGATCATGCCCGTCGTCTGCTCCGGCATCTTCCTCATCATCATGTCCTGCATCTTCTACATGATGACTGTGTACAGCATCACAGTCGTGATCATCTCCTGGGGATTCTTCGTCTTCTCGCCCGCCCGAGCCGCGGTGGTTGTCTTGCTGCCCTTCCTCATTTCTTGCCCGGCCCGCATGGACGACTTCGTAGTCATCTTCATCACCTTGCCACCAATAGCCATCCATGAAACCACGCAACAGCAGGTGGTCCCGCACCTGCCCGGAATCCGGGTCCGCAATAAGGCTCTTCAGCTAGCATCTTCGACACGGACATCTTATCTCCGTCTCGTTCTTTTGAAGCATCTCGGCCTTCGCGGACCTCAAAAACCTATTCACGATGCCTTCGGTCATCGTGCGGACCATGGTCGCCTGCGGGGTAGAGCAAAACGATATTTTAGAACCAAACAAAAATTTGGCATGACTTTCCCTAAAAATAGGACCAAAAAGAATGCTTAATGCCAAAATTCTCGCCGAAACGGAAATGAATCAACATTCCGGCAAAATATTGGCAACTATCGCATATCAAATACCGGTACACCTCCAAACACAAACACATATGCAACACCACAAACATATGCAACACCACGAACATACATAGATCTAGCTAGGCCGTAAAAAGTGCATGTGCACATTGTTGTAAGGAGAACAACCTAAATATAGCTTCCCCCCTTACTTACCTATTAAAACAAGGTAATTTAACCACTTAATTTGAATGAATCTATGGTGGAAATGAGGTGAAAAAGAGGAGGCACCCGAGACAAGGAGGAGGTGGAGAGAATGAAGTGGGGAGAAAGTGAGTGTGTGGGTAGGAGAGGCTGTCCCAAATATCTTGTTGCTGCCCACTTACTAATGGCGCACCTCTTCCATGGTGCGCCATTAGTAGTTACAACTATTAATGGCGCACTTAAGCAGGATGCGCCATTAGTATGTTTGGATAGGCGCACTAGTTCAAAAAAAAAATTCTATACTAATGGCGCACCCACTGCCTGGTGCGCCATTAGTAGTTACAACTACTAATGGCGCACTTGGGAAGGATGCGCCATTAGTATGTTTGGATAGGCGCACTAGTTCAAAAAAAATTCTATACTAATGGCGCACCTGCTGCCTGGTGCGCCATTAGTAGTTACAACTATTAATGGCGCATTTTGCCCGGATGCGCCATTAGTATGTTTGGACAGGCGCACTAGTTAAATTTTTTTTTTGATACTAATGGCGCACCTGTAGCATGGTGCGCCATTAGTAGTTTAAACTCTAATGGCGCATCAGATTGTGGTGCGCCATTAGTATATACTAATGGCGCACCATCTTTCTGGTGCGCCATTAGTGTCAATCCCATCTATAGCCCTTTTCCTAGTAGTGACACTAACGAACGAACTTTTCCGCAATCTTCTTAGGCGCTAATGGTTTGCCAGTAGGGCCGCATGCCTCGATATTGTACTTTACGCCCGGCTTCAACTTTTTGTTAGGGCCTCGTTTCGTCATTTTGCCTGAAGATTTGCTCGATCCGGATGGCTGAAAGAACAAAGATCGATTCGTTAATATATCTTCAAGTCATTTAAAACATGTGATGATCACCAGATGCCTGCTTATATAAATATATATACCTCGCCGGTGTTTGTTGTTTCAGGATCAACATGTTCTTTGTCATCGTCATAATCATAGTTCATGACTTCATCAAGTTCGTCGTCGCGATCGAATATCATATCACCCTCTCCGGTGTTGTTTAGAAATTCGGAGCCGTCATAATCTTCTTCATTCTGATTATCATCTGCCCCGCGTATCATATCGAACATGGTCTGTTCTCCCTCCCTGTCGGTATTGTCTGCCATAGCTTTTGTTTAACTAATCCAAAAGAAATATAAAACAATTTAGTATTCAAATCTCGAATAATAGATATAATCTCGAATACATCGTCCAGAATAATAGATATAATCTCGAATACATCGTCTCGGATAATATATAATATTGAATAGTACATCACTGGCTATTAGCTAATAAAGATCGAATACTACAGAAGAATCTAGGACACTCGCGGTTCCTCCGGCGCGGGCGGTGGACACCCAAAGAGAAGGAACCCTCATAGGATCATAGCTGAAGTGAGATCCCCGAAGATACTGCCACGTATTGGAGAACCTGCCGCCCTCTAACGCAACCATGTAGCGATGGACGTGCTCGTCCTCCTCCCTGACACGGCGACGTAGCACCTCCGGCGGGGCCGGGTCCCTCCGCACCAAAACTGGCCCACGCGAACGCCACCAAACGAGATCAGGGTCGACGACGGGACCCGCGGCCGGGTTCCTCGTCAAGCGGCGCGCCCCTCCAAGCAGCACCTCCCAGTGCCAGCGCGGCGGAGCCCAGTCCCGGACATGGGTCGGCTGGACGTCGTCGCGGATGGGTCAATGGCGAGGATGCGGGTCGGGCATCGTCGAGAACAAATACTAGCTATATGCCCGCAAAAAGTAACATTTTTTTAATGATTGGATTTTGATAACTAAAATTTCTAACATTTCTATATAACACTAATTATGCTAATCTAAATAATCTAAATAACACTAAAATTTCTAACATTTCTAACATTTCTATATAACACTAATTTCTAACATTTCTATATAACACTAATTTCTAACTGATTAAGCACTAATTATATCCATCTAACATGCATTCATACATATATAATAGTGAAAAAATAATAATCTAAATAATATAAACTAATTAAACACTAATTATCTAAACTAATTAAACATACAAAATAATAATCTAAATAATCTAAACTAATTAAAGACTAATTATCTAAACTAATTAAAGACTAATTATCTAATGCTTGTGTGTGTGTGTGTACGGGCTCGGGGCTGGAGACTCATAGCGTGCGACGGCGACGGCGAGGCGACGGCGAGGCGACGGCGAGGAGAGGCGACGGCGAGGGCGGCGACGGCGGGGACGGCGCGACGGAGACGAGGGCGGCGACGGGGACGGGGGCGGCGACGGAGACGAGGGCGGCGACGGGGACGAGGGCGGCGACGGTTACGGGGGCGGCGACGGAGATGAGCGGAGACGTCGGAGACGATCGAGGGCGGCGGCGACGGCGACGAAGACGACGAAACAGAGGCGAAAACAGAGGGAAACTGAAATTTTCGTAGCAGTTGTATATATAGAAGGCACCTTTAGTACCGGTTGGAGCCACCAACCGGTACTAAAGGTCTGTTTTGGCCAGGCCAAGCGGCGGGAAGCGACCCCCTTTAGTACCGGGTGGTGGCACAAACCGGTACTAAAGGCCCCCCCTTTAGTACCGGTTTGTGCCATGACCCGGTACTAAAGGGGGTGCGCTGGCGCAGGTGCGGTGCGGAAGTTTAGTCCCACCTCGCTAGTCGAGGGGCTACCGCACTGGTTTATAAGCCCCAGTGTGGTAGCTCTCTCGAGCTCCTCCCCTAATCAGGCCTACTGGGCCTACCTGTCCTCCTCGCCTTGTGGGCCTACTGGGCCTTTGCGGGCCTGCATACTGGCCCAACGAAAGGTTGTGTCGCTAGTCGTATGCAGGCCGCTTTGGCCCAGTAGGCGGGGCTTTTTTTCTTATTTTTTTTTGCTTTATTTTTTTGTTTTATTTATTTTTGAGTTGTTTTTTGCTGTATTTAGAGTTTCTTTGTGAATATTTTTGCTTTAGGTACAAAACTATTACAAACTTTCAGTTAGTGCCGGTAGATTTCAAATTTGAATAGTTCAAATTTTGAATTATTTGAAATTTGTGTGAATCACTAGTTTGTGAATAAACTTAACTTTGAAAAAAGTTTTTTTAGTGATTCTTTTTTCTTATGTTTAATATTAGTGTGTTTCATCATTATATTCAATTTAGTAATGCTTAGGTTATTTAAAAAATGAAATGCCTTTGTAACAGTTCAGTTTTCGACGGAAACCCTGATACTTCGAAAGAGATTGTCCATTTTGTACACGAAGTGCATCCAGTTTTTGCCGTAACCCTCTCTACTTTATTGCACATACTATTTGTATGAAATTATGATACCATGCCAACTTTCAACCTTTTTTGAGTTCATTTGAATTGCTTTTCAATTTCAGGGTCATTTAGCTGGAAAAAAATCAGTAAATGCATGAAAAGAATTTGTTTGCACATCAAATTTCTTCGCGTTTCAAATGCCAAAACACATAACTACCCTAACTATTATAGACATTCCCTCCTGGGTGTGAAACACAGAAGAAAGTGATGATAGTGAAGCCGATCACATCCCAGATCTTTGGGTGTGAAACTTTTTCTTCGCGTGTGTCCCTTTGCGCCGTAACCATGGAAAATCTTCATCATTTAACGGGATGCTCGGGTCAATATTCACTGTGAATGGAGCAATTTCACCAAACTTTTCATAATCTTCTGACTTGTCTGTCTTGTCATCCACTCCCACGATGTTTCTCTTCCCAGAAAGAACTATGTGCCGCTTTGGCCCATCGTACGATGCATTCGCTTCCTTATCTTTTCTTTTTCTTGGCTTGGTAGACATGTCCTTCACATAGAAAACCTGTGCCACATCATTGGCTAGGACGAATGGTTCGTCTGCATACGCAAGATTGTTGAGATCCACTGTTGTCATTCCGTACTACGGGTCTTCCGTTACCCCGCCTCGTGTCATATTGACCCATTTGCACCAAAATAAAGGGACCTTTAAACCACGTCGATAGTCAAGTTCTCATATGTCCTGTATATAATCATAATATGTTTCCTTTCCCGTCTTGGTTTCTGCATCAAAGCGGACACCACTGTTTTGGTCGGTGCTCTTCTTATCTTGGGTGATCGTGTAAAATGTATTACCATTTATCTCGTACCCTTTGAAAGTCATTATATTCGAAGATGGTAATTGGGACAGCAAGTACAGGTCATCTTCAATAGAGGTGTCATGCATGGTACGTGTCTGCAACCAGTTGGCGAAACTCCTGGTTTGTTCACGTGTAATCCAGTCATCAGACCGCTCCGGGTGTTTGGAGCGTAGCAAATTCTTGTGTTCATCCATATACGGAGCCACCAAGGTGGAATTCTGTAGAACTGTGTAGTGTGCTTCAGTGAGAGAATGTCCGTCCATACATATTATTTGTTCCCATCCTAGCGTGCCTTTTCCATCCAGTCTGCCCTTATGCCGCGATTCAGGAACACCAATCGGCTTAAGGTCAGGAATAAAGTCAATACAAAACTCAATGACCTCCTCATTTTGATGGCCCTTGGAGATGCTTCCTTCTGGCCTAGCACGGTTATGAACATATTTCTTTAAGACTCCCATGAACCTCTCAAAGGGGAACATATTGTGTAGAAATACAGGACCCAAAATGTTAATCTCTTCGCATAGGTCAACTAGGACGTGCGTCATGATGTTGAAGAAGGATGGTGGGAACACCAACTCGAAACTGACAAGACATTGCACCAAATCATTCTGTAACCTTGGTATGATTTCTGGATCGATTACCTTCTGAGAGATTGCATTGAGAAATGCACATAGCTTCACAATGGCTAATCAAACGTTTTCCGGTAGAAGCCCCCTCAATGCAACCGGAAGCAGTTGCGTCATAATCACGTGGCAGTCATGAGACTTTAGGTTCTGGAACTTTTTCTCTGCCATGTTTATTATTCCCTTTATATTCGACGAGAAGCCAGATGGTACCTTAATACTGAGCAGGCATTCAAAGAAGATTTCCTTCTCTTCTTTGGTAAGAGCGTAGCTTGCATGACCCTGATGTATGCCGTCTTCTCCGTGCATACGTTGCTGGTCCTCCCGTGCCTCAGGTGTATCTTTTGTCTTCCCATACACGCCCAAGAAGCCAAGCAGGGTCACGCAAAGATTCTTCGTCACGTGCATCACGTCGATTGTGGAGCGGACCTCTAGGTCTTTCCAATATGGCAGGTCCCAAAATATAGATTTCTTCTTCCACATTGGTGCGCGTCCGTCCGCGTCCTTCGGAACAGGTTGTCCGCCAGGACCCTTTCCAAATATCACCTTCAAATCCTTGACCATATCATGTACATCAGCACCAGTACGGTGGCGAGGCTTCGTCCGGTGATCCGCCTCACCTTTGAAATGCTTGCCTTTCTTTCTTACGGGATGCCTGCTCGGAAGAAATCGACGATGTCCCAGGTACACATTCTTCTTACAACTATTCAAATATATACTGTCGGTATCATCCAAACAGTGCGTGCATCCGCGGTATCCCTTGTTTGTCTGTCCTGAAAGGTTACTGAGAGCAGGCCAATCATTGATGGTCACGAACAGCAACGCCTTTAGGTCAAATTCTTCCCCCATGTGCTCATCCCACGCACGTACACCTGTTCCATTCCACAGTTGTAAGAGTTCTTCAACTAATGGCCTTAGGTACACATCAATGTCGTTGCCGGGTTGCTTAGGGCCTTGGATGAGCACTGGCATCATAATGAACTTCCGCTTCATGCACAACCAAGGAGGAAGGTGATACAAACATAGAGTCACAGGCCAGGTGCAATGGTTGCTGCTCTGCTCCCCAAAAGGATTAATGCCATCTGTGCTTAGACCAAACCATACGCTCCTTGCGTCATCTGCAAACTCCTTCCCGTACTTTCTTTCGATTTTTCTCCACTGCGACCCATCAGCGGGTACTCTCAACTTTCCGTCTTACTTACGGTCTTCTCTGTGCCATCGCATCGCCTTGGCATGCTCTTTGTTTTGGAACAAACGTTTCAACCGTGGTATTATAGGAGAATACCACATCACCTTGGCAGGAATCTTCTTCCTGGGGCGCTCGCCCTCGACATCACCAGGCTCATCGCGGCTGATCTTATAGCGCAATGCACCACATACCGGGCAAGCGTTCAAATCCTCGTACTCGCCGCGGTAGAGGATGCAATCATTAGGGCATGCATGTATCTTCTGCACCTCTAACCATAGAGGGCAGACAGCCTTCTTTGCTTCGTACGTACTCTCGGGCAATTCGTTGTCCTTTGGAAGCATATCCTTTATCATTACCAACAACTTTCCAAATCCCTTGTCAGATACACCATTCTCTGCCTTCCATTGCAGCAATTCCAGTGTGGTGCCCAGCTTTTTCTTGTCACCTACGCAATTCGGGTACAACAATTTTTTGTGATCCTCTAACATGCGCTGCAACTTCTTCTTCTCCAAATCACTTGCACAGTTTCTCTTTGCATCGGCAATGGCCCGACCTAGATCATCAATGGGCTCATCTGATGCCTCTTCTTCAGCTTCTTCCCGCATTACCGGCTCAGCTTCTTCCCGCATTACCGGCTCAGCTTCTTCCCCCATTGTTGTATCATCATATTCAGGGAACCCATGGCCAGGATAGCTGTCGTCGTCCTCTTCTTCTTCATTGTCTTCCATCATAACCCCTCTTTCTCCGTGCTTGGTCCAAACATTATAGTGGGGCACGAAACCGGACTCAAACAGGTGGACGTGAATGGTTCTTGACGTAGAGTAATTGTGACCATTCTTACAGCCATCACATGGACAAGGCATAAAACCATCCGCCCGCTTGTTTGCCTCAGCCGCAAGCAGAAAAGTATGCACGCCCTCAACGAACTGGGGAGAGCATCGATCATCGTACATCCATTGCCGGCTCATCTTCATTACACAACACCGAATAGACCAAATTAATACAAGTTCATACATAAAGTTCATACAACACTTAAATGCAACAAACAAATAACTCTCTAGCTAAAGCATTTAAATGCAACAACAAATGCGATCAAGATCGCAACTAAGGTAACAATTGATCCAACCGCATAATGATACCAAGCCTCACTATCGATGGCATATTTTCTAATCTTTCTATTCTTCAAGCGCTTATTCTCCATCTTGATCTTGTGATCGTCGACGACATCGGCAACATGCAACTCCAATTCCATCTTCTCCCCCTAAATTCTTTTCAATTTTTCTTTCAAGTATTTGTTTTCTCTTTCAACTAAATTTAACCTCTCGACAATAGGGTCGGTTGGAATTTCCGGTTCACATACCTCCTAGATAAAAATATCTATGTCAACTTGATGGGCATAATTTGTCATAAACACGAAATGCAACAAATAGTTTTAAAAGAGAATATACCACATCCGAATCATAACAAGGACGAGGGCCGACGGGGACGGATATCAAAACCATGGCATTATGTATAACAAACAACGTACGGGTAAGATAATTATTACATGATTAACTATATATCCAAATCACACAAATATCAATTTTTTATATAAAATTTCATGAACAAGAGGCTCACCACAAGGTGGTGCCGGTGACGGGACGGTGCGGGCGATCGATGGTGGTTACGACGGAGATTTAGAAGGCACTAAGTAAACCACACCTACATATGCAAACTAAGTGTTATTTTTGACCTCAAATTGCATATAAATCAAATACTAGCACATATATATATTTCCTAAACTCACAAATTACTAACTACACAAAGCATGGGAAGAGCTAATCTAGCAATGAGAGATGAAAGGACAAAGTTTCTAACCTTTGTGATCACTTGAATGGATGGGGGCCTTCAAATTTGACAAATTTTGGGCAAAATGTGTGATGAGCTCGAGGGGAGAAGAGGAAGAACAGAGAGGAGAGGAGAGGGGAAAGGGGAAAGAACAGAGCGAGCTGGACGAAGGGTCTATATGCAGGAGGACCTATAGTACCGGTTCGTGGCATGAACCGGTACTAAAGGTGCTGGAGGGGGCCCAGACTGACAACATCCTGCCACCACCCTCATTAGTACCGGTTCGCGGCACGAACCGGTGCTAAAGGTTAGCCACGAACCGGTACTAATGAGAGCGGCCCGGCTAGCCGTTGGAACCGGCACTAATGTATACATTAGTGCCGGCTCTAATAAAGACCGGCACTAATGTGCTGCACGTTTGACCCTTTTTCTACTAGTGATGTCAAATCAGTACTCCAACTTGCAAGTACTGCAGAGTGCCATGCCTCTAGTACCACATGCTACGAACTACTGTTTGCAAGTATCGTCGCACGCTATGCCTCCAAACCCACAAGCTACGAACTACAATTCACAAGTATTTCCGCGTGCTATGCCTCCGCAACCACAAGCTACAAACTCCAATTTGCAAGTACTGCCGCGTGCTATGCCTCCGCAACCATAGGCAGAAAACTACAATTTGCATCTATTTCCTCAGACTATGACACCAGTGCCACAACCATAGAATTATAATTTGCAAGTATTGCATCACGGCCTCCCTCAACCACCGCAGGCAGATGCTACTTCTTTTTCAGCAGTTACTCGGCTTGCAACCACAACAACAATATTTCTATTATGTCACTCAACCAAGTCTTATATTTACTTGGTTAGTCGTTAAAAATTAAGACGAACATGCATAGGTCATTCACTTCCATTAACTTTAAATTGTATGTAGAGTTCTGTATTGATACCGAACTCGGAATGGCCAGCATATCAAAATGACCAGCTGCCGACTAAGGTATTGTTTCACTTACAAGTCAGACTCTCAAATTCAAGTTTATTTCTCACACGAAATTGTTCCTTTTTTTATTTCAGGACTTGGGTAGCCAATCAAGCCATGGACAAGATAGCACTTTTAAATAGCTCATTCGCAAAAAAAAGCTCTATATAAACTTTTCTTCTCAGGATTGCTCTACAAAACAATTACGTCCCCATGTAATAGTTTATCTTACTATTCCTTTTGGTGTGAGATGTATAATGGATTTATTCTAAATGGATATATATAGGTGCACCGATTAGTTGCTGGTTATTTCTCCATGGTTCCATCCACAAGGATCTTTCACCAATTTGAGATTTCTGTGACTGTCGTGTGACTAAAAACAGAGAACATAGCTACATGACGCTGCCTAGTTTGAAGTCATTGGAAGCTAGTTTAATCTGAAATTAACGGTTATCTTAGCAACATACTAGTAGTAATTAATTGGATAGCCCTTGTACTAGTTTGAAGCCATCGAAAGCTAGCTACTAGTACAGGATAGATGAAGAAATCAGCTACCACTAACCTCGGCCCGACGAGTGTGCATCGGGCTCCCGTCTTGATGTGCGCCTGCACGGCCTCTTGCGGCATCCCGGCGAAGCAGTGCTACACCCAGCCGGCCGCATGCCCTGCAGTTCCTCACCTTCTCCAAGGGATCTGGTCGGTCCAAGAGGGGAACGATGGCATGCCAGAGCATCTGCTCCAGCCTTGGCCGGGGCTTGGGCGCGCCGGAGTCAGGCAGCGGCAGCCACGGCTGCTCCCTTTGTCGCTCGCCACGACCACGACGCTGCCGGACGGCGGACCTCACATTCTGGAACTCTATATATCTCTCACTCACGGATCTCAGTTCAGTGGAATAATGGTAGTACTAGCTCGAAGCTTCCGCGGCGGATAAGGCAAGGAGAAGGACTTTTCAGAAAATTAAACAAAACAAAATATGTTTATTAAGTGGTGGGGTCCACCACGGCACGTGTTGGCCGCTGGTTGGCCCTGCACAATAGTCCGTGCAGGTGTGGGAGTCCCGGATTAGGGGGTGTCCTCATAGCCGAACTATCACCTTTGGCCGGACTCCTGGACTATGAAGATACAAGATTGAAGACTTCGTTCCGTGTCCGGATGGGACTTTCCTTGGCGTGAAAGGCAAGCTTGACGATACGGATATGTAGATCTCGTACCATTGTAACCGACTCTGTGTAACCCTAACCCTCTTCGGTGCCTATATAAACCGAAGGGTGTTAATCCGTAGGACGAACAACAATCATACCATAGGCTAGCTTCTAGGGTTTAGCCTCTTTGATCTCGTGGTAGATCTACTCTTGTACTACCCATATCATCAATATTAATCAAGCAGGAGTAGGGTTTTACCTCCATCGAGAGGGCCCGAACCTGGGTAAAAACATCGTGTCCCTTGTCTCCTGTTACCATCCGCCTAGACGCACAAATCGGGACCTGTCGTGCTAAGGATTTCGACAATAGAAAGGGGGTAGGGTAAGGGAGCATGATCTATCGAGATGCATATGGGTGACACTGTGGTTTTAGCGAGTTCGGGCCTCTCACGATGGAGATAACAACCCTACGTCTCGTGCTCCGGAGAGGCTTTGTTTTATCTTAGTATGTATCCGGGGATCACAATGTGTGTGTGTGTGTGTGAGAGAGGAACGGATCCTCATGCCTGAGCTAAGTCTGGAGACTAGAGAGGGAGAGAGAGAGTTGGAAGGGAAAACCCCCAAGTCTAGTGGTGGGGGTGGCTTATATAGAGTGCGCCACCCCCTCACCTCCTATGTTACAAAGTGGAGCATCAATGCCATAATACCTGCCCACTACAAAATCGTCATGCTGACTATTGGTCTTCGCATATCCGAGTGAGTTACACGGCCGAGTGGAATGAGCTCGTCGAGTGGAGTGCTGTGCTCCGAGTGGTTGTTGCCGTCCGAGTGACTTTCAAGTTGCGGTACGTCTGGATGGCGATCTGGCCCAGGGGCCCAGTACAAAGTGTATGGTGTCCATGGGTAGGATATTTAGGTCAGGCCTGTTACCCTACCCCTAATACATGTCCTCGTCATTAGCCCCCGAATAGGTCAAGGTTGAGCGGGCCGAGTTGAGGTGAATTCCCAGATGAGTCGAGTGCTATGGAGGCACTTATGAACTTCCTCTGGTCATCCGGTGGTCTTATCTCCATGTGTTGCCTTGACGGATTCGAGACCGCACGGTGTCCGAGTGAAATGAGCTCAATCGGGTCCACGGAGGAGCGTTGAACTCACCTCATAGCAATTTTTTTGGAGTGATTTGGAGCTGGTCCTGCATCGAGTAACTGATTACTCGGTATTTCTTCACGCCTGGAACGTGTCTTTTTTTTTCTTGTTTGGCCGTCACTCGGACCGGGCGGACCGTTCCGAGTGGATACCATTCCAGTGGGGGTGAGTGCACCCACTGGGTGTAGTCCCCGAGACTGCCGTCGACTACGTGCAGTCGGCGGGAGTCTTGGAGCTTGTATTTTTTGTTGTTGTTTGGCCGTCACTCGGACCGGGTGGACCTTTCCGAGTGCATACCAACAGTCAGCGGGAGTCTTAGAGCATGTCTTTTTTTTTGTTGTTGTTCATCACTCGGACTGGTCAGGCCGTACCGAGTGGAGATTACTCCAATGGGGGCACGTTGAGTGCACCCACTGGGTGTAGTCCCCTAGACCACCGTCGACTGCGGGCAGTCGGAGGAGGTCTGAGAAAACTAAAAATATTCTTAGCTGGTACCAGTCGAACTTGTTCCTCTCCGACTCGGAGGTCGAGTAGTACTTGAGGATCTGGTATTGGTCTAGCTTTTTTCTCCTCGACTCAGAAGTCGAGTAGTACTTGAGTGATCTGGAGGTAGCCCCCGAGTGATGCTCGAAAGAGGTAAGCTCGCTACAGAATGTGATATGAGGTTTGATCATATGAGTAACCTAGTCGTTCCCATGTTGGGGGTGTAGAGGTGAGGACATGTCCAACTGATGGTGACGCGCGGGGCGGCCGAGGGGCGAGGACGTGTATAACCGAGTGGCGACGTGCGGGGCGGCCGAGTGGTGAAGGCGTGCACAACCGAGTGGCGACGCACGGGGCAACCGAGGTGAAGATGTACGCAACCGAGTGGTGACGCGAGGGGCGACCGAGTGTTGAAGATGTGCAGAACCGAGTGGCGACGCGTGGGGCAGCCGAGTGGTGAAGACGTGCAGAACCGAGTGGCGACGCGCGGGGCGGTCGAGTGGTGAAGACGC
>NC_041391.1:47990524-47998761 GCF_002162155.2 Triticum dicoccoides
CACTACAAGAAATATGTCAACTAGTGACCTTTTGTCAGTGACCCTGGAAGAATTGGTCATAGATCTATGACCATTTCAGACCAATTGGTCAAAAGCTGTTTGAGGGGCTCCAAACCCTAAACCATTGCGACCATTTTGGTCAGAAAGGTCGTAATTTCCTTACACGAAAAGGTCACAAAGCAAACAGTGCTAGTCCGCTGCCTTATTTCTAGTTGTTAATGACTAATATAGATGGTCATAGCCTTGTAGATTGTGGTGGGTTGTGATGACTAGGCGCCATCTCATCAGTTTTGCCTATGTGTCATGTCCATGTGGCGGTTTTTGCCCTAGATTGTGAAGCAACCTATATTTCTGTTATTCCCAAAATTCCCAAAAAAATCTCATAAATTCTTTGGGTCATATCTTCGTCAAATATGTAAAAACCTTCCTTGCCTAGTTCAAAAATAATTCAAAAATATTCATTTTCCTATTATGATCAGAGTAGCACTTTGTGAAGGAAGTACCACTTTGGCATGTCCAAATGGTATCCATTTTCTACAGTGCTTTCCTATGCCCAAATAACCATCCTCCACCAAATTCTAGCTCAATCCATTCATTATTTTGAGCCCAGCTTCAACATTCGTATTTATGTCCAGTGTGGTACTTTGTAAAGCAAGTACCACCTAGGCTCCTCCTTTTGAGGTGAAAATTTGTGAAGACGGTCTTCTTAGTAACTGATCATCCTCAACCAAAACTCACGCCCATTAGCCATGTGCATTTCCCGTACCACAAATCAAACACTTGGCTGCTTATTCACCTTTAAGCATCGATCGGTCTCCTCGTGAGAATCTTATATTGTGATTTTCTTCCTAGCACCTACCCGGGGATTGCCCAACCCACTAGACATGCCTAGGCCGCCCAGAACACATGGCAACACCACGGTCACGCGGTGACCACGCGGCGGGCATGCGAGCTTACGCCCTCTAGAGTTGGGGCCCTCGGCTACCATCCAAACGTCGATGTCTCGCCATAAAACCATGTATTTCTGATTAAATAGTTACTTATTTAACTAGAAATGATTTTTGTAAAAAATAAATAGCAAACTATGAGGCAGCTGCAGTTCAAATTTGACCCGCTTCCACCTGAATCAGCGACAATTTGTCTTTTTCACCAGAGGTGGATCAAAACTTTTTACACCCAACCATTTTGTCAATTGTGCATTAAACATGGCATAGTATTTTATAAAATTGATTTGGTCCATTTTTGCAACAATTATTTGGTAGTTCCTTCACAAAAAAACCTCATTTCGGGCACTCAGAAAACGGAAGATAAATTTTCCGTGCAAAGAAAATGAAAACTCCCTTAGGCAACATTGTTTGGAATTCCAAGATGGACCCTTGTGCACAATATGAGATCATTTGAACAAACTATGCCATGAATGTGGCCATAAGATTGATCATTTGGCTTGAAAGCCATGAATCTTCACGCATGATAGCTCATTTCTGAGGACACTTTTTTAAAATAATTACCGTATTACAAGTTTATTATTTTTCCTGGAAACTTGGTCACATATAATGACACAATGCGAAGGTTTTCCAATTTTTTGATTTTTTTTGAATTTTTTATGCCCGTTTCAAAATGCGGTCAAAACGGCGGGCTTGACCGTTCCTACCTAGTGGTTGAATCTCGGAAAACTTTTGGTGTTTCTATGATAAAATAGATACTTATGTACCTAGAAATGATTTTTGGAAAAAATAAATAGCAAACTATGAGGCAGCTACAGTTCAAATTTCACCCGCTTCCAACTGGATCATCGAAATTTGTCTTTTTTACCAGATGTGGATAAAACCTTTTGACACCCAACTATTTGGTCATTTGTGCATTAAACATGGCCTAGTATTTTATAAAATTGATTTCGTCCATTTTGCAACAATTATTTGGTAGTTCCTTTACAAAAAAACCTCATTTCGGGCACTCGGAAAATGGAAAATGAATTTTCCGTGCAAAGAAAATGAAAACTCCCTTAGGCAACATTGTTTGGAATTCCAAGATGCACCCTTATGCACAATATGAGATCATTTGAACAAACTATGCAATGAATGTGGCCATAAGATTGATCATTTGGCTTGAAAGCCATGAATCTTCACGCATGATAGCTCATTTCTGAGAACACTTTTTAAAAATAATTACCATATTACAAGTTTATTATTTTTCCTGGAAACTTGGTCACATATAATGACACAATGTGAAGGTTTTCCAAATTTTTGATTTTTTTTGAATTTTTTATGTCCGTTTCAAAATGCGGTCAAAACGGCGGGCTTGACCGTTCCTAGCTAGTGGTTGAATCTTGGAAAACTTTTGGTGTTTCTATGATAAAATAGATACTTATGTACCTAGAAATGATTTTTGAAAAAATAAATAGCAAACTATGAGGCAGCTACAGTTCAAATTTCACCCGCTTCCAGCTGGATCAGCGAAATTTGTCTTTTTTACCAGATGTGGATAAAATCTTTTGACACCCAACTATTTCGTCATTTGTGCATTAAATATGGCCTAATAGTTTATAAAATTGATTTCATACAATTTTGCAATAAATATATTGTAGGTCCTTCACAAAAAAACTCATTTTGCGCACCCGAAAAAGGGAAAATGTTTTTTTTTGCAAAAAACTCATTTCCGACGACACCTTTTTAAAGATATTTATCTTATTCCATGTTGTTATTTTTTTTGAAAACTTGTTCAAATTTTGGTGACACAATGAGAAGGTTTTCCATTTTTTAGAATTTCTCAGATCATAAAGTAGCTTAAATGATTTTAACACATTATTTTAAGTCAACTACGACCAATTTAGATGGTCATAAAATCGTACTGCATTCTAATTGGTCCGTGGACATATCACGCGGATCGTGCATCCAACACCGTCGGATGCTCGGGGATCCAACGGCTGTCCTCGACCCATCCACACCAACCCCGAAACCCTAGCTATGTTCTCCGGGTAAATTTCCATCCACCCCCGCCTCCTTTCTTTCCCTCACTAGCTCCACCGATCCAGATCCCTCCCCGCCTCCACTCCTCTCCCCGATCCAGATCCTTCCGCCGCCGCCCTGTCCTCCCCTTCCTTCCGCCGCCCACCTCTCCCCTCGCCTCCGCCACCCACCTCTCCCCTCACACTCAGCCCCCAGCCGCTCCCGCTCCCTTTTCCCCATCGTCGCCGCCGCTCCCTTCCGCACCCGCAAGTTCATGACCAACCGCCTGCTCGCCCGCAAGCAGTTCGTGACCAATCGCCTGCTCGCCTGCTCGCCGTCCATGGCCTCCCCACGCCCTCCTGCTCCACCGCTCCTCCTTCCTCCATGCCTCCCGTGTGCCGTGCCCGATTTCCCAAACCAGACCACCTCCCCGGTTCACTCCTTCCTCTCCTCCCACCTACCCACCTCGGCGCCACCACCCAACTCATCGACGACCTTACGCATCGCCGCCGGCCTCCGCTCCCTCCCCTCCCACATGGCCGACGCCCCACCCTCTCCACCTCCCCTTCTCCCCCAACCCCCAGTAGCACCCAGGCCCAACAGCATATGCGGCGGCCAGATCCCAGATCCAGCATGCCGGCCTGTGCCTCGCCGGAGGCGCACACGCGAAGTGAGGAGGGCTGCCCGCGTGCACACTCCATGGACCTCCATCACGGGACGCCGACGCGTCTCGTCTACCCTGCCGCGTGACCTGACGGCTGCCTGCCTGCTCCCTGCTGACGCCATCCCATGCTCGGGACGCCGCGCCTACCACGCCCCGACGACGCTCCTCCAAGTATTCTCTCGCCCATCTTCGATTTGCTCTTCATCCCCTCCCTCCCCTCCCATCCCTCACATGATTTTATTTTCCATCCTCACGCAGGTGCGCGCATCAGACACCACCGACGCCCAATCCTAGCCGCAGCGCACACCATCCTTGTTGCTCATGGCCGAACCAAACACGATTGGCTGCTAGAATCAGCTCCCTCGCTCGCTCCATGGTTCCTGCATAGGTGGTGGTTCCTCTCCTCTCCTCTCTCACCCTCACGCTCTCTGTGCTTGAGGTTTGAAGCTCTAGTATGCTTAGAGTGACTGGTTTCATTAGTCTTTTAATCGGAAAGTTAACTGGACTATTTTGTTGTATTTCCATCATACACCTTTGATTTATTTAGTGACTACAGACTGTGATTATATAGTAGAAGTAGTTAGTATCTCTGTAGACTGCATCTTATACAGTAGAAGTAGTTAGCCAATTTCTAGGGGCTGTCTGTTCACCTGTTAGTATGTTTGTAGATTGTACATGCTTCAAATGGTCATGATCTCCATGATGTCATTCATAGTTGCGTCCTTTGGATACAATAATGCTTAGCTTGAGACCTTCTTTGCTGATCATAACCATCTGTGTGGAGAATCAGCAGATTGATGCTCGTATGCATAGTTTCCCTAGGCATTCGACAAAAGCTTCTCGTTGCTGTGTGCGCCGATAAACGTGCAACTGTTTTTTGTAGCTTATCTATTGAGTTAGATACACCTGCAACTATTTATTGCTGTCAAATTAGGCTTTGGGGCACACCTTCTGTTCGATAGTATATAACTTACCTTATGACAGAATGCAAAACAGCTTTGCTAATGTGGTACAAGCTAGCCATTAGCATGTATCTCCATGTTACAGAGGTTCGGTAATGTTCTCTAGTATTTTTTAGGATTTCTCTTGATAAGTACTTCTTTCTCCATAATTCCATGCGCTTGTTGCATATGCTGCAATTACTTTGTATCACACTGATCTAAAAAACATGATATTTTAAGTATGGCCTCTTAAAATATAATATCTGAATTTCCATGGATGGTCTGTTCCAGTTAGCATGAGAGCAGCTGGTAATCCTACAATTATCATGGATGGTCTATTCCACTTAGCATGTGCATCAGTACCCATTATATAGTCTCTGCTTTTGTTTGTACATAGCTCACTACTTAGTTCTCCTCGGCTTGAACAAGCACAAGATTCATCGGCAGCACTGAACAAAATTCAGCTTAAACTAGCACAGTAGTCAGTACATAGTATCTGCAGTATTTGCATTTTGTCAGTACTATTAAATTTTGTTTATAGTGCTAAACTTGCACAGTACAGTCTCTTCCTTCTGTTTATACCATTAGCTTTTGTTTATAAATCCAGTTTGTACTGATAAACTTGCACATGCTCTGCCTTTTGCTTATACTGTTAAATTTTAGAAATCCATTTTATAGTGCTTACCTCTTTGTCACATTGGGTTTGGCAGCAGTTGCTAATTAGTTTACAACATGGATGATGACTGTTGCAAACATCAACTGCAGCTAATAGAGGACTGGGGGAAGCACTCATCTCCGTGCTCAAGCGTGTGCCGGTCGGTCGACCTTCACCAAAATAGTGGTCAGGTACAACAACCTTCAACTAGTCACCGTTACTGTATGAAAGAATTCATGAACTGGGATTTTGTTTAAGTAGCTACTGAATTTTCTTGCTTGGTTATGGCAGACATACATGTCTTACAAAGTCGTTACTCTTGTTTGAAGCTAAGCTAGGCTACCGCAGTTCCAGAAAAAAGCAGGGGAGCTGCTCTCTTTTTTCTTCACTAATCAATTCTTGTTTGAATGCATATCCTGGGGGTGGTGAAGCTGGGAGCCTTTCCTCCCCATAAAAATACTTTGCTCTTCATTATGAGCCGTGCCCTTATATAATGGTTTGGAGTAGTTGAGCATGGCCTGATGCAACATTCATGTTGTTAGCATGTATATATACACTATTACAACAACTTGTTGATCAAGCGTTTGTTTCTATCTAAATGTGTGCACAGAAGTTCAGTTACCTTCTAAAAAATTATTGGTGCATTTTTTGTTTCTCAAATACAAAATAACTTGCTCATTTAAGCTGTGGCATCCCTACTATTAGCTTTCATATTGTGTCTCTGTTTTCTTCTATCGGAGTATCTCATTTTAACTAGCTAGAGAACAAAAAGCATGGCACTAGCTCAATTTGTGTTATCATTCTAAATAACTATCCTTTTCTTGAATGGTCTGTTCATAATATATTTGCCCCGGTTTTCCGATTCTTCTCTACTGATTCATGTAACAGGGCGATCGAGGAAGGCATGTTGCCGTTTTGTTTGTTCCCAGCCTTGACTATGGTTGTCCAGCGAGTCCGTCATGTTGTTCATCTGTCTATGGTTGTCCAACTAGTTTGGCATGTTGTTCATGATGGGAGCAGGTGCATAGTTTGTGATTGCTATGGAAGGAGCTTGTAAAGCTTGTAGAGCTTGTAAAGTGATGTATTAACTTGTAGTCGTTACCTTTATTGCCATTGTATTACATGATCTGGTTGCTCTTATTTGGAGTATATGTGTGTTTTCTGTCTCTCCCAATGTAAATGGTAGTTGAAATATGAAGACTGTGAGCCTGATAGATGGGACCCACTTACGAGAACATGATAAAAGGGACCCAGTTACTAGAACCTTACAATGGGGACCCACCTGACTAGTGAACCCACTTTATAAAAAAAGAAAAAATGAAACTGTTGAGACAAAAAGGCTATGGCCCAAAAATAAAAAGGTTGTAATGTTGGGCCAGACCCATGTAGCTAATAAAAGCACAGGAAAAAAAATACATTAAAAGGGCCGAATTGTTGGGCTAGGCCCATGTAGAAAACCGAATTGGACCGGGCTGAATCTTGTGCCACATCAGCTTGCCACGCTGGATGCGTACGTGGCCTGGGGAGGTTGCTAGTGACCAAAACGCCACAGTAGGAATATTTTGGTCGTAAACGTCCACGACCTTCTCACAGAGAAGGTCGCTATAGTCAGTTAACGACCCTCAGCTTTTGACCTTATGTTTTTGGTCACAAAAAGGTCACAAATTGAAAACAGTGACCTTTCAGTGACCAATAGTGGTGGTCACAAGTTGACATATTTCTTGTAGTGAAGGTCGGTGTAGTGTGGCTATGGAGCAACAAGACCGGTGCGACAACTGAATTTGAGTAGGAACAAAGATGGCACGCAGAGTGTCTGGGTGATTATGAAATTTGTCAAAGCGATGGATCGAATGTACTTGTTGAAGTGAAGGGTCTGATTGGTGATCAAGTACTCGACCACTTAGGAGAGTGTCATTCCAAATGAGGTGCAACCCCCGAGTGCGGCGTAGCCCCTGAGCATACTACAGGCTTCGACAACGGACATGTCGGAATACGAGAAATATAGTTTTGAATGGATGATTTGCAATTCATCGAGTCGGACTTGGGTAAAGATGAGGAGAAGCTTCCGAGTGATGCTCGAAAGAGGCAAACTTGCAAAAGAGTGAAGTGTGAAGTTTAATTATGAAAGAGACTTATCTGTCTCATGCCCGACGAGGTCTATATCATTGATACGATGAAGAGAGTTCCACAGAGGGGTTGGCCGGATGTGTTTGAAGTCAACAGAGCGACAAGGTCGATGTTGTGGTGCGCTGGGACCGATATGGTGACCGAGTGCAAGCAGCGATGAAGTTGGCACATAGGGCCGGTGAGTGATCGCGTAACTTGTGTAAACAATGGCACAAGCCACTGAAATAATTTCTGGAGGAAATTTGATGTGTGCTTGAAATGATTTGTGTGAATAACACCCATAGACACCCGCTGGGGGTGCAAGGGGCTTGCTGGTTAACCATCAAGAGTCTGAAAGAGTGAAGGATCCGTTCGAACTTGTCGAAGCGTTGGACCCGACTGAACTCATTGGAATACTGGCTCAGATAGAACAGAAGTGTAGTGTTTCGACTGAGTTGCAGCCCCGGAGGACCGATGCAAACTCGAAATGAAGAACGACACATGGTGTTCGTGAATGATGTATGCGAAAAAATAGAAGTTGGACATGGGAGTCACATAACCAGTACTAAGCAAGTATGTGAAAATAAGCAACCGAGCGTAGAGGTACGCTCGGTGGCGTGGCCTCCGAGTGAACGTGATGTGTGAATTACGGAATACTCGGGAAGACAAAAATAACATAATGTACAATGACTTAGCTATCTGAAGGTGCGCAGGGCGGTCGAGTGGTGATGAGTTGACCAACCGAGTGGCGACGCGCGGGGTGGCCGAGTGGTGATGAGGTGAACAACCGAGTGGCGACGCACAGGGAGGCCGAGTGGTGATGAGGTGACCAACCGATGGCAACGTGCGGGGCGGCCGAGTGGTTATGAGGTGACCAACCGATGGCAACGCGGGGCGGTCGAGTGGTTATGAGGTGACCAACCGAT
>NC_041391.1:48000075-48028509 GCF_002162155.2 Triticum dicoccoides
GGCGGCCCAGTGGTTATGAGGTGACCAACCGAGTGGCGACGCCCGAGGCGGCCCAGTGGTTATGCGGTGACCAACCGAGTGGCGACGCGCGGGGCGGCCCAGTGGTTATGAGGTGACCAACCGATTGGCGACGCACGGGGCAGCCCAGTGGTTATGAGGTGACCAACCTGGTGGCGACGCGCGGGGCGGCCGAGTGGTGTTTTTAAACTTAGGCGAGTACTGGACTCCAACTAAGCCCTTCGAGTGGGTGGGTTGCTCTCCACTCGGTAGGATTTTCAAACTTAGGCGAGTACTGGACGGCAGCTAAGCAACAAGTGGGAGGGTTGCTGTCGGTGTCAAAACTGGCGGATCTCGGGTAGGGGGTCCCGAACTGTGCGTCTAGGCGGATGGTAACAGGAGACAAGGGACACGATGTTTTACCCAGGTTCGGGCCCTCTTGATGGAGGTAAAACCCTACGTCCTGCTTGATTAATATTGATGATATGGGTAGTACAAGAGTGGATCTACCACAAGATCAAGGAGGCTAAACCCTAAAGCTAGCCTATGGTATGATTGTTGTAATGTATGTTGTGTCCTACGGACTAAAGCCCTCCGGTTTATATAGACACCGGAGGAGGCTAGGGTTACACAGAGTCGGTTACAATGGTAGGAGATCTACATATCCGTATCGCCAAGCTTGCCTTCCACACCAAGGAAAGTCCCATCCGGACACAGGACGGAGTCTTCAATCTTGTATCTTCATAGTCTTGGAGTCCGGCGGACGATGATAGTCCGGCTGTCCGGACAACCCTAAAGGAAGTCTGCTATGAGTGCGGACTGATACAGATAGTGCGGTAAGCAAGGGTTTTGGACTAATTAAACATGTCCCCCTCCAGGGATGGGCTGCGGACTTGGTGTATATAATCAAATTTAATGCTCTTAATTGAGACCACCTGAGTGTTCGTCGCCGCATTCTTTACTCCCCGGCTGTTGCATCATGAGTTCGGCAGGTTCACCGCCGGACAGGGCCTCTGGCTAATGGAGTCCTGTGTACATAAAGAAGGAAAATAATAATAAGAAAGAGTGGCACACTTGCGAGCCCCTGGTGTGGTCGAGCCGCACTCTGGGTCCATTGTGGTCGTGCCCCTTCCCCTACGCCCATGGTATCTCCAAAGCGTAATGATGTACGCGGAGGGTTGTTCTTGCAATCATGCGAGGGCGGGGGTTAGGGCCGCATTGCTATGCGTGCTCGGATCGTGCCAGGTGGTCTTGGTTGGTGTTGCTCCGGGCGCGTTTGGCTGTATCCGGCCGTTTAACGGCCGGACTCGGAAATTGCCTTAAAAGGCTGCTCTGTACTTCTGCCGCGAGAGCCGCTGTATGTTCCTCCGTTCGGAGGGAGTGTTCCGTATTTCCGTTGACCGTGATGACTCCACAAGGGCCTGGCATCTTGAGCTTGAGGTATGCATAATGCGGCACCGCGTTGAACTTTGCAAACGCGGTTTGTCCGAGCAGAGCGTGATAGCCGCTGCGAAATGGGACTATGTCGAAGATTAACTCCTCGCTCCGGAAATTATCCGGGGATCCGAAGACCACTTCCAGTGTGACTGAGCCTGTACAATTGGCCTCCACACCTGGTATGACGCCTTTAAAGGTTGTCTTTGTAGGTTTAATCCTTGAGGGGTCTATGCCCATCTTGCGCACTGTATCCTGATAAAGCAGGTTCAGGCTACTGCCACCGTCCATCAGGCCTCTCGTGACGTGAAATCCATCGACGATTGGGTCTAAAACCAATGCGGCGAATCCGCCGTGACGGATGCTGGTCGGATGATCTCTTCGATCGAAAGTGATCGGACAAGAGGACCATGGATTGAACTTCGGGGCGACTGGCTCCATCGCGTATATGTCCCTTAGTGCACGCTTCCGCTCCCTCTTGGGTATATGGGTTGCATAGATCATGTTCACCGTCCGCACTTGTGGGGGCAAACCCTTCTGTCCTCTATTGTTCGGCGGTCGGGTCTCCTCCTCGTCGTCGCTGTTTAGCCCCTTGTTGTTGTTTTCGGCAGTTAACTTGCCTGCCTGCTTGAACACCCAACAATCTCTGTTGGTCTGATTAGCTGGCTTTTCAGGGGTGCCATGTATCTGGCATAAGCGGTCGAGTATTCGGTCCAAATTGGACGGACCCGGAGTGGTTCTTTTGAATGGCTTCTTCCGCTGACCGGGTTTAGAGCCTTGGAATCCGGCGTTGACTGTCGTATCCTCCTTGTCATCGACGTTAATGCGGCGTTTATTTTTGCTTCGACGTGACCTGCCGTTGTGGTCCTTAGTATCCGGACTGCCAGAGTTTTTACTGAGGTTGTTGCTGCGAGCTAGCCAGCTATCCTCTCCCGCGCAAAAGCGGGTCATTAATGATGTGAGGGCTGCCATGGATTTCGGCTTTTCCTGTCCCAGGTGCCGGGCTAGCCACTCATCGCAGATGTTATGTTTGAAGGCTGCAAGGGCCTCTGCATCCGGACAGTCGACGATTTGGTTTTTCTTTGTCAAGAACCGTGTCCAGAATTGTCTGGCCGATTCGTCTGGCTGCTGAATTATGTGGCTTAGGTCATCGGCGTCTGGTGGCCGCACATACGTGCCCTGGAAGTTGTCGAGGAATGCGGCTTCCAGGTCTTCCCAACACCAAATTGACTCTGCGGGCAAGCTGTTAAGCCAATGCCAAGCTGGTCCTTTAAGCTTGAGTGGGAGATACTTGATGGCATGGAGATCGTCGCCGCGGGCCATATGGATGTGAAGGAGATAATCTTCGATCCAAACCGCGGGGTCTATTGTTCCATCGTAGGATTCGATGTTTACGGGTTTAAACCCTTCAGGGATTTGATGATCCATTACTTCATCCGTGAAGCATAGCGGGTGTGCGGCGCCTCTATATTGAGCAATATCACGACGTAGCTCGAGAGAGCATTGTCTGCTGTGTTCGGCTCGGCCGGGGTTATTGTATCCGGCGCGACGGTATTCGTCGCGGGTCGTAGGGCGCCCACGTGATCCGTAGATGGATCTGGATTGCCTTGCTTTGTCCTCCAATACGTCTCGCAAGTCCGGCGCGTTGCCTCTTGGCTTCGTACTTTTGGAGAGATGCCGGGGTACGGTCTTGGTGGAGGGCCTGGATGCCTCTCTGTCGCGACCACGGGGTGGTCAGTCGGCCATATCATGCGCTGGTGATGAAGGTATGTATGCTTCCTCCTCTAATCGGGGGAGCAACTTGCGTCTTGGGTAGCTTTTGGAGGGGCGCTCGAGTTTATACTCCTCGGCCGCGAGGACCTCGGTCCATCGATCGGCCAGCAGGTCCTGATCAGCTTGAAGCTGCTGCTGCTTTTTCTTTAGGCTATTTGCCGTGGCGATAAGCCTGCGTTTAAAACGCTCTTGTTCGACGGGATCCTCGGGCACGAGGAATTCGTCGTCGTTGAGGCTTGCCTCGTCTTCAGAGGGAGGTATATAGTTATAATCCTCGACCTCTTTGTCTGCCGCCCTCTCGTGAGGGCTTGCTTCTGCATCCTCCTGCGCTGAGTCTTGCTGGAGGGGATTATCTTCGGCACTCTCTTGGGTATTATTATCTCCTGTGCCGGAATCTCCATTCTTACTGTGGCGGGATTTAGAGCGGCACTGCTGACGCCGGCGCTTGGGCTGTTTTTTTAAGGAATCTGCCTCCGCTGCTTCTTCGCCGTCCCCATCTTTTGGGGTGTCCACCATATAGATGTCGTATGACGAGGTGGTCTTCCAGTGCCCTGTAGGCACTGGTTCCTGTTCGTCTCCGGCATCGTCGTCCATAGCGTCGATGTCTTCGGAGTTGTAGTCTAGCATGTCGGTTAGATCGTCGACAGTGGCTACAAAGTGGGTGGTGGGTGGGCTCTGAATTTCTTCGTCGTCCGTATCCCAACCATCCTGCCCATAATCCGGCCAGGCCTCTCCGGATAGCGAGAGATGTTTTAGCGAATTTAGGATGTCGCCGAAGGGCGAGTGTTGGAAGATGTCCGCGGCGGTGAATTCCATAACCGGCGCCCAATCAGTTTCAATTTGCAGGGGTGTGGGAGGTCCGGAGTCCGGCAAGGAGTCCGGCACCTCGGAGTCACGAGCTTCGCGAGGGACAAGGCTAGTTTTCGGCTCCATCGCCATAGAAGTTGCAGCCCCCGAGGCGGTGTCCAACCACCGGCCCTCGATCTGGGCGATCGGCTCCAGACTAAGGGCCAGAGCAGATTCGTGTGCGGCCACCAAGGCACTGTTCGGCGGCAGAGCTAGATCATGCCCCTCGTAACAGTGCGGCGCGCTTGGCTGTGGCTCGAGCCCGTCGAAGATCGAGTCCCCGCAGATGTCGGCCGTGAAGTTTAGGCTTCCGAACCTGACCTGATGGCCAGGGGCGTAGCTTTCGATCTGCTCCAGATGGCCAAGTGAATTAGCCCGCAGTGCGAAGCCGCCAAATACGAAGATCTGTCCGGGGAGAAAAGTCTCACCCTGGACAGCGTTGTTGATTGAAGATGCCATCGAGCCTATCGGTGACGACACAGAGGAACTCTCAATGAAAGCACCAATGTCGGTGTCAAAACCGGCGGATCTCGGGTAGGGGGTCCCGAACTCTGCGTCTAGGCGGATGGTAACAGGAGACAAGGGACACGATGTTTTACCCAGGTTCGGGCCCTCATGATGGAGGTAAAATCCTACGTCCTACTTGATTAATATTGATGATATGGGTAGTACAAGAGTGGATCTACCACGAGATCAAGGAGGCTAAACCCTAAAGCTAGCCTATGGTATGATTGTTGTAATGTATGTTGTGTCTTACGGACTAAAGCCCTCCGGTTTATATAGACACCGGAGGAGGCTAGGGTTACACAGAGTCGGTTAGAATGGTAGGAGATCTACATATCCGTATCGCCAAGCTTGCCTTCCACGCCAAGGAAAGTCCCATCCGGACACGGGACAGAGTCTTCAATCTTGTATCTTCGTAGTCTTGGAGTCCGGCGGACGATGATAGTCCGGCTGTCCGGACACCCCCTAGTCCAGGACTCCCTCAGTTGCTCTCCACTCGGTAGGATTTTTTGAAACTTAGGCGAGTATTGGACTGCAGCTAAGCCTTCCGAGTGGGAGGGTTGCTCTCAACTCGGTAGGATTTTTTGAAACTTAGGCGAGAATTGGACTGCAGCTAAGCCCCCGAGTGGGAGGGTTGCTCTCCACTCGGTAGGATTTTTTGAAACTTAGGGGAGTACTGGACTGCAGCTAAGCCTTCTGAGTGGGAGGGTTGCTCTCCACTCGGTAGGATTTTTTGAAACTTAGGCGAGTACTGGACTGCAGCTAAGCCCCCGAGTGGGAGGGTTGCTGTCGGTGTCAAAACCGGCAGATCTCGGGTAGGGGGTCCCGAACTGTGCGTCTAGGCGGATGGTAACAGGAGACAAGGGACACGATGTTTTTACCCAGGTTCGGGCCCTCTTGATGGAGGTAAAACCCTACGTCCTGCTTGATTAATATTGATGATATGGGCAGTACAAGAGTGGATCTACCACGAGATCAAGGAGGCTAAACCCTAGAAGCTAGCCTATGGTATGATTGTTGTAATGTATGTTGTGTCCTACGGACTAAAGCCCTCCGGTTTATATAGACACCGGAGAGGGCTAGGGTTACACAGAGTCGGTTACAATGGTAGGAGATCTACATATCCGTATCGCCAAGCTTGCCTTCCACGCCAAGGAAAGTCCCATCTGGACACGGGACGGAGTCTTCAATCCTGTATCTTCGTAGTCTTGGAGTCCGGCGGACGATGATAGTCCGGCGTCCGGACACCCCCTAGTCCAGGACTCCCTCAGTAGCCCCTGAACCAGGCTTCAATGACGATTAGTCCGGCACGCATAATGTTCGGCATTGCAAGGCGGGTTCCTCCCTTGAATAATCCAGAGAAGATCATGAACACCAGGATAGTGTCCGTCTCTGCAAAATAAATTCCACATTCCACCGTAGAGAGAATAAAATGTACACCAGTTCAATCTGCTGACGTATTATGCGGCGTGACATCACACCGCTACCAGGCTTTTACTTGAATCGTTTTTTACTATACCACCTCAGCACGTTTAGCGAAGCGGTTTCCTTGGCACGTCTTGTCAAAGCAGAGATCGTGTTCTCCTTATTCCGGGATTCTCGTCAATACGGACGTGGGTAACCCAACCGCGCCATTGATGGTGGCGCTTGGGAGATAAGCGAGTTTTACCAGGCCGGTGGGGGACGCATAGTTTTCGTCCGCCTATATATAAGGGATAAGGATTCACCTTCTCACCTACGCCTTCTTCCTCCTTTGCTTATCCATCTCCGCGCACTCAAGCTCCAACGCCCCAGTTCGCGCATCTCGCCTCGACCTTCTCCGAATATGTCCGGAGCGGGAGGCAAATTGTTGGCCTCCACCGTTAAGGAGGATCACATCACCAAGCTACGCAGCGCCAGATACCTTTCCGGCGATATCGCGCATCGGCTGCCCGATGAGGGGCAGCTCATCCCTACCCCTGGGCCTCATGAGAGGGTCGTCTTCCTTCCCCACTTCCTCCGCGGACTGGGCTTTCCACTCCACCCATTCGTCCGGGGGATCATGTTTTACTACGGCCTGGATTTCCATGATCTGGCGCCGAACTTCATCCTCAACATCTCGGCGTTTATCGTCGTGTGCGAGGCCTTCCTCTGCATCCAGCCCCACTTTGGCCTGTGGCTCAAGACCTTCAACGTCAAGCCGAAGGTTGTGAAGGGCACGCAGGCGGAATGCGGAGGCGCTATGTTGGGCAAGTTGCCCAACGTCCTTTGGCTCGAAGGGGCCTTCGTGGACTCCGTCAAGGGGTGGCAATCGGGGTGGTTCTACATCACCGAGCCGCGCAAGCCCACATGGGCGGCGGCCCCCGCGTTTAGATCTGGCGTCCCCACGCAGCTCACCTCCTGGAAAGAGAAGGGCTTGCAGTGGGGCAATCCGAAGGAGGTGACGGGACTCCGAGCCTGCATCCAGAAGCTGGTGAGCAATAAGCTCAGGCTCATCGACGTGGTCCAAGTCATGCTCATCCGCCGGATTCTCCCATGCCAAGAACGGGCATTCAATCTGTGGGAGTTCAATCCGGAACAGCACCAGGCGCTGAGCGGGCTCTTCGATACGACATACGAAGGCGCTTGGAGGGTGCTGTTCAAGGGCGCCGAAGCCCCCGCATCCGCGACGGAAGATCGCGGATTCTGCTCGCAGCATCCAGCTGACGAGGTAAGTGATTCAACCCCATTACGGGACACTTGTGGTAATTAAGTTGATTCTCAGAGGGTTCCCTTCTTTCCTCTGACAGGAATGGATGGAGAAGGCCAAGCAGCTCATCAGCCCGGCTCCCATGCCAGAAGACCCAGAGAACGCCCGTGTAGTAGGGCTGTTGGTTCCGGCACCGCATGTGGTGCCGGAGAAGAAGGCCAAGAAGGTGGCCGCAGGGACTCGAAAGAGTTCCCGCAATCAGGCGTCTGACGACGTCGTGGACTCCTCCCCCGAAGACGAGGAGGAGGAGGAGGACTCTCTCCCGGAGGAGGGAGAGAAGAAGAGGAAGGCTTCCCCAATAGGGGAGGCCGAAGGGTCCAAGAGGGGAAGGACTATCCCCCCGGACAGTTTTGCCAACACCATCATCGGCGAGGATGACTGGTCCCCAAGGGCCAGGCGTCCGGCAAGATCGTAAGTATCCGGATCCTTGATATGTAATTGCTTTCGTGCCACGTAGTGTCCTTCTAATGCCGCGTTCTGTCCGTAGTCCGGCCGATGATGATCTCCCCGCTTCATCAAGCGGGTCATTGGCCCCGTCGGATGTGGATTCACTTCCGACTGCCACTACCCCCCACGCCGGCGAAGACGCCGAGGTGGGATCCCAGAGAGGGACCCATCAGGAGGAGGCTCCGGAGGCGCCGTCAGGCTGCCTCCTGGACTTTGTGCCGGACTCTACCTCCCCGCAGTGGTTCTAGAGTCCGGTGGGCGGCCCCTTCGAAGGAAGGGCAAGACCGTGACACCGGCGATCTCCATCCAACCGGAGGCGCCGGATAACTTGTTGGAGGCGCTTAAAGGCGCTTCCATCGAGGAAGAACACCGCACTATCATGAGTGCGGTGATTCAGAAGGTTCAGCTCGCCAAGAGCGGGCTGACCGAGGCCTGCAGCAGCCTTTTAACAGGCTTTGAGGTAAGAAGTTAAAATTATGTAATGTAATACCGCATAGACAGTAGCCCCTGATGCTCAGTTCGGTGTTCGGAAAGAAAATCCGGACTGAGGATCTAACAAGATATACGCAGGGTACTTAAAATATGTCAATATGGGTTTGCAGGCTGCGCTGCTGACCTGTGCCGCACTATCGGCGGAGGTCAAAGTGTTGAAGAAGGATCTCGAGCGGTCCGAGCAAGAGCTCGGCCATGCTAAGAAGCAGCTCAAGGACAAAGAAGGTGATTAACACCACTTTGAATAATTACCTTACAGAAAAGGATTTTGGTTGCAATGAAATTAACAAGGATAATTTGGATATTTTAGGGGCCACGAACGAGGTGGCAGCCCTGAAGGAGGCCGTGTCCGCGGCCGAACGCAGTGCGGCCGCGGAGCGGGAAGAGCGAGAGAAGCAGGAGGCACGGGTGGCGGAAGTACGGCAAGAGCTCCAAGCTCTCATGGAGAAGCATGAGAGTTTGGAGCGTGACTCCAAGACTCGAGAGTCCGAGCTGGCCTCGGCTCACGAAAGTGCCAAGTCTGCCAAGGCCGAGGCCCGTAAGGCCCTTCAGGAGGTTGAAGATGTGAAGAAAATAGCGGCGGGTAAGGCATTTTTCATGCAAAGCAAGCATGTTAATGTAAACTACCTTACACTTACCCGCGTTCGGAGCTCTCCAGGGGCGTTTGCAGATCTGCCGCGTAGTGCATCCGATGCTGCCGCATTCTATCGTGGCGTGGAGGGGAGCTCGATGGAGAATGTTTTCTGGTCTCAGTATGCTGAGGCCGGACATCCGGTGCCCCCAAGCGACCAGCTGAAGCAGCTGGTCGAACTCCACAAGGTAGCTGAGGAGGCCATGAAGGCCCTCATAGTCCGGCTGTGGCCTGGACAGGCCATGCCTGGAAGCTACTTCGGCCTCATGCGGCGGCTGGTGGATGCGTGCCCCTGGGTGGAGGTCATCAAGCGCTTCGCCTGTATTGAAGGTGCTCGTCGGGCCCTTGCCCGCACAAAGGTGCATTGGGGCAAGTTGGATGCGGAGAAGCTTCTCACGGACCCACCGCCACCGGGCAAGGAGTATCGCACGCCCTAGATGTATTATAAAACTGTCCTGAAGGGAGCCCGCGATATTGCGGATGAGTGCCCCCGAAATGTAATCTTTTGAGTAAACTCATTATGTATTATCCTGCGCGCTGAAACTTTGTTCATGTGCGCGTTAAGCAACACTTGTTTAATTTAAAATATTACCTTCTGTGTGGCCGTTTATAAAATCTGAGAGATGGCAAGTCGTTGGCTTCAGCCCCCAAGCCACGAGTGCTGGGGTGTTCGGGATAAACTTGAGCACTCTTGTTCCCATTTTTGGGTCCATCTAGGGAGGCGCTCAACACAACGAACAAGGCAACCGGACTTATAATGCTTGAACACTCTCACTTAGCCATAGAATTCTATAATTTTAAATTTCGGCGAAGCCCCTGGTGTTCGGAAGACAGAATCCGGGGCGCTATCCACGCCTTCGTCGGACATTGTCCGGAACTTCGCTCGAAGCGGCGTGAGTCTTTAAGGACCCGAAAAAAACCTCTCGAATAGCGACCAGTCTCTCGCCTTATCATGCCAGTCAATTTTAGCTTTCTCCACTGAGGCGCTCGCCCGGCTCAACCGGGGCGCAATCGTAGTGGTTCTCCCAGTGCCACCTTAGCCGACAGAACGGAACGTAAGGCACCAAAACGTGGGATCCGGGCAAACCCAACTATTGACCCAAGACATGATTCGGAGCCGATTCATATAATGCTATAAGTTCGGGGTGCCGCACTTATGAAAGTGTTCGGACTTTATCACACCATAATTTGGGGAACAGAAGCCCCTGGTGTATTCGGCCGTACTAAAATATACGTGTGCAAGATGTCATGTAATGAACATATATATAAAAAGGTGATGTAATTGCAGTCGAAAAGTGCTGCATTATTTATTAAAGGAAATCTGCTATGAGTGCGGACTGATACAAATAGTGCGGTAAGCAAGGGATTTGGACTAAGTAAACATGTCCCCCTTCAGGGGTGAGCTGCGGACTTGGTGTATATAATCGAATTTAATGCTCGTAATTGAGACCACCTGAGTGTTCGTCGCAGCCTTCTTTCGTCCCTGACTGTTGCATCATGAGTTCGGCAGGTTCATCGCCGGACAGGGCCTCTGGTTAACGGAGTCCTGTATACACAAAGAAGGGAAATAAAAAATAAATAAAAAAAAGAGGGGGCACACTTGCGAGCCCCCGGTGTGGTCGAACCGCACTCTGGGTCCGTCGCGATCGTGCCCCTTCCCCTGTGCCCATGGTATCTCCAAAGCGTAATGATGTACGCGGAGTGTTATTCTTGCGATCATGCGCGGGCGAGGGTTGGGGCCGCATTGCTACGCGTGCTCTGATCGCGCCAGGTGGTCTTGGTTGGCCTTGCTCCGGGCGCGTTTTGCTGTATCCGGCCTTTTAACAGCCGGACTCGAGAATTGCCTTAAAAGGCTGCTCTGTACTTTTGCCGCGAGAGCCGCTGTATGTTCCTCCGTTCGGAGGGAGCGTTCTGTATTCCCATTGACCGTGATTACTCCATGAGGGCCTGGCATTTTGAGCTTTAGGTATGCATAATGCGGCACCGCGTTAAATTTTGCAAACGCGGTTCGTCGAAGATTAACTCCTCGCTCCGGAAATTATCCGGGGATCCGAAGACCACTTCCAGTGTGACTGAGCCTGTACAGTTGCCTTCCACTCCTGGTATGACATCTTTAAAGGTTGTCTTTGTAGGTTTAATCCTTGAGGGGTCTATGCCCATTTTGCGCACTGTATCCTGATAAAGCAGGTTAAGGCTACTGCCGCCGTCCATCAGGACTCTCGTGAGGTGAAATCCATCGACGATTGGGTCTAAAACCAATGCGGCAAATCCGCCATGGCGTATGCGGGTTGGATGGTCTCTTCGATCGAAAGTGATCGGACCATGGATTGAACTTCGGGGCGACTGGCTCCATCGCATAGACGTCCCTTAGTGCGCGTTTCTTCTCTCTCTTGGGTATATGGGTCGCGTAAATCATATTCACCATCCGCACTTGTGGGGGAAAACCCTTCTGTCCTCTATTGTTCGGCGGTCGGGTCTCTTCCTCGTCGTCGCTGTTCAGCCCCTTGTCGTTGTTTTCGGCAATTAACTTGCCTGCCTGCTTGAACACTCAGCAATCTCTATTAGTGTGATTAGCTGGTTTTTCAGGGGTGCCATGTATCTGGCATAAGCGGTCGAGTATTCGGTCCAAATTGGACGGACCCGAAGTGGTTCTTTTGAACGGCTTCTTCCGCTGACCGGGTTTAGAGCCTCCGAATCCGGCGTTGACTGATGTATCCTCCTTATCGTCGCCGTTAATGCGGCGTTTGTTTTTGTTTCGACGTGACCTGCCGTTGTTGTCCTTGGTATCCGGACTGCCAGAATTTTTACGGAGATTGTTGCTGCGAGCTAGCCAGCTGTCCTCTCCCGCGCAGAAGCGGGTCATTAATGATGTGAGGGCTGCCATAGATTTCGGCTTTTCCTGCCCCAGGTGCCGGGCTAGCCATTCGTCCTGGAAGTTATGTTTGAAGGCTGCAAGGGCCTCTGCGTCCGGACAGTCGACGATTTGGTTTTTCTTTGTCAAGAACCGTGTCCAGAATTGTCTGGCCGATTCGTCTGGCTGCTGAATAATGTGGCTTAGGTCATCGGCTTCTGGTAGTTGCACATACGTGCCCTGGAAGTTGTCGAGGAATGCGGCTTCCAGGTCTTCCCAGCACCCAATTGACTCTGCGGGCAAGCTGTTTAGCCAATGCCGAGCTGGTCCTTTAAGCTTGAGTGGGTGATACTTGATGGCATGGAGATCGTCGCCGCGGGCCATATGGATGTGAAGGAGATAATCTTGGATCCAAACCGCGGGGTCTATTGTTCCATCGTAGGATTCGATGTTTACGGGTTTAAACCCTTCAGGGATTTGATGATCCATTACTTCATCCGTGAAGCATAGCGGGTGTGCGGCGCCTCTATATTGAGCAATATCACGACGTAGCTCGAGAGAGCATTGTCTGCTGTGTTCGGCTCGGCCGGGGTTATTGTATCCGGCGCGACGGTATTCGTCGCGGGTCGTAGGGCGCCCACGTGATCCGTAGATGGATCTGGATTGCCTTGCTTTGTCCTCCAATACGTCTCGCAAGTCCGGCGCGTTCCCTCTTGGCTTCGTACTTTTGGAGAGATGTCGGGGTACGGTCTTGGTGGAGGGCCTGGATGCCTCTCTGTCGCGACCACGGGGTGGTCAGTCGGCCGTATCATGCGCTGGTGATGGAGGTAATTTTTGGAGGGGCGTTCGAGTTTATACTCTTCGGCCGCGAGGACCTCGGTCCATCGATCGGCCAGCAGGTCCTGATCAGCTTGAAGCTGTTGCTGCTTTTTCTTTAGGCTGTTTGCTGTGGCGATAAGCCTGCGCTTGAAGCGCTCTTGTTCGGCGGGATCCTCAGGTACGACGAATTCATCATCGTTGAGGCTTGCTTCGTCTTCGGAGGGGGGCATATAGTTATGATCCTCAACCTCTTCGTCTGCCGCCCTCTCGTGAGGGCTTGCTTCTGCATCCTCCCGCGCCGAGTCTTGCGGGAGGGGATTGTCTTCGGCACTCTCTGGAGTATTATTATCTCCTGTGCCGGAATCTCCATTCTTGCTGTGGCGGGATTTAGAGCGGCGCCGTTGACGCCGGAGTTTGGGCTGCTTCTTTAAAGAGTCTGCCTCTGCTGCTTCTTCGCCGTCCCCGTCCTTTGGGGTGTCCACCATATATATGTCATATGACGAGGTGGTCTTCCAGTGCCCTGTAGGCGCTGGTTCCTGTTCGTCTCCGGCATCGTCGTCCATAGCGTCGATGTCTTCGGAGTCATAGTCTAGCATGTCGGTTAGATCGTCGACAGTGGCTACAAAGTGGGTGGTGGGTGGGCTCTGAATTTCTTCGTCGTCCGTACCCCAACCATCCTGGCCATAGTCCGGCCAGGGCTCTCCCGATAGCGAGAGATGCTTTAGCGAGTTTAGGATGTCGCCAAAGGGCGAGTGTTGGAAGATGTCCGCGGTGGTGAATTCCATAACCGGTGCCCAATCCGAATCGATTGGTAGGAGCGCGGGAGGTTCGGAGTCCGGCAAGGAGTTCGGCGCCTCGGAATCACGAGTTTCGCAGGGGACAAGATTAGTGTTCGGCTCCATCGCCGTGGATGTTGAAGCCCCCAGGGCGGCGTCTATCCACCGACCCTCGATCTGGGCGATCGGCTCCGAACTAATGGCCGAAGCGGATTTGTGTGCGGCCACCAAGGAACTGTTCGGCGGCAGAGCTAGATCATGCCCGTCGTCACAGTGCGGCGCGCTTGGCTGTGGCTCGAGTCCGTCGAAAATCAAGTCTCTGCGGACATCGGCCGTGAAGTTTAGGCTTCGGAATCTGACCTGGCGGCCAGGGGCGTAGCTTTCGATCTGCTCCAGATGGCCAAGTGAATTAGCCCGCAGTGCGAAGCCGCCGAATACGAAGATCTGCCCGGGGAGAAAAGTCTCACCCTGGATAGCGTTGTTGGTTGAAGATGCCATCGGGCCTATCGGTGACGGCACAGAGGAACTCTCAATGAAAGCAAAAATGTCGGTGTCAAAACCGGCGGATCTCGGGTAGGGGGTCCCGAACTGTGCGTCTAGGCGGATGGTAACAGGACACGAGGGACACGATGTTTTTACCCAGGTTCGGGCCCTCTTGATGGAGGTAAAACCCTACGTCCTGCTTGATTAATATTGATGATCTGGGCAGTACAAGAGTGGATCTACCACGAGATCAAGGAGGCTAAACCCTAGAAGCTAGCCTATGGTATGATTGCTGTAATATATGTTGTGTCCTACGGACTAAAGCCCTCCGGTTTATATAGACACCGGAGAGGGCTAGGGTTACACAGAGTCGGTTACAATGGTAGGAGATCTACATATCCATATCGCCAAGCTTGCCTTCCACGCCAAGGAAAGTCCCATCCGGACACGGGACGGAGTCTTCAATCTTGTATCTTCGTAGTCTTGGAGTCCGGCGGACGATGATAGTCCGGCTGTCCGGACACCCCCTAGTCCAGGACTCCCTCAGTTGCTCTCCACTCGGTAGGATTTTTTGAAACATAGGCGAGTACTGGACTGCAGCTAAGCCCCCAAGTGGGAGGGTTGCTCTCCACTCGGTAGGATTTTTTGAAACTTAGGCGAGTACTGAACTGCAGCTAAGCCTTCCGAGTGGGAGGGTTTTTTGAAACTTAGGCGAGTCGGATTCACAACTAAGTCACCCACTAGGGGATTTAGAGCATATAAAAAAGAATAACAATCATTTATGAGATTGTAAAAACTGTGTCGCAGGGTGACCAAGTGGTGATGAGGTGACCAACCAATGGCAACGCGTGGGACAACCGAGTGGTGATGAGGTGACCAACCAAGTGGCGACGCGCGGGGCGGCTGAGTGAAGTAGACGCATTCTGCGGCATGGCGACGCACGGGGCGGCCAAGTGATGAAGATGCTTGCCGCGGAGTGATGATGCGCGGGGCGTCCGAGTGATGTAGACGCGTCCCGCAGAGTGGCGATACAGAGAGCGTCCGAGTGAAGTAGACGCATCCCGCGGAGTGGCGACACACGGAGCGTCCGAGTGAAGTAGACGCATCCCGCGGAGTGATGATGCAGGGCGTCCGAGTGAAATAGACGCATCCCGTGGCGTGACGACGCACGTGGCGGCCAAGTGATGAAGATGCTTGCCGCGAAGTGACGATGTGGGGGGCGTCCGAGTGATGTAGACGCGTCCCGCGGAGTGACGACGTGCAGGGCGTCCGATTGATGAAAATGTGTGTAACTGAGTGTTGGCATGCAGGCGGCCGAGTGGCAATGATCCCATTTGGTCCGAGCGAACTAGTAACGTCCGAGTGGTCATGCCGACCGAAGGGAGTTGTTGCCGAGTGGATGATGCCGGAGGGAGAAGCTGCTGAGCATGGCGGCATGGTCAACTCCTGGTCCACACACCGTGGCGGGTTTGTGCCTCCAGTGCGGGAGACACTGTCGTGTGTGGAGACCGAGCCAGCTTCCGGTTGCGGCGGTGTGGTGTTGACTCCAGTGTACAGGCTATCGCCGAGCGCTTGGCACCGGACGAAGGAACTGCCGGGGCATCCTCCCGGAGACTGTTGCATGCATTGATGCAGTTCACCACGTCCAAAACCTGTACACACATGCAAAAGACTTAATTAGCAGTAATTAAGCAAGAGTTAAGGCCGGTATTGCATGCGATGGAAGTTTTGGTCATTTATCTCCTGCAAGCGGTTTATTGCCACGTCGTGGGAGGTCCACTGCCCATTCAAGTCCAGCGATCTGGACCAGGCAACGCTGGTGGAGATGACCTGTAGTCAATTGCCCACGTCCAGAGTCTGCATGCAAGAGGTGTTAGTGTTAATTAGGCACGAGTTAAAGCTGTTAACGCATGCAAGGGAAGTTTCCCTTTCCCACGTCCATTTATCCCCTGCATGCAAGAAATAAATGGGAAGGAATTAAGGTTAGAGGGAGAGTTAAAGGCAGGGCACAGAGCTCCCTGGTCAGTCATGGTGCACGGCGGCGGCGGCTTTGGCGTGGACCCAGCACGCGGTGAGGCGGCCCACGAGAAATCCAAGTGCGGGACGGTGTTGTCCTGCGAGCCCGCGTGCGGGCGGAGCTATGCTGGGCCTGAGGCTCCCCGCGGAGGTCACCGTCGAGCTGTCGGCCCCATTGTCACCGCCGAGCCGCCGCGGAGGCGCGGCCGCATCTGCCGAGGACGAAACTCTGCTTGCCGGCTCCTGCGCTTCATCGCTCGGGGATTCGGCCGGCCGATTGGGACTACCTAGCCCGCGCAGAAGCTACGGCCAAGCCACCAATCGGAAGGAGGAGCGACGCGCTGCTAGGCACGGTGATCCGTCGGGGCGATGGAGGGAGATGTCGAAGAGCAGAACCACTGTGTGTCCGCGTCGCCGTCGTGCAGCTTATGCTCTGGCTACGTCAGGTCTGCGCGAGATGACCACCTGAACCGGCGTCCGTTACTCTTTGATTCTTGTACATGCTTGAATCGATCGGCATGACGTCCTGTGAAGATGCATCTTTTCTCCTCCTTTTTCGATGTTTCTGTTACTCGCTGCTGAGATGAACAGTATGAACAGTAAGAATAGAAAATAAACATAGATGAATAAAATAAAAAACCATCTGCATCGCGGCTCGATAGACGCCAGGCCCCACGGTGGGCGCCAACTGTCGTGGTAACGATTCCGACAATAGAAAGGGGTAAAGGAGCATGATCTATTGAGATGCATATGGGTGACACGGTGGTTTTAGCGAGTTTGGGCCTCTCACGATGGAGATAACAACCCTACGTCTCGTGCTCCGGAGAGGCTTTATTTTATCTTAGTATGTATCCAGGGATTACAATGTGTGTGTGTGAGAGAGAGGAACAGATCCTCATGCCTGAGCTAAGTCCGGAGACTAGAGAGGGAGAGAGAGGTGGAAGGGAAAAGCCCCCAAGTCTAGTGGTGGGGTGGCTTATATAGAGTGCGCCACCCCCTCACCTCCTATGTTACAAAGTGGAGCATCAATGCCATAAACCTGCCCACTACAAAACCTTCATGTTGACTATTGGTCTTCACATATCCGAGTGAGTTACACGGCCGAGTGGAATGAGCTCGTCGAGTGGAGTGCTGTGCTCCGAGTGGTTGTTGCCGTCCGAGTGACTTTCAAGTTGCGGTACGTCTGGACGGTGATCTGGCCCAGGGCCCCAGTACAAAGTTTATGGTGTCCATGGGTAGGGTCTTTAGGTCAGGCCTGTTACCCTACCCCTAATACATGTCCTCGTCAGGACCCCCTACCCGAGATCCGCTGGTTTTAACACCGACATTGGTGCTTTCATTGAGAGTTCCTCTGTGCCGTCGCACTACTAGGGAAAAGCCTATACACAGAATCTTACCAGCAGCGCTCCTCAAACTACCACGCTACTGCTATTTAGCAGCAGCGGGTATTATCAAAACGCGCTGCTGACAGGAAACTAGCAGTAGCGCGTCCACCACAAACCGCGCTACTGCTATAATTGCCATGACCTCGCCCCCCCTGCTAGTTATAGCAGTAGCGCGCTGTACTAAACAACGCTACTGCTATAGAAGTTAGCAGCAGCGCGCTTCTAGGAAAACCGCTACTGCTAAGATCATCCCACAAGTTTAGTTCCACCTCGCTCCGTGAACAGGGTGTTTACCACCTTAAATATGTTATTCTGAAACTACCACAACCAGTTGGTCTTCACTGACCTCTATGTGTAAAATTTGTGGCTGCAATATGAGTCCTCTCCGGTTCCTACCGAAGGGGACTCATATTGACAATTCAGATTGTACACAAAAAGATCATTGATGGCCAATGTATTTTTGCATTGACGTATTTTTTGTATAGTTACACTTAGCAGTAGCGGTTTATATGCAAAGCGCTACTGCTATTCAGATTAGCTGTAGCGCATTTTGGCAAACGCGCTACAACTATCCCTAGCTTATCCCCACGCGCACGACTGGCCCTCACTCACACTCTCACTCTCGCCCGCGTGCCGATAACCGTCGTCGTGCGTCGTCACCGCCGCCGCCGCCTTCGTCCGTCCGCCGCTGAGGTACTCCCCTCCTTCCGTCCCTCCTCCCTCCTCCTCGCACATCCTCCCTCCGCCTGCGGCCGCCCCTCCCTCCTCCGCCGCCTCCCTCCTCCCTCCTCCTGCGACCGCCCCTCCTCCCTCCTCCGCCGGCAGCCCTCCTCCCACCGCCCTCGACCTCGCCGCCCCTAGCTACCTCTCCGTCGCCCCCCCACCCCCTGCCACTAGTTAGTACTAGATTTAGTAGTAGTAGATGTTAATTTAGGGTTCGTAGCTAGTACTAGATGTTGCTTAGTTAGTACTAGATTTTTAGTAGTAGTAGATGTTAATTACTAGTAGTGATGGTACTAGTTAACTAGGGCAGTATGATTAATAGTAGTTGTTGTTGAACTACTTTAATTGTAGTTGAACTAGTTTAGTAAGTAAATTAATAAACTAGTTGAACTAGTTGAATTAATAGAACTAATGTATTTTTAGTAAGATAATTAATATAACTAGTTGAACTACTTTATTTTTAGAAAGAACTAGTTTTTTTCTATTTATAGTAAGTTTATATTTAGTAAGACCTAGTTGAATTAATAAAACTAGTTGAACATGTCATATTTGTTGTTATTTTTTAGTTTAAGCAATTATTCGGGATGTATTAGTGATAACTTATATGGTTTCAGGTGACCACCATCGTCCCCGTCACCGACCCCCTCCGACATCCCCGCCGTCGTCCCAGTCACCAACCCCCTCCGACATCGAGGTGAGACCAGCCAAATATCCTTGTATATCTTGTGTTGTTTCTCAAATAGGATATGTGGTTGCCCAACTGGCCGTTCATGTTCAGTTTACATCTCCGTGTGGCCTATGTTTTGCCGGAGTGTTGATTAATTTCCGTTCCGGCAAATTTCAGGCGCTCGATATGTCCTTTTTAGCAAAGGTCATGCCGGATTTTTTCGTGAATTCTAGCATGACTTGTGCTAGAATATGTACAAGTTTAATCTTTGAATTATGAATGTAGGAAATGTCGTACTCGGACGACGATGGTCTCCCGGGGGAGTGTAGCTGGTGCCATGACAATCGAGGTATGTGCGACAGGTTCGTTCAGCTGGACGGAGATCGGCGCTTCAGCATTAAGCTCGAGGAGACCTTCGATTGTGAAACGGTACGCAACAACTACAAGTGTTTTTTTTTTTGTAATTAGGCATGACTTCAACTATTTCAATGTCTAATTTTCATATTTTACAATTCGACTAGCTTATCCCATGCCATGCAAGACGCTATGTCTTGGAGAGGATGGGTTTTGAAGATCATGAAAATTTCGAAACAAAGAAAATACACCTAACGACCCATCATGATATGGATTTTGAAGTAAATCTGTGCAATGCTCAGAGCGTAACCCATTTTGGTTGCCAAAATGGGAAGCACTTTGCAAAATGTATGGTTTTTATGAGGGTATGATTGTCACCATGGATCTTGGTGATCCTGACATCGAGCAAGACAATATGGACATTTGGGTCCTTGTTGATACGCTTCCGATTGTACCGCTACGTGAGTTTCTCAAACATAGTTATTAACTAATTTATATTGTTTATTTAAAAATAGTTGATAGCTTATTTCCATTGACAGCTTATTTTGATTCTTCAAAGACTGTGCGGAAGATGGTAGATAGAACCCACTACACCGATGGCACCGAATTAACGTATAAGGAGAAAAATCATCTGATCGCATTTTGTACTCTTCTTGAGAATTACAATAACTATTATCGAACTCCTCCAAATTATGGTGAATACGTGCCACTAGTGCATGTGTTGAACCACGGTAACTTCTCTAGAGATACCCTGGTAAGATTTTTTACTATTACGACATCCGTGCATCTTTTGCATACTTCTAAAACTAGTACATCATTGCTAACTACGAAGTTATTATTATGTTTTTCAACAGAAACTCCCGATGGATTGTGTGCATCATCTGATGTCTCTGCATGGTCGCCTCTCAGTTCTGAACATACTGCCAGGTAAATCTATGGAGCTCACCTGTGCATATCGGATTTCTAAAACCCATGAACACATGTTCATCAAAGAATGGAAGAAATGTATGGACATTCGCAAGGAGGTTCTTGGAAGTAACATTCAGCGAAAGGCAAGAATTGGAGACAGGCTAATCTCCATTCTCCATAATGGAGAGTCAGAGGCTATCTTGTTTTTTGCTATTTTACCTTAAAAATGTAGTAGGTCTTAATCGAATGTAATAGGTCCTATGAGGTACAATATGTTTATTATGTGGTAATGTGTTAGAGTTGATAATGAGGAGTACTTGTGATTACGACTAGTGACCAATTTGTTATGTGATGTCATTGATGAAAATGATGATCTTGAGGAGGTGTTATATGACAATGACGTATTATGATGATAAGTTGTTAATGATATGATGATGATGATATTATTGTATCATTGGGTGAAAGAACCGCGGATGTAATAACTCATTGTGATGTAAAAACAATCTCTAAATTCCTGTTGTATGAAAACTTGTGTAAAGGTGTATGAATACAACATGAAATAAAAAAGAAATAAAATACTAAATAATAGTAGTAGCGCGGGAAAGGAGAAGCGCTACTACTAATTACCAGTAGTGTTGTTCCGAAGAAGCGCTACTACTAAGTCAATTTAGCAGTAGCGTGGGTCTAGGCGCGCTATTGCTAATCATTAGCTGTAGCACCTTATCAGTAGCGCTCCTGCCCGCGCTACTGATAGGCCTAAAACCCGCGCTGCTGCTAGGCTTTTCCCTAGTAGTGTTGCCATCAGGAAGGATGCCTCATCCCGTCTTTAAAGACGGCACTGTTGCTAAAGGAGCTTTGGCCATCGGCCAAACTCTCCGGCTAGGCGGTTTTCTTATGACTGCCTGTTCGGCCACCGCGCCAAATATGACTTCTCGGGTCATCGAAAGCAATCTTCACGTTAACTCGGAACTCGCGGAGCAGTTAGATCCGATGGAGCTCTCTTCCTTAAACGAGCTCTTGGATCGCATCGCCGCCCTGGGAGTCGCTACAGACTACGATCAGATTGGGCCTAAACCCGATCTGAGAGAGATCAACTATCCCCAGGTTACCCACCACGTTGCCATGGTTGAGGAACAATACGGCGACCCTTCCTCTATTTTATGGACTAGCTATGTCCGGATTCCCGATCCCTCCATGCCGGATTCCCGCGGAGGGGAGGATGTCACTCAAGCCCTGAACCTAAAGTCAGGCAGCGGGCTAGATTCATTGGACAACATCCAAGAACCCAAGCTTCCAAGTTTAGAAACTTCTTGGCCCCTGAGTCTTAGATTGGACGGGGTTCCGAAATTAATTCCACCCGCCCACCCAAACATAAGCGATCTATCCCAAATCCGGCAAGAGCCCGCAGAAACAGCACACCATTACTGGGCCAGATTCCTCCTGGTCATGAACAGGATAATGGTTTGCCGTGAGGAGGACGCAATTTCATTCTTCTGCAATAATTGCACGGACAAGGGAATCCTCAACGCCGTAAGTCGTCGTGAAATTACACGCTTCGCTGACTTGGCGTCCATAGTACGAAAGTACTATGCGATGGAAAGCGCCTGGAAAACCGAAAACAATTTTTGGGACAATCCGGCCCTGAATACAACCACAGTCCGAAATAAAAGGGTGCATCATCGCCAGGCACCTGGGTTAAATAGGGCATGGAACCGTACTGGAGGGATGGCTCAATGGACCCTGCAAAATTCATAGTACAAGAGGGCGCCACTCCAACTCATAGCCTTAGAGCATGTTGGATACTATGGCAAGTGGCCAAAAGTGGCGAAGAGCTTCTAACTCCAGGGCACAAGCCCAGGGATACCAGTACGGTATTAACAGTCTTCGAGACTTTCGCATCAAATAATATGCGGAAACGAACACTCCGTAGCCTTGCCGAAGTCTGCCAAGTAGCAACAATAAACCCATGGAGTGACACGGCTATTACCTTTAATGCCAGTGATGAACCTAAATTCCGAACAGCCCGAGCACCAGCCGCATTGGTCCTCAGTCCAATAGTGGACGGCTTTCGCCTTACCAAGGTACTCATGGACGGTGGCAGCGGATTGAACCTCATTTACGAGGAAACCCTCCGAAAAATGGAAATAGACTGGAGTCGCATTGAGCGAAGCAGCACAACCTTTAGAGGTATAATCCCCAGCCGGGAAGCATGCTGTACTGGAAAAATCACATTGGATGTGGTGTTCGGCACGCCGGATAATTACAGGTCCGAGGAGGTCACGTTCCAAGTGGCCCCGTTCAGCAGCGGATATCATGCTCTATTAGGCTGAGAGGCATTCACAATTTTTCAAGCTATACCCCATTACGGGTACATGAAGCTCAAAATGCCCGGGCCCAATGGAATCATCACTCTTGCTAGTGACCCGGAGATAGCACTCCTTGCCGAAAACAAGACAGCCGCACTGGCCCTTGAGGCACTATCCTAAGCCCTAGCGGCCGAGGAACTCACTGTGCTGCGCTCCATGGTGAACAGGGATGATGTGATACTCGATAAGAGATCCAAGTCCACCTCCTTTAAACCGGCGGACAAAATAGTCAAATTCCAAGTCCATCCAACGGACCCTACAAAAACGGCCTCCATCGGGGCACAATTAAACCCTGATGTAGACGCCGCACTACGAGAATTCCTACGCGAAAATTGGGACATTTTTGCCTAGCACCCTTCAGACATGCCAGGAATCCCACACTGGCTGGCTGAGCACAGCAAAAATATCCTAAAAGGATTCAAGCCAGTCAAACAAGCTCTTCGGCGTTTCTCCGAACCCAAGAGATAGGCCATGGGAGAGGAGCTAGCCAAACTATTGGAGGCCGGATTCATCAGAGATATAAAACATCTGGACTGACTAGGAAACCTGGTGATGGTACCAAAGAAGGACAAATCTTGGCGCCCATGCATCAATTTCAAGGACCTTAACAAGGCTTGCCCAAAGGATCCCTTCCCCCTCCCCTGCATCGATCAAATTATTGACGCTACCGCAGGAGACGATTCATTGTGCTTCCTCGACGCATACTCCGGCTACCACCAAATTTAGATGGCAGAGCCCGACCAAGCCGCAACGGCATTCATCACCCCATACAGCCCATTCTGCTTCAACACAATGCCCATCGGGCTCAAAAACGCCGGCGCAACATATGAGCGCATGATTCAGACATGTTTGGCAAACCAGATCGGCAAAACAGTGGAGGCATACATAGACAATGTGGTCATTAAAACCAAGCATGTCAAAACTCTAGTAGACGACTTGAGGCTCACATTCGATAATCTCCGAACATATGACATCAAGCTCAACCCGGAAAAATGCGTTTTCGGCATACCAGCCGGAAAGCTCTTGGGCTTCATTGTATCCGGCAGAGGAATTGAAGCAAACCCAGCCAAGATCTGAGCTCTGTCACAATTGGATATCCCAAAGGACCTCAAACAAATACAAAAATTGACTGGATGTGTGGCGGCTCTAAGTCGCTTTATCTCCCGTTTGGGAGAAAAGGCATTACCCCTTTATCGCCTCCTCCGACGCACCGACCACTTCGAGTGGACGGATGCCGCCACGGCCGGACTCGAAGAAATAAAAGCCATATTGGCAACCAACCCGGTCCTGGCCGCGCCCAACATGGGCGAACCAATGATATTATATATCGCGGCAACTCATCAAGTTGTAAGCATGGTACTCGTTGTCGAACGAGAAACGGACGGACACAAGTTCCCCCTTCAAAAACCAGTTTACTACGTGTCCACTGTCCTAACTCCATGCAAGTCACGGTACCCACATTATCAAAAGATAGCGTACGCGGTGTTCATGGCATCCCAGAAGCTGCGACACTACTTTCAAGAGTGTTCGATAACAGTAGCCTCCGAAGTACCTCTTAACGACATTATAAACAACCGCGACGCAACGGGCCGGATTGCCAAATGGGCCATTGAGCTCCTCCCGTTCGACATAACCTATAAGCCACGGCGAGCTATTAAGTCGCAAGTTTTGGCCGACTTCGTCGCCGAATGGACTGTAGCCGAACTCCCTAAAGAGTACAGCGCATATTCCAACTGGATCATGCACTTCGACGGCTCCAAAATGTTTGCTGGTCTGGGGGCTGGCGTCGTTCTGACATCCCCAACCGGAGATACAGTTCATTAATACTCCAGATAATGTATACGGACTCCAACAACGCAGCCGAATACGAGGCCCTTCTACATGGTCTCCGGATGGCAGTCTCCATGGGCATTCAACTCCTAGAGGTGCGCGGGGATTCGAACCTCGTGATATCCCAAATAAATGGAGACTTCTATGCCAAGGATTCGAAAATGGCAGCCTATCGCAACGCCGTCCTAAAAATGTCAGCTCGGTTCGAGGGGCTCGAATTTCACCATATAGCCCGGGATAACAACCAGGCAGCAGACGTATTGGCACGCTTTGGCGCAAAGCGCGATGCCGTCCCTCCCAACATCTTCCTAGAGAGGCTGTTTAAGCCATCCGTACTATGGAGGGGGAGTCCGGAAATAACAACCCGGACCCAACCGCACTGCCCGACACCGAAAATTCTGACACAGTTGGTGGTTCTGCCAACGAAGTAACACCCTCAGCCCATGTAATAATGGCAGTCATCGCCCCGTGGACGGAACCATTCCTAGCCTACCTAACCAGGCAGGAACTTCCCGAGGACCAAAATGAGGCCCGCTGCATAGTGCGGCGATCAAAAGCCTACAAGGTCCACGAGGGAGAGCTTTATAAGAAAAGCACAACCTCCTTCAAAGGTGTATCTCCGAAGAGGAAGGGCGGAATCTTCTGGCCGAAATTCATGCCGGACTCGGGGGGCACCACGCCGTAGCCCGGGCCCTTGTAGGCAAGGCCTTCCTTACAGGATTTTATTGGCCGACGGCCCGGGAAGACGCTCAGGACTTAGTCCAACGATGTGTCAGTTGCGAGCTCTTTGCTAATCAAATCCACATGCCACCCACCGCCCTCAAAACTATAACCATCACCTGGCCCTTCGCGGTCTGGGGGCTTGACATGGTTGGACCCCTTAAAGGAGGAACCCACAAGCAAAAATACCTACTGGTCATGGTGGATAAATTCACCAAATGGATAGAGGCCAAACCTGTTAAGACGGCCGAATCCGGACCAGTGGTAGACTTCATATCAGGGGTTGTACACCATTACGGCGTCCCCCACAGCATCATCACTTATAACGGCATGAACTTCACTGCCGACGAGGTCAAACTCTGGTGCAAAAACATGGGCATCAAGGTCGACTATGCCTCAGTCTATCACCCTCAAACTAACGGTCAAGTCGGGCGAGCAAATGGTCCAATCATGAGCGGCATTAAACCCAGACTAGTGCGGTCCCTCAAGGAATCTAACACGCACTGGGTAGAGGAGCTCGACTCCATACTCTGGGGGCTGCGGACCACGCCGAATCGCACTACTGGATTCACACCATTCTTTATGGTATGCGGCGCAGAGGCAGTTTTGCCGTGCGATATAATTCATGACTCACCTCGCGTGCGCATGTACGAAGAAAGAGAAGCCGAGCTCGATCAGCAGGACAATTTGGATGCCTTGGAGGAGGAGCGTGACGTGGCAAAAGCCCGTTCCGCATTCTATCAACAACAGGCTTGAAGATATCAAAGCAGAGAAGTACGGGCCAAAACCAACAATGTTGGCGAGTTAGTTCTACGCCTGCCGGACAAGAAAAAGGACAAACTCAAGCCCAAATGGGAAGGTCCCTTCATCATCGACCAAGTCCTGACCGGCGGAGCGTACCGTTTGCGAAATGCATCGGATAACCGACTCGAGCCAAACCCATGGAACGCAGCCCGTCTCCGAAGATTCTACGCCTAGCGCCGGATTCTGAGTTCGTCTCCTTCCTCCGTCTATATTTTATACAGTAGTTGTCTTATATTTCTCCCCTTCTCCCTCCTTTTCTCTTACAGCCTTTGAAGGCTCGTTCACGCTTTGTTCGCACACACTTGACGCGCTATCCGCGCTCATTATACCTGGGGGCTTCTTTAACAGAAGCTTATTTATACGGGCTTCATGACCAACACATGTGTCACACTTCCGCATGTACCTTTTATTCACCATTATATCCATTAATATGACTTAAGTTTTGGCCAAGCTGGGTTGCCTAGCTCCTATGCTTACCCCTACATTCCCGATTGTTCGGCTAGGTAGTAAAGGGAGCACCTCTGCGATTGTTACAGCCGGGTCAGCCGGATGTGTACCTCAGACTGGGTGAAGCCGAAAGCTAGCGTTCTTAAGGGAATATTCGGTCGGTGAACTAAAAGAAGATTTCTTACCTATTTATTTATCTGCCCCCAGATGTTTTTTTGCTTTTTTCGCAGTCCAGACATGCACTTTAGGGCATGCCTCCCAGGGAAAGGAACCCCTAATGGAACTATTCTCCCTGGAAGATGTTTCTTACTAACCATGTAATATAACATAGCTAGTTGGGCACTTGTCTGATAAAGCACTAATGACCCCTACACCTGGTCTCCACTCATGCCCCGGTTCTTATATAACCGCGAGGGTATTCGGACACACTCCAGACTATTGGGTCCCGAGGTTGAAGCGAAAAGGTCCGCTATGACAAACGATCTACAATACGGCTAGAAGGCATTTTACATGTCATCTTAAATTACATAGTCAATTCGATTGATTATATTCCTCTTCAATGCCATCTAATAGGCTGTCTAGTTTACAGTCCTGCTGGGAATACTTTGCGGCCAACTCTACTTGGCCGTACACTAAGCTCACAGGGATCTCCTTCCCATCGGGCCCCACAGGTCCGACCTTGGCCATGTGGTTTGGGTCAGCCTTCGTGTACCGCGTCTTCACCATGGCCCAGGCCTTCGGGCAGGGAGACAGATGGCCACAAGGCCTGGGCGACGCCTTTCATCACCTGCCGAACTCGTTCGTGCAGTTGTAAGAGCTCGGGAAGAAGGTCACCCGTAGAACCGGGCATTTCCTCTACAGGACGACTTGTGAGCATACCTACAGACATAACTCTGTTAGTCGACTTCCTCGCCGAACTCTTTTTTCAAAGTTCGTTCAAGCAGTTACTAAACATGCCGCGTCGAAGCCGCCGATTCTCCTTAACGGAGTCAGACAGCTGGGCACGAACATCCTTTAGTTCCTCACCCAGCTGGGTGTTGGCATCTTGGAGATTATTTTTCTCTTGCCTCACCCTCGTAAGCACGTTCTCGCCGGCCTTTAACCGGCGCAAGAGCTGTTGCTTGTCCGGATCTACCCCAGCGCCATCTGCAATGCTATTGTCAGATTTATACACACGCCGCACCTCACAACATACTTATCCTTTGAAACGTATATTACCAGAGGGGGTCTCTTTGGCTTCCCCTGTCATGGCTAGTGCAGCCCCAAGTTGGGCTTTGCACTCTTCAAGCTCCTGGGACAGTTGGGTATTCTTTTCTGTAAGATCCTGCATAACAAATGATCCTTAAATCAGTTATTCTAACTATTTCAAGTCTCGGGGGCTACTGGCATATATAATTGTCAAATTTTCTCACCCGTATGTCTTTTACATACTGCTCCATGGCTCTGGCTAGACCATCTTGAGCGGCACGGAGGTGCGCATCTCCTGAAGTGAAGGCATTCAATGCCTCTTGGGAGAAACATGTGTCACGAAGAACTGTCCGGCGGCGCCTGTGATTCATGGCACTCTCCACCTCGGAGTTGGTGGCGGACAATCTGTCGGCATCCTCTGTCGGAGGAGCATCCGAAGCACGCCTCGTGTTTGCCTCCGCTTCTGGGCCTGGCTTTGGAGCCTGGCTGGCGGAGGCTCGATCGGCAACCTCTCCGGGTATAGTCCGGCGAGCGCTCTTTTTCCTGAAGAGAGCACGAGCGTTAGTATTCCTTTCGGGAATCAAACCTGGGAATATGGTGACACGCCATACCGTTGCGCCGGCGTTTCGATCCGGACCGCACTTCTTTTTAGCCTGTTGGGCCATGCTGCCCCTTGTTGGCTAGCCGCCGCGGGCTCGGCCTTCCGCCTCAAGGGCACCCCCTGCGAAACACCATTGCTATACGGTGATCAAAAATAAGCACGGATGGGTCATTTTCAAAGTGTTGGGACTTCGGTCTCAATTACCTATGAGGCTGGAAGTATTCCGGGGTAATCGGCCGTAATGGCGACCAAGGCATTATCGATGCTCAGTTGGTGAAATACCCCATCAATCAGCTCCATCGATATGTCCGGATCCTCTTGGGAGGCCGGATCGAGGAACCGTTCCGGATCCTCGGGTTGTGGAGGCGGGCTGTTTATATCCCTTACGGCTTGGCGCAGTTCCTGCGTCGAAATCGCAAAATGAGATACTTGACTATGGGAATATGGATCGGATGGGCAAAAAGAAATGTCCGCTTACCCAGCTTGGAGGATTGTACATAGAAAATCCGTCCTGTGGATTGACACGGAGAAATTCCTCCTCTTCTCCTTTGTAGAATGCGGACAAGATCTTCGTCAGATCAGCGACCGATCTCGGCCACTTACGGCCATGGCGGGTGTCATCATCCTCCCCGTTGAAATCCCA
>NC_041391.1:48028616-48036351 GCF_002162155.2 Triticum dicoccoides
CCCGCATAATGCATGTGGCCTTGACCCCGATCATGGTCAGTCCGGAATGAGCTAACAACCTTATTCGGCTCATTAGGTAAAGGACGTCCCTGTCATTTTCCCTCTGAGGGCTCCGTGGACGCCAACTTATGTGTTTCTTCAAAGGAGCATTATTGAACGCACGGAGGCCGATCCGAACAGGGTCCGGCAGGGAGACATCTTCTATATAAAACCATTCCGAAGGCCAGTCTTCGGACGCCTTCTTCGGGGTTCTGGATAGATATCCGGTCCCAGCGATGCGCCATAGTTCGGCTCCACCCACTTGATATATTGACCCCTCTTGAGAATGGGGCACAAGGCAGAACAACCTCTTCCATAGTGCAAAATGAGCCTCAATGCCCAAAAACAGCTCGCAAAGGGCCACGAAGGCCGCAATATGCAAAATGGAGGCAGGCGTAAGGTTGTGCAACTGGAGGCCGTAGAACTCTAGGAGCCCCCGAAGAAACGGATGAATTGGAAATCTGAGCCCTCTTATCAAATAAGGGACAAGGCATACCCGCTCTCCTTTGGAGGGGCTGGGGACGCTCTCCGTCCTTATACGTGGCGAGTCCGGCTCGAACCGGAACCATGAAGGCTGGGGGAAGAAATCCCTTGGTTTGGAGCGTCACTAACTCGCTGTGCGGGACGGAGCATCTCTCCCAATCTCCAGGCTGAGGGCTGGGAGGGCGAGAGGAGGAGCCGCGTCGACTGTCCATGATGGAATGGATTTCTGTCAGATGCGCTCTGATGAATGCTCGCGAAGGGAGGATGGTGTGATTCGGATCTAGATCCTCGTCTCTTTTATAGGAAGCTCATTCGCGCAGCTTGGGGGGTAAATGTAAAAATACCCTGGCTTTTCGCATTTGGTCAACACATGGAAGATGGCCATTATTGGGCGTGGAAGCCAAGGAGTGCAACATTTACGAGAAGCCGGATGCTATCCAACAGGTACACAGGATTTGGAGAAGAACCTGCCTTGCAATGCCGAAGACAATGTACGCGCCGGACTCATTGCCATTGAAGCCTGATTCGGGGGCTACTGAGGGAGTCCCGGATTAGGGGTGTCCGGATAGCCGAACTATCACCTTTGGCCGGACTCCTGGACCATGAAGATACAAGATTGAAGACTTCGTCCCGTGTCCGGATGGGACATTCCTTGGTGTGGAAGGCAAGCTTGGCGATACGGATGTGGAGATCTCCTACCATTGTAACCGACTCTGTGTAACCCTAACCATCTTCGGTGCCTATATAAACTGGAGGGTTTTAGTCCGTAGGACGAACAACAATCATACCATAGGCTAGCTTCTAGGGTTTAGCCACTCTGATCTCGTGGTAGATCTACTCTTGTACAACCCATATCATCAATATTAATCAAGCAGGAGTAGTGTTTTACCTCCATCGAGAGGGCCCGAACCTGGGTAAAAACATCGTGTCCCTTGTCTCCTGTTACCATCCGCCTAGATGCACAGTTCGGGACCCCCTACCCGAGATCCGCCGTTTTTGACACCGACAGCAGGGCTCCCAGCAGGAGAGCCGAACCCTGAAGGTTGAAGTCTGGCCACCCGTACTTGTCGGGCACCCGTGCTCGCCGGTGATTCGTGCTTGCCAGCCGCCCGTGTTCGCCGGCGATCCCGAGCTGCCTCGTGGTAGCAACTCTGCTGGTTGTGTGGCTGTCCAACGCTGAAGCTGGTTCCAGCATAAGAATCTGCCGATTGTAGTTTTTTTCCACGGATGCAGCTCCGCCTCGTCGGTGATTAACTGGTTCCAACAAACAAAAAATACCCGTTTGTAGCATTTTTTGTTGTCAGTCGTAGTAAACAAAAACCATGGTTGCCGCAAAAAAATCATTGTCACCGTCGCCGGTTGTAGCTCGCTGTTGCAGGCAGCATTTGCGTCTAAAAATGAAAATAAAAATGGATGTAGCAAGCATCATTGCCGGATGTAGCAAAAAACTATGCCCGTTGCAACAAAAAAAATGGTCGCCGTCGTCGCCGGTCACAACTCAGTTGTGATGGATGTAGCAAAACGTGATGCAGGTTGTAGCAAAACTTGATGCTGGTTGTAACAAAAATGCGACGCCCACTGTGTGTTGTTGCAAAATATGACGCCGGCTGTAGCAAAATGCGATGCCGGTCGTAGCATGTAGCAAAAACTACAATGTTAGTTTTTTGCTAGGAGCAGTGCGGCGCCGTCCAGCGGTCACCACGCTCTCCGTTCAAGGTCACGGCCATCCCCAGACCGCAACCGCCGTTCCCACTCCCTCCATGGCCGGGTTGAGGGCCGTGTCTTCTTCAACACCGATGGTGCTGCCATCCCGTGTCACCGTTCGAGACGTTGTAGCTCCAGATGCTGGCGTTTCCAGCAACCACCACCGCCTGGTCCAGCATCCCCGTCGCCGCCGGTCTCCACCATCCCGTCGTGCACTGAAAGCGGCGATGGGCGTCCTTATCGCCGCTTGACTTCAGTTGAGAGAGAGAGAGCAGGCGATGGGGAACAAGGTGGGTCGAGCAAAAGAGATAAGGTAGGTGATGAAGCTGCGGGACCACGAGCCAGCGTCTCCAGCAATGAAGCGACCGGCCGAAAATTCAGCCGGCGTGTAGGCATGAAGGGATTACCATATAAGAACCGGACAAACAGGAAAAGCAACATGTCTGCATTGCAGCTTGAATAATGCGAACCTGACCGCATCAAAATGGATGAAAAAGTCGTTTAGTGGGCTGCCGCCCACGAGCACGTCCGGCAGCCCACTAAACGATTTTTTCATCTTTACCATTTGATCCTATCCTACCCACTCGGTATTTAGATTTTGATGCCTTAAAAGAGCATAAGATCCTCAAGGGAAGGGATGATGACTTCACTTATAATCTGATGTTTGACCAATCACATGTTGTGGACACATATTTGTCTGCTCCTGCTCTTTTTGACTATAACAGCAAGGAAAGATATTTTCTTCCTGAGAACGAGGCCCGAGCTCATAACGCAGCAGTGGTGGCGGGACGGCGCGCTAAGGCATCCGTAGTGAGAGCCTCCATGAGCTACCACGCCGGCTATTATCCAGGCTACTGATCGACCACCAAGTTAGGCCAAAAGTTTAAACTTGGGGGAGTACGTGTTGTCACCGACATTATATTTATATTTACATATGATTCTATTTGTCGGTGTTCACACTTTTTCATTGTATCATCCATGCTTAGATTTATTTTCTCGCTTTCTCTTGAGTGTTTCAAAAACATTAGAAAGACCAAAAAATTAGTTGTAGTAATTTACTTTCCATGCATGTTTAGTAGTAGCACTAAAAAGAAAATCCAAAAAGATTTCCTTGTTCTTCTTTTGCTTGTTGGGAGATTTTCCGTGTAAATAGTTTTTCTCGTTTTTGCTTTTCCCTTTTTATTTGCTTGCTCAAGAAAACCAAAAGCTCCAAAAATATTTCAGTGTCTTTCTCTGAATTTCTTTTCTTTTTGTTGAGTCGTACCAAGGAGAAGACCACGATAAAAATGTTGAGTGGCTCTCATATGAATAATTGCTGAACTAATAAAGAACCCATTTTACCTTGTCTTCTCCTGTTGAATAAATGTTTGTAGATTCCAGCTTAGTCCATGGCATTCTTGCACTGTTATTATTTTCATATCATTCGGTCGTGCCAGTGAAAGGCAATAATAACGATATCCGATGAGCTGGCAGTGGCAAAGAAAAACTGGTATGAACTCGACTTGTCCTGTCTATGTAAATATGTTTAACCTAGTGCCCATGATTCAGCCCATTATGATTAAACATGTTCGCAATGACAATTACAGATTATAGTTTCTCATGCCATGCATAAGTTGCTAGGAGTGGATAATAATTTATCTTGGATATCAACGTTGCATTAAGATGATTGTGATGTTGTATGATGATTTGGTATCCTCCTCTGAATGTTCGAGTGGCTTGACTTGGCACATGTTCATGCATGTAGTGAATCAAAACCAACATAGCCTCTATGATATTTATGTTCATGGTGTTCATATCCTACTCATGTTAGTGTCCAATGTTACTTATGCATAATGCCTGGTTATGATCGTTGTTGCTCTCTAGCTGGCTGCTTCCCAACCTATTTGCTAGCCTTCGCCTGCACTAAGCGGGAATACTGCTTGTGCATCCAATTCTTAAAACTCAAAGTTATTTCAGATGAGTCCACCATACCTACCTATATGCGGTATTACCCTGACGTTCCAAATAAATTTGCATATGCCACCTCTAAAAACTTCTAAAAATTATCCTTTTTGTGTTACTGGATCATTCATGGGACGACATGAGGTGGTCGATATCTTCTGTGCTAAGCAGGTTATTCTCAGGTCGAGTGTTTATTCACTCGCCATCGCATGAGAAAATGGGCGGTAATAGAGATTCCCATTCCCGAACTAAAAAATGCAAATAATTAAACAAAATCCCCCGAAACTGATGTTGGTTTGGACGGCACACGTTGTTTCGGATAAGCCGTGGAGTGTGATTGATGGCGGAGGGGGAGTAAACCTTTACTTTTATCGCTTGGGAACCGCCACTAGCATGCTTAGCATGGAAGATGTTGATAACTGATGGTCGTGAATTGAATATGAAGGGTGTATGTCTCAAAATATCATTTTATCTCTGTTTTAAAACTCAAGCTCTGGCACCTCTGCAAATCACTGCTTCCCTCTGCGAAGGGACTTTCTATTTACTTTTGTGTTGTGTCATCACCTTCTCAAAGAAGCGCCAGAAACTGAGTAGAGCACAGCGGTCATGATTTATGCATTGTGTATAGCTAATGTTGGGTGCATCATGACTGGATCTTTTCTACCATGAATTACAATGTTTAGTCGCTGCTTGAACTCTGGAGGTGCTCTGCATTTATGTTTTGCGGTGTTAGAAAGGGCTAGCGAGATACCACTATTGTCATATTATATCATAGTTGTTTTGACAACGTGTTGATGTTTGAGATATCTTATTATTGCTCGCTAGCTGATTATATCATTGATATGAGTTAATATAATCTTTAAATGTTATTGTTGACATGGTTAGTTATAATGCTGGCTGAAAAGTTGGGTGCTGTTTAAGCTTATTTATGCAAAAAAGAGCAAAAGAGTTCGTAAAAGTTTTTCTTTCTCACTTCCAGTTTATCAACTGAATTGCTTGAGGACAAGCAAAGGTTTAAGCTTAGGGGAGTTGATACGTCTCCAATGTATATACTTTTTCTCATGCTTTTCCTCTTGTTTTGGACTCTAATTTGCATGATTTGAATGAAGCTAACCCCGGACTGACGTTGTTTTCAGCAGAACTACCATGGTATTGTTTTTGTGCAGAAATAAAAGTTCTCGGAATAGAGTGAAACTTTGCGAGGATTTTTTATGGAATAAAAAAGTATTTTTGGAGCCAACAACCACCAGAGAGGGGCCCCTGGGTGGGCACAACCCACCAAGGCGCGCCCCTTCTCCTGGCACGCCCAGGTGGATTATACCCATCTGGTGGCCCCGCAGACCCTGATTCTGACGCTATAAATTCACATATTTCCAGAAAAAAATCAGGGAGAAAGAATTATCGCGTTCCACGAGACGAAGCCGCCGCCACCTCCTGTTCTTCATCGGGAGGCCAGATCTGGAGTCCGCTTGGGGCTCCGGAGAGGGGGATCTTTGTCATTCGTCATCACCAACCCTTATCCATCACCAATTCCATGATGCTCCCCATAGGGAGTGAGTAATTCCTTCGTAGGCTCGCTGGTCGGTGAGGAGTTGGATGAGATTCATCATGTAATCAAGTTAGTTTTGTTAGGGCCTGATCCCAAGTATCCACGATGTTCTTAGATTGATGTTGTTATGACTTTGCTATGCTTAATGCTTGTCACTTTGGGCCTGGGTGCCATGAACTCAGATTTGAACCGTTTATGAATTCATCATTATATTCATGTTTTAGATCCGATCTTGCAAGTTATAGTCACCTACTACGTGTTATTATCCGGCAACCCCAGAGTGACAACAACCGGGCCCACTCCCGGTGATGACAGTCGTTTGAGGAGTTCATGTATTCACTATGTGTTAATGCTTTGTTCCGGCTCTCATTTAAAAGGAGGCATTAATATCCCTTAGTTTCCAATATGGACCCCGCTGCCATGGAGGGTAGGACAAAAGATGTCATGCAAGTTCTTTTTATAAAGCACGTATGACTATTTACGGAATACATGCCTACATTATACTGGAGCTAGTGCCGTATCGCCCTAGGTTATAACTGTCTCATGATGAATATCATACAACAAGTCACCGATCCAATGCCTACGAATATATCTCATGTTGTTTCTGCTAAGTTACTACTGATGTTGTTACCGTCATCACTGCTACAAAACTACTGATGTCACTGTTACGATTGCTATTGCTACTGCTACTGTTATCAAAACTATCATATTACTGTGCTACTGATCATTTTGCTGCAGATAATTAATCTTCAGGTGTGGTTGAATTGACAACTCAGCTGCTAATACCTTCAAATATTCTTTGGCTCCCCTTGTGTCGAATCTATAAATTTGGATTGAATACTCTATCCTCGAAAACTCTTGCGATCCCCTATACTTGTGGGTTATCAAGGGGCTCCATGATTTCTGCAAAAACAAAATATAAACAAAAACATTATTATCCTCATCTTAGGACTGAGTGAAACCCTATAAGCTATCAACTAATCAAATTCACACTCCTTGCATAGTGCTCTCTAATTTGAGCATTCAAAATAGGAGTAGTTCTACAATTTGAGCATTCAATAAGCAAAACTAAATCATAAAATAAATTAGTATTCACATTAGCATGCATTCAATAAGCAATACTAAATCATCTCTTGCGTCTTTACATCGTCGAATTTTATAACTAATACATGATGATTAGTATCATACATATAACATCACAAATACAACTATAACGCTAGCGAACGACGGGTATCGGCGCGGGCGGTGGACACCCAAAGAGAAGGAACCATCACAGGATCATAGCTCCAGTGAGATCCCTGAAGAACTTGCCAGGTATTGTCGAACTTGCCTTCCAACGCAACCATGTAGCGACAGACGTGCTCGTCCTCCTCGCTGACACGGTGAAGTACCACCTCCGCGGGGGACGAAAGCCTCTGCATCGTCAGTGGCCCACGCGACCGCAACCAAAGAAGGTTCGGGTCAACGACGGGCTGGCTCCTCACCAAGCTGCGCCCCCCGAAAGGTAGCACCTCCCAGTACCAGCCCGGCGGAGCCCAGTCCCAGACATGGCCCCTATGATCAAGCAGGCATCCTCCGCCGAGTCGACGACGAGGATGCGGGATAGGCATCGTCGACGTTGATGCAGGAATAATTGATTTAACTAATAAAATAACAACAAATGCGTGACACGTTCAAAATATGGCATGTCCACTTCAAAACGAATCAACCTAGAATTCTGTTAAATACACCAAAAAATAAACTAGTTCTATTAATTTTCTTACTAAAAATAAACTAGTTCTATAGTAAAATTTTAATTAGATCATCGAATCTCATATACCTAAATTTTCTTACTAAAATTAAACTAGTTCTATTAATTCAACTAGTTCAACTAAGCACTTACTATAAATAAAAATAAACTAGTTCTTACTAAAAATAAACTAGTTCTATTAATTTTCTTACTAATTTTATTAAACACTTACTAAAAACCGTAAAAAAACTACATTATACAATAGTAAAAAAACTATAGTAAAGAAATAG
>NC_041391.1:48036555-48041237 GCF_002162155.2 Triticum dicoccoides
GGGGAGGGGGCGGTGGGAGGAGGGCTGCCGGCGGAGGGCTTGGCCAGAGGAGGAGGGAGGAGGGGCGGCCGGAGGAGGAGGGAGGAGGGCGCGGTGGGAGGAGGGAGGAGGAGGGATGGAGGGACTACCTCAGTGGAGGACGAGCAGGAGCGTCCGCGGCGGCGGGCGACGACGGTGGTGGAGGAACGGCGACGGCGACGGACGACGGGGGGTGCGGGGGAGAGTGGCTGAGAGGGAGAGTGAGAGGGTCGGCCGCGGGGGGACGATAAGGTAGGGATAGTAGTAGCGCGAGTTCAAGAAAAGCGCTACTACTACGGAGCATAGCAGTAGCGTTGGGTAAGGATTAGTGCTGCTGCTAAGTGGGTCTAGACATGTGCGCCCAGTTCAAACTTAGCAGCAGCGCGTTTTGCTAACACGCGCTACTGCTAAAAGAATAGCAGTAGTGCCTTTACTGCCCGTGCTACTGCAAAGTAGCAGTAGCGCTTCATTTTGTCCAGCGCTACTGCCTTTTACATTAGGGAATTCATTTTTTTTATTTTTTTGCAGGGGGAAATGGGAGTTCTATTCCTTAAGTAATAGGATTAGAATCTACTGGAAAGAGCTCCTCTATAAAGGGGGACCTCTTTAAAGCCAAACAGCGGTACAAGACTCAGTACGACTGTAATTAGCCAGATAATCTGCTATCCTATTCTGAGACCTATTAAGCTTTTGGGGAATAAACTCCTAATCTACCATCAAGACATGATTTCCATAGCCAAGTGGCCATATGCCGACCGTGTAAGAAGGCCACCAGATAAGATGGACAGGGCCTCCGAGGAATCAGACTGCACATATACTGGAAGCTCTGTATGCTGACAAGCTAGGGCCATACCTTGCATAAGAGCGTGTATCTCCGCTTCAAGTGCATCATTACAATTGAAAATTACTCGGTGATTACTGAAAGTCAACTATATTTGCACTGATGATTATCTGGAGGACATTCTAATCAAGGCTTTGAACCAAAAGAAGTTTTTAGAGATGCAAAGAAGGATCGGTGTCTAGACATAACGACGTCATGCTTGGGTAGGTGAGTTTGTTAAGAATAACCACAACGTACGTGTCCATATTAGTTTCCTAGCCTTCAACGAGTAGGAGTAGTATTGGCTAGCTAGCTACACAACCTTGGGAGGCTGATGTCTACTACACAACCTTCTTCTTGTAGACGTTGTTGGGCCTCCAAGTGCAGAGGTTTATAGGATAGTAGCAAATTTCCCTCAAGTGGATGACCTAAGGTTTATCAATCCGTGGGAGGCGTACGATGAAGATGGTCTCTCCCAAGCAACCCTGCAACCAAATAACAAAGAGTCTCTTGTGTCCCCAACACACCCAATATAATGGTAAATTGTATAGGTGCACTAGTTCGGCGAAGAGATGGTGATACAAGTGCTATATGGATAGTAGATATAGGTATTTGTTATCTGAAAATATAAAAACAGCAAGGTAACTAATGATAAAAGTGAGCACAAACGATATTGCAATGGTAGGAAACAAGGCCTAAGGTTCATACTTTCACTAGTACAAGTTCTATCAACAATAATAACATAATTTGATCATTTAACTATCCCTCAACATGCGACAAAGAGTCACTCCAAAGCCACTAATAGCGGAGAACAAACGAAGAGATTATGGTAGGGTACGAAACCACCTCAAAGTTATCCTTTCTGTTCTATCTATTCAAGAATCCGTAGTAAAATAACATTAAGCTCTTCTTTCCGTTCAATCTATCATAGAGTTCATACTAGAATAACACCTTAAGACACAAATCAACCAAAACCCTAATGTCACCTAGATACTCCATTGTCACCTCAAGTATCTGTGGGCATGATTATATGATATGCATCACACCATATCAGATTCATCTATTCAACCAACACAAAGTACTTCAAAGAGTGCCCCAAAGTTTCTACCGGAGAGTCAAGACGAAAACATGTGCCAACCCCTATGCATAAGTTCACAAGGTGAACCCGCAAGTTGATCACCAAAACATACATCGAGTGGATCACGTGAATATCCCATTGTCACCATAGATAAGCACGACAAGACATACATCAAGTGTTCTCAAATCCTTAAAGACTCAATCCGACAAAACAACTTCAAGGGGAAAACTCAATTCATCACAAGAGAGTAGAAGGGGAGAAATATCATAAGATCCAACTATAATAGCAAAGCTCGCGATACATCAAGATCGTGCCATAGAGAGAACACGAGAGAGAGAGAGAGAGAGAGAGAGAGAGAGAGATCAAACACATAGCTACTGGTACATACCCTCAGCCCCGAGGGTGAACTACTCCCTCCTCGTTATGGAGAGCGCCAGGATGATGAAGATGGCCACCGGTGACGGATCCCCCCTCTGGCAGGGTGCCGGAACGGGCTCTCGAGAGGTTTTTTGGTGGCTACAGAGGCTTGCGGCAGCGGAACTCCTGATCTATTGTTGTCTTCAATGTTTTAGGGTATATGGGAATATATAGGCAAAAGAAGTCGGCCAGGGGAGCCACGAGGGGCCCACAAGAGTGGATGGCGCGCCCCGGGGGGTGGGCGTGCCCCCTGCCTCGTGGCCTCCTTGAAGCTTCCCTCACTTGCACTCCAAGTCCCCTGAATTGCTTCCGTTCCAAAAATCACGCTCCTGAATGTTTCATTCCATTTGGACTCCGTTTGATATTCCTTTTCTTTGAAACACTTAAATAGGCAGGAAAACAGCAATATGGGCTGGGCCTCCGATTAATATGTTAGTCCAAAAAATAATATAAAAGTGTATAATAAATCCCATAAACATCCAAAACAGATAATATTATAGCATGAATGCTTCATAAACTATAGATGCGTTGGAGACGTATCAGCATCCCCAAGCTTAATTACTGCTCGTCCTCGAGTAGGTAAATGATAAAAGAAAGAATTTATGAAGTGTGAATGCTAGCAGGTGCACAAGTTTGATCAATGATAATTTCAACCTTTTCTAGCATGATTATATGTCATAACAGTAGTTCATCTCATAAAACTTCTCAAGACCAAGTAACAAGCTATTCACATGTTAAAGCATACACCATAAACTTTCTTGAAAACTAGCAAACTTCATTCTCAGTCATCAATCAATTACAATTCATCTTATTTTCAGGAAGGGTCTATGTCAGAGCTTTGATTTAGCAAACTCCACATACTCAACTATCATATAGTCTTCTACAATTGCTAACACTCACGCAATACTTATGGTTATGGAGTTTTAATCAGACACTGAGAAAGATAGGGGCTTATAATTTCGCCTCCCAACGTATTCACCTTTGGGTGATGTCAACAATAATAGTTCATGCTAACTTACATCCCGGTTCGGACACTGAGAAAGATAGGGAGTTTGTTTGCAATTATTTTGATTTGATTTTGATCTTTTTGATCATGGGACTGGGCATCCCGGTTACCAGCCATTTTTATCGTGAATGATGAGCAGAGTCCACTCATCTTGAGAATAACCCACCTAGCATGGAAGATACTGACAGCCCCTAGTCGCTACATAAGCGATTCGGGCATACTAAATAGACTATTATTTGAAGGCTTAGAGTTTGGCACATGCAAATTTAGTTGGAACGGCAGGTAAATACCGCATATAGGTAGGTATGGTGGACACTAATGGCAAAAACTGGGTTTAAGGATATTTGGAAGCACAAGTAGTATCTCCACTTGGTGCAAGGAATTTTGGCTAGCATGAGGGGGAAAGGCAAGCTCAACATGTTTGAATGGTCCATGACAATATACTTTAACTGAGATGTGAGAAAACATAACCCATTATGTTGTCTTCCTTGTCCAATACCAACTCTTTAGCATGTCTACGTTCTGGTCCGCCTTAAAAAGCCAAAACCGTCATAAAGAGACCAAAACAACACAATCCTAAAAAGGCTCTACAATTGAAAAGACTATTCTTTTTTGAGAAACAACTGAAAAGTCTGTTGTCTTCAAACAAAAAAGTCTGTTCCATGCTCGGACTTGTTCTTTGTTCGGCCGATGGCCAGCTCGAACATTTTATTCGCCGAAATCATTAATTAAGGAGTACTCGTTGCAAAGAACACTCCACTTTCCTAGGTCGCGACAAGTGGCGCACATGCAGCGCGCCACCTGTCGCAACCTGGGTGTTTTCCCTTTTTTTGTAGATCCGTTTATTCAAAACGTTTTATCTCTTAAACTCTGCGTTCAAATCTCGAATCATTTTCACCGTTGGATTTCTCGCGTTGAGATCTTCAAAACTAGATCCCATGTTGATAGGTTTTGACGAACTTTTTTTTTCACAAAAAACCGGACGAAAAAATACCGGGCAAAAAAACCAAACCGGGAGCACAATTTTTTCCCTTTCCGAAAGAGGCACGCCCGTGCCTCTCGCGAAATCACAACCGTGCCTCTCGTGGAAGCAAAACCGTGACTCTCGTGTAAGCAAATAAAATAGAAAACACGTTTTTTTTTCGTTTCCGAGAGGCACGGCCGTGACTCTCGCGAAAGTACAACCTTGCCTCTCGCAAAAGCAAAACTGTGACTCTCACGAAAGAAAAAAAAACAGAAAACGCATTTTGTTTTTCCCTTTCCGAGAGACACGACCGTGACTCTCGCGAAAGCACAACCGTGCCTCTCGCAGAAGCAAAACCGTGACTCGTGAAAGAAAAAAA
>NC_041391.1:48041959-48055357 GCF_002162155.2 Triticum dicoccoides
AGACCCACCCCGCACCTGCTCGCGCTCAAGGTCTCCAACGAGCGGTTCCAGCTGCCGCCCGTGGAGGAGCCCCGCCGCGTGGCCATCTTCCCCTTTCAGGTCGATGGGGAGGGCTCGCCGTCGGCGGTGGTCCCTCTCCCTGCCCGCCTGCCCTCCATGGTCTGCAACGTAGAACGTATCAAGTTATCCGGCGCGCTGCACTGCGGCCGTCTCTCCCTCGAGGACGGCAACCACGTTGTCCCCGTCAACCCCGTCACCGGCGCGTTCCGGAGCGAGATGTATGCGCCCGTTGGGACGACTGAAGCTAAGGCAAGGGTCGCCGCCGGCGCCAACGCGGTCTTCGTTAACAACCACTCTGAGATGAGCGTCTCTCTCTTCTGGTGCACGGAGGAGTGGCCCGAGGAGCAGAAGCTGATTTCCGAAAAGTTCAAAAGCATTTATCTGATGGCCTACACGGACAGCGTCTTCTACGCGCTGGAATTCTGGGGTTGCACCTACACCGTGGCACACGCCATGGCGCCTGACAAAGCTCCATGTGCCGAACATTCTTGAACAGTACACCCCGATCTGTGGGTACCACTTCCTCTGGTACACCCACCTGCTGGAGTCAGACGGGTCGGTCCTGTTTGTTGGTCCGGTGCTCACTTCACAAGAACCCACAGGCCTCGATACCATCAGTGGCTTCGAGGTGTATAGGCTAGATGTCGAGGAGGCACGATGGATAAAAGTGGAGAGGCTAGCTGCTGATCGGGCGCTTTTCGTGAGTGAGCAATCATCGTTCACGGTGCGCGCCTCGGAGATTCCGGGGTGCATGAGCAACTGCATCTACTTTGTGGGTGAGGTCGACTACTACTGCTGGGTCACATGGGGCATCTACTCCATGGAGGAGCGGAAGGTGCTGTTTCAACAACCCGTCGGTGGTTCTCCGGGAAAGTATGAAGCTGCACGGTGGTTCCTCCCTGCTGTTTTGATGCCGCTTGCACATGCACGTTCCGATTGTAGACACTCGGGAAATAAGAGAAAAATCTAAGTTCTTTAGGCACATCTGGTTAACAATTTTTTGAGAATGCAGTATAGTAGAAGTTAACACAGGTGGCTTCTTCTATGCTGATAGAAGGACAGGAGGATAGGGAGCAATTGTGCAAAATCAAGATGGCCGGGCCGCATGGCCCAACGATCTTTTATATATTTTTTTAGTAGTAATTCTAGGTACTATTGCATGTAATGTAGGTTTAGTGGTTCTCGAGCCATCAATGATTGGTGAACCGGCAGATCCGTTTGCAACTCCCATGGAAATATTACCCGAGTGGTATTTCTTTCCCGTGTTTCAAATACTCCGTGCGTTGTCGGCGGTGATAGGCAGGCTTATAAATCTTTGAGATGCTACTATGAAGCTGAAGCGTTATTAATCTAGGATCTGAATCTCAAAATCCATTTGATGAAGTTAATTTGTTGGTGAAGTTTGAGAGAGTTTGATTTAGTTAATGTATTGTATGTTCTAGAAGAGTTTGTAACTTGGATGGGAAGAACTTGCTAAGCTTGGCGCTGCTTTGTGTATTTCTAAGATCCATTATTTCGAACAATGGATTTCTCTCGGTCCGTATGCCATATATGGTGAGCATGGCAATTATGTTGCATCACCATTTTGGTGGAAAACCTCTCTTCTCAAACAAGAATGCAATATAATTTAGTGTGTCTGTCAAGTGTCCTCCAACTTTGTCATGTAAGGGTACTTGTTGACAAAGGTATATCGGCCAATTTTTGTGCCAAGGCGTTGTTGCAGTGCTCTTTGAATCCTTTGGCTCTGATGGGTGGTGGTTTCTTTTTCTTGAATACGCACGAGCGTGCATATCATATATTGATAGAAAGGAAAAGGGGAAGAGCCCCGTCCACAGTATTTACATGGCGTTTACACAACGCAATCCACTGTGACAACTATATGTGGATTACTCACCGTACTCCCACCTATCTACCTCTACATCTACTGGGTGAATGCTAAGATCCGCATGCAGGATGCCTGCCTGCTTCCATATTACACCCTCAGATTGTATTCTTCATAGCACATGCCGCATATCCGGGCTCTTACCCTCAAACACGATCGAGTTCCGATGCTTCCATAGCTCCCAGAGGACCAGTACCTGAATGGCGCGAGCAGTCTTTGTATATCTCCCAAGTCGTGTCGTCCGAGTGCTCCATGCCCGTAGATCCTCTCCTTGTGCCGGTGCCAGGACGATGAAGCCCACAATGAGGCCTACCTTTGCCCATACTTCATGCGCCGCCGGTCAGGAGGTGGTTAACAGTTTCGTCCTCTTGGTCACATAACAGGCAAGTATCCTGATGTGGAAGCCCTCGTCGTGCCAGCCTCTCCGATGTCCACACTCTGCCCATAAGCGCAAGCCACACGAAGAAGCGGCACCGCAAGGGGGATTTCGATGCCCAAGTGAAGCCAGTCGTGGGTGAAACATGGTTTGTGGCAAACTTAGCTGCATATGCAGATCGGACCGAGAACTGACCATCTTTCTCCCACGACCACAATAGTTGATACAGCCACTGTGCATTCAAGTTTGTTCCTTCCACCTGTGTCTAGAGTTGCAGGAATTGGTCTAGCTCATCCTCATTCATGTTCGGTCCAACATCTCTTGCCCATGTTGCGTTTAGCGTTGCATCCTCCACTGTCCTTGTGCTTCTCACCCTCTTGGCTACTTTGGCATATATCCCCGGGGCCAACTCCTGAAGTCGATAGCCATTGCACCACATATCTTCCCAGAATAGGGCCGTCCTACCGTCTCCAAGGTGCATTCTTGCCGCCGCTTGAAACAGAGCTCAGGCTTCGTCCGGAATGTTGAACTTGAACTCAGCCCAAGGCCTGGTCGCATAAAGCCACAACTACTTCGCTTGGAGTGCAATATTCATCCACTTGAGGTTAGTCACTCCAAGTCCACCTGCCCATCTAGGCCGGCATAGCATGTCCCATGCTACCGCGCACTTTCCTCCGCCCGCATCCTCTTTCCCACACCATAGGAAGCTTCTGCCGATTTTCACTAGTGCCTTGATCGCTTTTGCTGGCAATCCCATAGCGAGCATGGAGTGCACCGCTATGGCAGACAAGACCGAGTGGACTAGGATCATCCTGCTGCTCTTGGGTGGAGGTTTCTGGGATCAATTGTTTGGTGATGGACATGGTGAGGTGTGCATACATGAGTTGCTGGGAGGTCAAAACAGCTTGAGAAGCCAAATTCTATTTGTGTTAATTTGAACCCTGAAATTGGAGGTTCTTTGAACACTAGTTTTTGGTTTGCTAAGAGTAACAGAATGTTCTCACCTGACAACACCCATCAGAAGAGCAGGGGAGTTTACCACAAAACCCACAGGAAGAGCAACACCCATCAAATTATGGTGGTTATTCAACTAAGAAAAACACATTTGTTATTCTGTTGCTCTAGCTGGTATTCTAGTGTTAATCACCTGACAAAACCCTTCGGCAGAGCAGGAGATTTTCACACGGCACTAGTGTTACTTCTTTTGATAGTATGAAGAGTTCAGCTGGAGAGGCACGGTGCCTCGTTGAGCTCCTCTTGTATCTCTCACTTGGCAGAAGCCATGTGATAGTCACCCCAATTTTTGAAATGGATATCACCAATTCACCAGGCATATGGTAGTGAATAGGATAGCGGGTACTGAACGAATTTCGGTGCTAGTAGAAGACATACCTTCTTCAGCTGGGCTATCGTCTCAGTCGAGTTGTTCCGGTGATAGTGAGGAATGGCGAGCGCCGACCAGGCGCGGCAATGCATCATCGTCTATTGGAAGGCATCCCACGTGCAGCATCAGTAGTAGTTAGCGCCTGCGCCCACGTGTGTCTATGCTTTCTTTGTAGGTAGAGCTGACCAGTGTGTGCTGTATAGAGTTGAGTGGGTAGCTTAGGGTGATAAAATACAATCAAACAAATGCCCTCTATACAGGGAGGACCTCTTTTTAAGCCAAACAGCGGTACATGACTCAGTATAACTGTAATTAGCTAGACAATCTGCTATCCTATTCTGAGACCTATTAAGCTTTTGGGGAATAAACTCCCGATCTACCATCAAGACTTGATTTCCATAGCCAAGTGCCCATATGCCGATTGTGTAAGAGGGCCACCAGATAAGATGGACAGGGCCTCCTAGGAATCAGACTGCACATATACTGGAAGCTCTGTATGCGATAAGCTAGGGCCATACCTTACATAAGAGTGTGTATCTTCGCTTCAAGTGCATCATTAATTGAAAAACACTCAGCGATTACTGAAAGTCAACTATATTTGCACTCATGATTATCTGAAGGACATTTTAATCAAGGCTTTGAACCGAGAGAAGTTTTTAGAACGCAAAGAAGGATCGGCGCGCGTCTAGACATAACCACGTCATGCTTAGGTAGGTGAGATTGTTAAGAATAACCACAACGTACGTGTCCGTATTAGTTTCCTAGCCTTCAACGAGTCGGAGTAGTATTGGCTAGCTAGCTAATATATATAGGTACCCTTTTTTCTTGATCTGAGGAGCTAATATATATACCCTACTTGTGTGACTTATAAACCGTGGCAATAATAAGGCAAGCCTCCTCGTGTCCGTAATTGCGTCGTATACGTGTGTACAGTTCCGAGGTTGTTTATGTGTGCAACTCGCCGGGCTACGTAGATTCAATCGGTCGGGAAGCCGGCTTGGAGGGGTGTCGACCCGTTGCTTGGTCATCCTCGTGTCTCGCTCGCCATCGTTCGGCAGACAGGGCCAGCACCCGGCCTCCAGACCCGGCCTCGCCTCCACGGCTCCACCCTCCCTTGGGACCGACGCCGACGCCTCCCGCATTCTTCTCCTCTCGCTCCCACATGGAGCCGATCATACCCACGGCCGCCCTGACAAGCAAGATCCGCGCCCAGCACGAACCCACTGACGGCGGAGATGCGGCGAGCGGGACTATCGGCGGCCTCCCTTTCCACCTCACGGAGAAGATACTCGGCTGCATCGGCCCGCTCGAGTCGGTGCGCCTCGCCGCCGTCTGCAAGTCCTGGGCGGCGACCGTCTCCGAGCGACTAGCAAGACCCACCCCGCACCTCTTCGCGCTCACCGATGACCATCACTGGTTCCAGCTCCACCTGCCGCACGACGACGACGAGGAGGAGGAGGAGCACAACTGCGGGGCCATCTTCTCCTTGCCGGTCGGCGAGGAGGACTCTCCGTCGCCGGTAGCCCCTGCCCGCTTGCCCTCCGTGGTCTGCGACACAAAAGGCATGAAGTTATCCGGCGCCCTGCCCTGCGGCCGCCTCTCCTTCGCGGTCGACAACCGCGTTGTCCTCGTCAACCCTGTCACCGGTGCATTCCAGAGCCAGAGCAAGATGTATGCGCCCTTCGAGACTAAAGCTAATCTGAGGACTGCCGCCGGGACCAACGTTATGTTCGTTAACGACCACTCCGAGAGGAGCGTCTCTCTCCTGTGGTGCACGGAGACAGATGAGTGGTCCGAGCAGAAGCTGCTTCTTTCCAATGAGTTCAAAAGCATTTATTTGATGGCCTACACAGAGGGCGTCTTCTACGCTCTGGACTTGTGGGGTTGCTCCTACACCGTGGACACATGTGTGCTGCCGCCGTGGCGCCTGACGAGACTCCGTGCACCGAGCATTCTCAAGCAGTACACCCCGATTAGCGGGTGCCCCGTCCTCTGGTACAGCCACCTGCTGGAGTCAGAAGGATCGGTCCTGTTTGTCGGTCCGGTACTTGCACCGAAAGAACCCGGACGCCCCAATACCATCGGTGGCTTCGAGGTGTACAGGTTGGATGTCGAGGGGGCACGATGGGTGAAAGTGGAGAGGCTTGCAGCTTATCGGGCGCTTTTCGTAAGTGAGCAATCATCGTTCACGGTGCGCGCCTCGGAGGTGCCCGGGTGCATGAGCAACTGCATCTACTTTGTGGGTGAGGTTGACGGCTACTCCTGCATTACCTGGGGCGTCTACTCCATGGAGGAGGGGAAGGTACTGTTTCAACGCCTAGTCGGTGGTTTTCCGAGCAAATATGATGCTGCACGGTGGTTCCTCCCAGTTGTTGTGAACTTGTGATGCCACTTGCACATGCGCATTGTAGACACTCAGGAAGAAAAGGAGAAAAAAACAATCTAAGTTTGTTACGTACATCTGATAACAATATTTTGAAGATGGAGTATACGAGTTGAAGTTAACACCAGATGGCTTATTTTATGCTGATGAGAGGACAGGAGGATGGGTAACAATTTTCCGCAAACAAGATGGCTGGGCGTTGCGGGCTATGATAGCCAGCCTTGTAAACCTCCAAGATGCTACTATGAAGAAGAAAGTTGTGGGCACCCTGCAGGCGGGAGGGGTCGAATTATTCTAGGATACGAATCTCAAATTTTATTTGATGAATTTAATGTATTGCTGAAGTTTGGGACAGTTTGATTTCGTTAATATATGTCTTTCAACTTTGTCATGCATTGTACTTATAGAGTTGTTTTTCTGACAAAGGTGTATGGCCAAATTCTGTGCAAAGGCATTGCGGTGCCCTTTGAATCCTTTGGCTCTGATGGGTGGTTTTTGGGAGCAATTATTTGGTGAAGAACATGGTGACGTGTGCATACATGCGTTGCTAGGAGATCATAACAGCTTGAGATGCCCAGATTAAGGCCATGTTTCTGAGTCTGATGCTCTGAACATCAGCTCTCCTCCTACCTTACGTCACTAATTTGTGATGATGGTCTAAATTGCAGCCATGATGAGATATTATTCTTTTACTGAAGACATCAATGATTGTTGTCATTTCACTAAATTGAGTAACATAATACAGGATCAAGGTGAATGCAACTAACATCTTAGCTCAAAATGATTCAGCCCCACATAGATAGGGCCTTTGACTTCTATCCTCATCTGACAAAAAAAACCCAGATGCGTCGGGTGTAGATTGTCCGGTTGCCATCTGACAACACTCCTCGCAAAGAGCGGCAGGGTTGTCGTGTGAAAATCTTTTGCTCTCTCTGGCTTTTTCAAAAAAACATAAACACGGTTAGCACATGCACGTGAGAGATCGCTGGTTTGGCAACTATAAGCTCATCATGTTTATGTTTTTTGAATAATGTAAGCATGGCGATTGGACATGCCCATACACATGCACGTAGATTTGTCAGTAGTAGTGCTACATGCACGTACTATTTTCTTTGTTTATTTTCCCTTGGTCCGGCTATGACGACACGCAGGAAGTAGTCGTGGGATGGCGCGATACCAACACAGATCATGTGCATCTAGCCCGGAGGTTAATTAGCAGTTAGTTAAGATCCTTTCTAATCAAGATATACAGAGGAAGAGAATAACAGAAAAGTCGCACATTCTGGCGACGCAAAAAAAAACGGTTTCTCTCTCGTACTTCTCTCCGTGAGTGTTCTTGGTTGAGAGATCGTTGCTTTGACAACTACATGTCTCAATGCAGGTGTTTGTCAAAACGTCTTAATGTATTTTTAGAAGCCATCGATCACTAGGTCTACCTTGTGCTCTAGCTGGCGTAAACCTCTGTCAGCATAGGCACAAGAGTAGGGAGGGGGAAAGAAAAAATGTTGTGATTTTCGTAGATGGCGAAGAAATATGTAACATTTATACCAAACATTTATACTTATTTAAACTAATTGTACCATCTGCATTATTAATGGTTATAATTTTTTAGTACTCTTTAGATACAATAGTTAAGAACATAACATCTTGCTAAATAATAGCAATAGTGTTATTTCTTATAATTTTTTAATGTAATTGCTGGAAATTATCTCTCACTAAATTTTAATGTAATATATATATTTCCATTGATTGGCATGTGTTCTTATAGATTTTAGTATTGTCAAATATCATGGTAGAGATTTCCAAAGTGAAGACTAGAATGACTATGTTAATAGTGCTTTGTAGTGTATTATTATGTAATCGTAATTATAGAAATTTCTAGAGTATGAAATTTTTGTCTTTTATGTGAGTTTCAATAATTAGTTGCCAATAGTTGATTTGTCCTTGCTTTTGAAATAACATCCTTATAGTAATCATTGAATAACATAAAAATGATGTCCATTCTACTTTTGCGTACATACAATTTGATCATTTGACATGCTCGTCTAGTATGCGCTTTGTTTGATTTGTGTATACAAGAGTTACTACAGTTGTTAGAATGTAAGCATATGTCTATATTTGGTAGACTATAATGTAATCAGCAACAAACTTATAATACACGACTCGGGATGTTGTTAAGCCTGTTGTAATTAACAATTGTATCCATTTTTTAGTCTGTCCCTTTGCCACCATGCTACTCTCTGCAACGAAGATATCACTAGAGATGTTATCGTTTAGTTTCCATTTGCTATTATTGGTGGATGCTAACCCTGTTGTACCTAACATGCCTTTCCATGTGCTTACGCAGGGCCATAACGGGCGGTGCTGTTGTTTTCCCTTGAGGTTAGCTGCACCACATGTCTTACAGTATTTTACATTATTTGTGCATTTGTAGTTTAACTTCTAACATTTACTGATTGCCTGTAGGTACACATATCAGCAGCACTAATCCACGCTTCGACCCGGAGGAACACCTCGCCTCCGCCGCCACTGACTTGGTGCGGGCTCTGGCCAAGATGAACTGCCCCAGCAACTACCCCTCGGGACTTACCAAGTATGAACTGACCAGTTCAATTTTACCAATATCAGTTGCAGTGGCTATATATGTTTTGTACGGTTGATGTATTAAGCATGTTGTAAACATGCCTAACACGTCTGAACTATTTTCCCTACATTTTTATAGATAACTGGGCATTCTCTTCTCTGGAAGCACTTTCCTTGCAACGTTTAACTCTGTCAATTGCATTTTTATCAGTATCAGTTTCAATGGCTATACTAGATTGCCTGCAGTTAAACGTGTCTATTATAGTAAACAATTCTATTCATTTTTTCATCTGTCCCTTTGCTACCGTTCTACTCTTTCACAATGAAGATATCACTAAAGATGATGTTGGTTTATAACCATTTTCTATTTTTGGTGGATGTTAGCCCTGTTGTAATTAACATTACCTTTCCATGTACTTACGCAGTGCTACAATGGGTGATCCTGTTGTTTGCCGTCGAGGTTACCTGCATCTCATGTCTTATACACCATTTGTTCCTAAATATAATTATTTTTAGAGATTCGAATATAGACTACGTACGGAGCAAAATGTAATGAGTGAATCTACGTTCTAATCTAAACTATGTCTATATACATTCGTATGTAGTTCATATTGAAGTCTCTAAAAATACTTGTACTTAGGAACGGAGGTAGTTGTATTTTACATTATTTGTGCAATCACAGATTAACTTCTAACATTTACTGGTTGCTTGTATGTACATATATCAGCGATGCTGATCCACGCTTCGATCCCTTTTGCGTATGGGGCTCCGCTGCCGATGGTCTCTAAAAATATTCATGAACAAGCATCAAGTGAGGAAACTAAGAAAGATTGTTAGGCAAAAGAGACGGGTGATGGGAATTAAGCTCTTTATTTACACTTTATCCAAGACAGCAGTGAAGTTTAGGATGGTAAGTAATGTGTTGCCTTTTCCTCCTGCCAACAACGAGTTACTCTATTAGACATGAATATCTGAAAGTTTCTCTTTTTAGTGGTTTTTGAAGCAATTTACTGATGATTACCTTCCAAACTACATGATCTAAGTGGAGGCAACTAAGGATAAAGTATATAATTCATACTACCATGATAATGGTCTAGAAGTCTTCCTGAAGGCGGTGAAGGATGGGCGGGCGATCGTCACAAGGGGTTGGAAAAAGTTGTTGGTGCCTATGGCATGCAGTTGGGCACATTATGGCCATTCCGCTTCTTCAACACCATCGGCAGCCAAAATGATTTACACTTGTCTCTTCACCTTTACCGGCTCTAAATATTGTGGTTCATCATATTTAATTGCTTCCTAATCATGTAATTACTAAACATATTGTACTGAGAATTTAATTTATGTATTGGTTGTTGAATCATTGTGCTCAGAATTTGAACCGATGCTCTACATGTCGCAAAGCTAAGTCAAAAGCTCATTCTCATGGTTTACATATGTCACTTCCAATTCCATATCAACCATGAGAATATATTAGTATCGATTTCGTGCTTGGTTTGCCTAGGACACAAAATGGAAAGGATTCTGTATTTTTTGTTGTGGACCGATTCTCAAAAATGGCACATTTCATGCGATGCAATAAGATAGACGATGCTTCACAAGTTGCAAATCTTTTGTAAGGGAAATCTTGAGGCTACATGGAGTGCCAAGGACCATTGTGTCGGAACGCGAGGTCAAGTTCCTAAGCTACTTTTGGAAGACCTTATGCGCCAAGCTCGACATCAAGCTTGTATTCTCGTTGGCCTATCATCCACAAACCGATGGCCAAATGGAAGTAACCAACCGTACGCTATCTACTCTCCTACGCGTGTTGATCAAGAAGAACATCAAGGAGTGGGAGGAATGCTTACCCATCGCCAAGTACGTCTACAATCGAGCTCGACAATCTACTACCGGCAAGTTTCCCTTCGAGGTTGTCTACGTGTTCAAATCATTGTCCCCATTGGACATTCTACCTCTTCCGCTCCAAGGACGTGCGAACATGGACGCGAGTGCAAGCGCAAGTTTCGTCAAGAAGATGCACGAAGATACAAGGTCCATGATCAAGCGCCAAGTACAATGCCTCGCCACCAAGCTCAACATCAACAAGACACCAATGATGTTCCTCCTGGGAGATCTCGTATGGCTTCATCTTCGCAAGGACCGCTTCCCCAATGAGCGCAGCTCCAAGCTACTACCATGAGCTGATGGACCATTCAAGGTGCTAGCACGCTACAATGACAACACTTACAAGATTGACATCTCGCGTGACAAGTACAATGTAAGCGACACTTTCAACGTCAAGGACTTGGCCAAATACCACGGTGATGAAGATCATGATCCGTGGACGGATCTCTCCCAAGGGGGGGGGGACATGATGCGGAGCATCCTTCCATCATCCCCATGGGCTCTACACCAACGCATCAACCACCACGTGGACCTATTACAAGTGTTAGAGAAGTCCCAATGAAAACTGAGGTGAACTCCTTCCTACTTGACATGCATATGGACACGAACAGAACTTGGATGCTACCTCACCAAAATGCTCTATGTATCATTAGGTATGAAGAAGGACACTTCCAAGTAGATGAGGAGCACCATCAAGTACAAGGAGAAGCCCCCCAAGTCACCAAGGAAGAAGGAGGGACCACCAAGGAGCAGGACAGAAGGTCCCAGGCAACCCCGTGCGCACGGGCCCCCGAGACACCGTGCCCATGGGCTACACAGGGAGCTAAGGCTGTAGCACCCCATGCGCACCGGCCCTCCAGGATGGGTGACTGAGATCTGTTTTGGGCATCCATTTTGTCTCATACATCCCCAAGCCTATATATTCCATACCTAGGGTCATGTTTAGGTTCAGCAAAGCCATATGTGAGCATTGCTCCTTCTACCACTTCATTGGAGATCAAGGCCTCTCAGGAGAGGATCCACTTGTGGATATCAAGACCTCCATCTTGAAGAAGACTATCATCAAGACCTCACCTCCATAGGAATGGGAAGAACCTTTATCTAGTGCTTGTTTCCTTGGATTGTTCATGTATTCATGTGGATCTATGTGTTTGCTATTCTAGTGGATGTGTGATTGGGTTTTGTTGGAGTGATTTCCTCTTTGTGTTCTTGTGTTCATCTCCTTTCCCCCCTCCAAGTGTGAAAAGATCCCTTCCAGGGTTCTACCCTACAACACTTTGAGACGTCAAACATGATCAAACTTTAGATGATCTTGCAAAGTTTCAGAGAAAAAAAAAACAATCGAGGAGCCCTCACCTAAAAAAATCATCGTTCAAAGTTTATGTACACTTCTGAGGATCATCAAGCCAGACCCTACAGACTAGGAACTCTGCCAATTGTGCTAGTTCATGAGCTATAGAATTTGTTTCCCTAATGATATGCTTGTATTTAACCCTAACAAAATCATGCACCATGGACAAACAATGATGGAAGATCAGCAATACCAGTAGGTGGACTCTCATTCTTCATAACTTCTATTAATTCTAGGTTGTCTGAGTTCATGGCAACTTTATTACAACCTATTGATTCCACTAAGAGCAATCCATTCTTGAGAGCCAAAGCTTCAGCAGAAAGAATAGCGCTTGAACAAAATCCAACTGTACATTACTCGCAATGATAAACTTCCTTTCTTTTTATCTCGAATGACAGCACCAGTATTTCCTCTCGAATAATATGAATCGAATGAGGCATCCACATTTATCTTAATGCAGTCACTCATTGGTGGAGTCCAAATCTCCTTTCTCACTCTTGCATTAGGAACCACATCAGACCTAAAATTTGAGCACAACACTCGGATTGCCACTTCACATTTTTCAGGGGATTGCACTTGAATATCACGAGTAATTTGCCTCCTTTCCCATCATAAATACCAACAGGCCACCACAAGAAGCTTAGTATATTTCCTTTTTGCAGGGAGTTAAGTAGGAATGATTAATCCATGGTGATAGATTTTTTCAATGTCTCTGCCATAACTAATGAGATTATGCAGTCCAAGATATTGTTCTAGAATTCTTGTTTTTAACCTTAGTCTAAGATAACCTAACATTGTGTAATTTTTGTTAAACAAAGAATATCCAATGTCTAAGCAGTTAGGACATACCTAGTATCTCGACATGAATAGTATGTTAACATGGTGAACATATCCTCTTGTTTATGTATGGTGCTTATTGATAGTTGCATGTAGATGATTTTTTAACTATCCAAATTACATGTCTTCATTTATATTGTGCACTCTCACTTGTATGAGTTGGAATTCAAATACAGAGGAGCGATTCAACAGGATTTCTGCAGGTTTGTGGAAAGGAAAAAAGGAAAATGACTCTTCTCTAATTTGACAACCAGCCTCTCCCAGCACCCGGGCTATTCATCCTCTTCCTCGGTAGCCTGACCTACCCCCTAGGCCTTGAAGTCACATGCTACTAGGGCGGCTGGACCAGCTGTGTCTTGCAACCTTGGGCCTCCATCGTGGGGTGGGCCATGTCATAAAACTCCCCAACACTTGAGGCATGACTTTCCCCCAAGTCGGTATAGAAGAGAAGCTTGTGCGGATGATGTATGTGTCTTCAAAAGTGTCATGCGTCTCGAGGCGACCACTCCAACGTACCTTGAGGCGAGGGTGGCACAACCGCCACGTTGAATGAACTTGGACTGCAAAAATGGTGGCCTTGAAGTCAAAGGGTGCTTCATTGGAGATGTCTTGTTGCCCTACTTCCGTGCGCGGTGGCAGGTGCTTCTCAGGGCTAGCC
>NC_041391.1:48055521-48062861 GCF_002162155.2 Triticum dicoccoides
GGGGGGGGGGGGCCAGGGGGCGGCTGATGGGGTTATGTACCTAGGGTAGGGTCATGGACCTGATCCTAGTAACTTACCCCAGGACATCCTTAGAAGAGGTCGCCTTCCAGTCGACCAACGAGGATTCACTCGACTGGCCTGAAGGACTCGACCATGAAGACTCACTCGACCACCAGAAGGTCAAGAGGCACTCTGCACTGCAACGGCCTGTAATCAAGTAGACTTTATGATAGTAAAGGCACTTTATGTGGGGCGTTACCAGTAACGCCCCAGACTTAACTCACCTTAAACCCTCTCCTGCGTGGGCTGGCTAGGGTCCTGGCGCACTCTATATAAGCCACCCTCCTCCACAGGCAGAGGGGTTCGGCACCTTGTAATTCATACATTCCTAATCCACTCGACCGCCTCCGGGCTCCGAGACGTAGGGCTGTTACTTCTTCCGAGAAGGGCCTGAACTCGTACATCCTTTGTGCTTACAACCTCTCCATAGCTAGGACCTTGCCTCTCCATACCTACCCCCACTCTACTGTCAGGCTTAGAACCACGACAGTTGGCGCCCACCGTGGGGCAGGTGTTTTAGCGATTTTGTGGATAAGTTGCGATTCTTCCGAGTACTCTCATCATGGTGTCTGCTGGAGTTTTGGTCAAGGGTCAAGAGATCCGTCTCGGCACCCTCACCTTCATCGCCGACGACTCCGCATGGCTCCAGGAGGCTCCACTCGACGTAGACGCGCTCCCCGTCCGCGGTGCGACACATTTTCGCGCATGTGTCCGCGGCGTTCTGCTGCGGCAACCGTCGACCCAGTATCGGTCGGCTCCTCCATCGTCCACCCTCCCGGTCTCCCGCCAGCGCAAGCGCTCAGGCCGGTCGAGGCTTCAGCGATGGGTGAGTCACGCGGTGGCTCGCCAATCGGCCACTACACAAGTTGCGGCAATCGAGCCCAACGAATCTCTCTACGGCTTGTTCGATCAGTCGACTGGCTCCGGAGAGACTGCATCCGAGTGCGGAAGCAGTGATCCAGCGGCGGAAATCTTGATGGTCGACGGGCCCCACAGCCCTCCTGGCTTCGCCCGTGGTGGTGGAGCAGGTGACGGCGGCGACCCTGCACGAGACTACGAAGGGTACCAGCCCGAGCCACTCGACTCTCTGCAAAGAGAAGAGCTTCGCCGCAGGAACGAGGATCCCCTGCGTATTCCCATCGCAGGAGAAACCCCCGAGGCTCGTGCCTTGGAGGAGGCGCGTCTGGCCAATTTGGCCGAGCGCACTCGACTGGAGAACCTTCAGCGAGCACTCGACGAGCGCGCGCGGCAACGAGTTCCCGACACCAGTCGACGTCAACTCTTCCCGCCGACTCAGGTATATCAAACCCCAATTCAGAATTTAGCAGCTGCGACCCGTATAGCAGAGTCCATTCAGCCTTCGCAGTCGGAAGCTGGCAGAGGTTTGCTGCAGATCAGGGATCTGCTCCGGGCAGCAGGAGATCAGAATTCAGCCGTGTCTCAGTCGCGCAACAGAATTCACAGTCGATCTGTCACTGTGAATACGGTTCAGTCGGCTCACAGCCCCAGATCGCCTCCGCGGCGCGAAGGGCGTGAGAATCGGCGAGATCAATATGGCGACAGACTCGACTGAGATGATAGGCGTCGAGTGCCCTATTCCCCTCCGAGGGGTGGGTCTTACGCTCCTCGGCAGCCAGATGATAGGCGTCAGTACAGTACAGGGCGTAGGGTTCCGGTTGACCCCAGAGAGCCAGGCTTCGACGCGCGATCCATTATCGTGCAAGGGTTGGTCGACCGGAACAGAGCCCATCGAGGCGCACTCGACAGAGATGTACCCACGAGCAGTCGAGTACATGTTTCTGGTCCTGAATGTTTCAGCAGAGCTATCAGAGCCGCAGTTATCCCCCCCCCCAATTTCAGGTTGGCAACAGGAGTCAGCAAGTTCACTGGTGAGTCTAAGCCTGAAACTTGGCTTGAAGACTACCGAGTGGCAGTTCAGATCGGTGGTGGGAACGACGAGGTGGCCATGAAGCATTTGCCCCTCATGTTGGAAGGTTCTGCCAGGGCATGGTTGACTCAATTACCTCCTAGCAGCATTTACACTTGGGAAGATCTGTCCCGAGTGTTCGTCAGAACGTTTGAAGGGACTTGCAAGCGACCAGCGGGATTGACAGAGTTGCAAGTCTGCGTGCAGAAAACTAATGAGACTCTCAGAGAGTATATTCAGAGGTGGATCACTTTGCACCACACTGTAGAAAATGTCTCTGATCATCAGGCAGTATGCGCCTTCAAAGACGGCGTCAAGAACAGAGAACTGAGTTTGAAATTTGGTCGAACCGGTGACATGACCTTGAGTCGGATGATGGAGATTGCTACCAAGTACGCCAACGGCGAAGAAGAAGACTGACTCCGAAGCGGCAAGCACAAGCCGAGTCAGTCGGAAAAAGGAAACGCCAGTCGGAAACAGAAGCGGAAGGCTGAACCGGCAGCTCCTGGAGAGGCTCTGGCCGTGACTCAAGGGAAGTTTAAGGGGAAACCAAAAGGATCCTAGAACCCCAAGAAGGTAAAGGATAAAGAAGGGAATGACGTGATGGATATGCCGTGTCACATTCACACGAAGAAAGATGAAGAGGGGAATATCATTTACCCAAAGCACACCACTCGCCAATGTCGACTCCTGATCCAGCAGTTTCAGGGAAAATAGTCTAAGGACAAGGAGAAGGAGTCGGACAAGGCCGAAGACAAAGAGGACAGTGAGGGAGGATATCCGCATATCAACTCCACTCTGATGATCTTTGCAGATGTGGAAAGCAGAAGTCGACTGAAAGTGATTAACCGAGAGGTGAACATGGTTGCCCCAGCAAAGGCAAATTATCTGAAGTGGTCTCAAACACCCATCACATTCGACCAATCTGATCACCCGACTCATATTGCCACCCCCGGGAGGCAAGCTTTGGTGGTCGATCCAGTTGTCGAAGGCACTCGACTGACAAAGGTGCTGATGGATGGTGGAAGTGGGCTGAACTTATTGTATGCAGACACATTGAAAGGTATGGGCATTCCGATGTCCCGACTGAGCACTAGTAACATGAGCTTCCATGGAGTTATACCAGGGAAGAAGGCCGAGTCACTCGGCCAGATAGCTTTGGACGTAGTGTTTGGTGATTCGAAGCATTTTCGCAAAGAAAAGTTGACGTTTGAGGTCGTGGATTTTCAAAGTGCATATCATGCCATTTTGGGGAGACCAGCCTATGCACGGTTCATGGCTCGACCATGCTACGTGTACCTCAAATTGAAGATGCCCGGTCCCAAAGGTGTGATCACTGTCACCGGTGATAGGAAAAAGGCAGAGGAGTGCTTTCAGAAGGGCTCCAAGATTGCCGATTCCCAAGTGACAGCGGTCGAGTTCGAAGAATACAAGCAAAACGCAGATCCGAGTGACTTGCTGCGATCCAAGAAGCCCGCCACAGAGTCTGCATTCCAGTCGTCTGGTGAGACGAAGCCTGTTCACATTCACCCGACCGACCCCGAAGCAGCTCCGACCCGCATCTCCACAACACTCGACCCAAAATAGGAAGAAGCGCTCATCCAGTTCCTCCGTGAGAACTGGGACATTTTTGCATGGAAGCCCGCTGACATGCCAGGTGTTCCCAGGGGACTGGCTGAGCATCGCCTAAGAGTCGACTCGTCTGCAAAACCAGTCAAAGAGCATCTTCGGCGGTCCGCCGTCCAGAAGAGAAAGGCCATCGGTGAAGAAGTGGCTCGACTGTTGGCGGCAGGATTTATCCGAGAGATATACCACTCCGAGTGGCTCGCTAATGTCGTCATGGTTCCTAAGAAGGACAAGTCGCTCCGAATGTGCATTGATTTCAAGCACATCAACCGGGCCTGCCCGAAAGATCACTTTCCTCTCCCTCGCATAGATCAAATTGTTGACTCGACCGCGGGATGCGAGAGGTTGTCTTTTTTAGGTGCTTACTCCGGGTACCACCAGATCCGTCTGTACGGGCCCGATGAGGTAAAAACAGCTTTCATCACTCCATTCGGGTGCTTCTGCTATATCACCATGCCATTCGGCCTCAAGAATGCCAGAGCCACATTTATGCGAATGATTCAGAAGTGTCTACTCACCCAAATCAGTCGGAATGTGGAAGCTTATATGGATGATATTGTTGTCAAGTCACGAAAAGGTTCCGACCTGCTCGCTGACCTCGCCGAAACATTTGCCAACCTCAGAAGGTATGATATCAAGCTCAATCCATCAAAGTGCACATTTGGAGTTCCTGGTGGCAAGTTACTCGGTTTTCTCGTTTCCGAACGAGGAATCGACGCTAACCCGGAGAAGATTGGCACTATTCTCCGAATGAAACGCCCTGTGCGAGTGCACGATGTCCAGAAGCTTACTGGATGCTTGGCCGCATTAAGTCGATTCATCTCACGACTCGGTGAAAAGGCACTGCCTCTTTACCGACTGATGAAGAAGGCTGACAAGTTCGAGTGGACTCCAGAAGCCGATGCAGCGTTTGCCGAGCTAAAAGCTCTGCTCTCCACCCAGCCGGTGCTTGCTGCTCCAATCAGCAAAGAGCCTCTGTTGCTCTACATCGCAGCCACAGGACAAGTTGTCAGTACTGTGCTAACGGTCGAGCGGGAAGAAGAAGGAAAAGCTCTCAAAGTTCAGCGCCCAGTGTATTATTTGTCTGAAGTCTTGACTCCATCCAAGCAGAGATATCCTCATTATCAGAAGCTTGTGTATGGAATATACATGACCACAAAGAAGGTTGCTCATTATTTCTCTGACCATTCCATCACAGTCGTCAGCGACGCTCCACTATCAGAGATTTTGCACAACAGAGACGCAACTGGTCGAGTGGCCAAATGGGCGATTGAACTTCTTCCCCTTGATATCAAGTTTGAGGCAAAGAAAGCCATTAAGTCCCAGGCGATAGCAGATTTCCTCGCCGAGTGGATTGAACAACAGCAGCCGACTGGAGTTCAATTGGAGCATTGGACCATGTTTTTCGATGGCTCTAAGATGTTGAATGGTTCCGGTGCTGGGGTTGTCCTGGTTTCCCCCAGAGGAGATAAGCTCAGATATGTGCTCCAGATTCACTTTGATTCCTCCAACAATGAGGCAGAATATGAGGCCCTCCTATATGGGTTGCGCATGGCCATTTCACTCGGCGTCCGTCGCCTAATGGTCTATGGCGACTCGGATTTAGTGGTCAATCAGGTGATGAAAGAGTGGGACGTGAGAAGCCCAGCCATGACTGGATACTGCAGTGCAGTGAGGAAGCTGGAGAAGAAGTTCGAGGGGTTGGAGCTCCATCATATACCCCGACTGAAAAATCAAGCAGCTGATGATCTAGCAAAGATAGGTTCCAAGAGAGAAGCCATTCCGAGTGGTGTGTTCTTGGAGCATATACACACTCCGTCAGTCAAAGAAGATCCTTTCACCGAAGAAACTCCGCAGCCCAAGGGCGCCACCGATCCGACTGAAGTTGAAGTCCCAGCGGTGGTCGACTTGATCATGGAGGTTTTGGTGGTCATTCCCGACTGGACGATTCCGTATGTCGCATATATCTTGAGGAAAGAGCTTCCGGAGGATGAGGAAGAGGCTCGACAGATCGTCCGTCGATCTAAGGCCTTTACCGTAATCAAAGGACAATTATACAGAGAAAGCGCGACTGGAGTCGGTCAGAAGTGCATAACACCAGAAGAAGGTCGACTCATCCTCAATGATATTCACTCGGGGACCTGTGGTCATCATGCGTCCTCTCGGACCATCGTGGCCAAAGCATACCGAGCCGGATTTTACTGGCCTAAGGCGAATGAGATGGCAAAAGAGATAGTAGATAAGTGCGAGGGATGTCAGTTCTACTCGAATATGTCGCACAAGCCTGCGTCAGCTTTAAAGACCATCCCACTCGTCTGGCCTTTTGCAGTTTGGGGGCTGGACATGATCGGTCCTTTGAGAACAGGACGAAGTGGCTTCACGCATGTACTGGTGGCAGTCGACAAGTTCACCAAGTGGATCGAGGCTAAACCAATCAAGAGCCTTGACACCAGTACTGCAGTTAGCTTCATCAGGGAACTAATATTCAGATATGGAGTCCCGCACAGCATCATTACGGATAATGGGTCGAACTTTGACTCAGAGGAATTCAGAGCTTTCTGCGACTCCCAGGGCACACGGGTCGACTACGCATCAGTCGCCCATCCGCAGTCGAATGGACAAGCAGAGCGAGCTAATGGACTGATTCTCAAGGGACTGAAGCCTCGACTGATGCGTGATCTCAAACACGCGGCTGGAGCTTGGGTCGACGAACTTCCATCTGTACTCTGGGGACTGCGGACCACGCCTAATCGGTCGACCGGAAGAACTCCATTCTTCTTGGTCTATGGAGCTGAAGCAGTCTTGCCGAGTGATCTTCTCCACAATGCTCCTCCAGTTGAAATCTACAACGAAGCAGAAGCTGAACAAGCGTGGCAGGACGCAGTCGACCTTTTAGAGGAAGAAAGGGAGATGGCTCTGATCCGGTCGACCATCTACCAACAAGATCTCCGGCGTTTCCACGCCCGAAACGTGAGAGGTCGAGCCTTCCAGGAAGGGGATTTGGTTCTCCGAGTGGATCAGCACAAACCACACAAGCTTGCTCCTTCTTGGGAAGGCCCCTTCATCGTCACCAAGGTTCTCCACAATGGGGCGTACCGTCTTTACAACGTCGAGCATAATATCGACGAGCCCCGAGCTTGGAACGCGGAGCTACTCCGCCCGTTTTACACTTAAGCTTTATCACTCGGATGAGTTGCAATAAAGTACTTCTGTAGTTCATGGACCTCAAAATAATAAGTGTCATAGTTCCTCCATAATATCTGTCACTTTTTATTTTTTGTCCAATGAAATTCCCCTCAGTGGGTGACTTAGCTGCGAATCCGTTTCGCCTAAGTTTGTAAAAATCCTACCGAGTGGTGAGCCAGACTCCCACTCGGAGGCTTAGCCGCGAATCCGTTTCGCCTAAGTTATCAAAATCCTACCGAGTGGTGAGCCAGACTCCCACTCGGAGGCTTAGCTGCGAATCCGTTTCGCCTAAGTTATCAAAATCCTACCGAGTGGTAAGCTAGCCTTCCACTCGGAGGCTTAGCTGCAGCCTCGTGCTCGCCTAAGTTATAAAAATTCTACCGAGTGAAGAGCGAACCCTCTCACTCGGAGGCTTAGCTGCAGCCTCGTGCTCGCCTAAGTTATCAAAATCCTACCGAGTGGTAAGCCAGCCTTCCACTCGGAGGCTTAGCTGCAGCCTCGTGCTCGCCTAAGTTATAAAAATCCTACCGAGTGAAGAGCA
>NC_041391.1:48062871-48064106 GCF_002162155.2 Triticum dicoccoides
CAGCGCCCAGTGTATTATTTGTCTGAAGTCTTGACTCCATCCAAGCAGAGATATCCTCATTATCAGAAGCTTGTGTATGGAATATACATGACCACAAAGAAGGTTGCTCATTATTTCTCTGACCATTCCATCACAGTCGTCAGCGACGCTCCACTATCAGAGATTTTGCACAACAGAGATGCAACTGGTCGAGTGGCCAAATGGGCGATTGAACTTCTTCCCCTTGATATCAAGTTTGAGGCAAAGAAAGCCATTAAGTCCCAGGCGATAGCAGATTTCCTCGCCGAGTGGATTGAACAACAGCAGCCGATTGAAGTTCACTCGGAGCATTGGACCATGTTTTTCGATGGCTCTAAGATGTTGAATGGTTCCGGTGCTGGGGTTGTCCTGGTTTCCCCCAGAGGAGATAAGCTCAGATATGTGCTCCAGATTCACTGTGATTCCTCCAACAATGAGGCAGAATATGAGGCCCTCCTATATGGGTTGCGCATGGCCATTTCACTCGGCGTCCGTCGCCTAATGGTCTATGGCGACTCTGATTTAGTGGTCAATCAGGTGATGAAAGAGTGGGACGTGAGAAGCCCAGCCATGACTGGATACTGCAGTGCAGTGAGGAAGCTGGAGAAGAAGTTCGAGGGGTTGGAGCTCCATCATATACCCCGACTGAAAAATCAAGCAGCTGATGATCTAGCAAAGATAGGTTCCAAGAGAGAAGCCATTCCGAGTGGTGTGTTCTTGGAGCATATACACACTCCGTCAGTCAAAGAAGATCCTTTCACCGAAGAAGCTCCGCAGCCCAAGAGCACCACAGATCCGACTGAAGTTGAAGTCCCAGCGGTGGTCGACTTGATCATGGAGGTTTTGGTGGTCATTCCCGACTGGACGATTCCGTATGTCGCATATATCTTGAGGAAAGAGCTTCCGGAGGATGAGGAAGAGGCTCGACAGATCGTCCGTCGATCTAAGGCCTTTACCGTAATCAAAGGACAATTATACAGAGAAAGCGCGACTGGAGTCGGTCAGAAGTGCATAACACCAGAAGAAGGTCGACTCATCCTCAATGATATTCACTCGGGGACCTGTGGTCATCATGCGTCCTCTCGGACCATCGTGGCCAAAGCATACCGAGCCGGATTTTACTGGCCTAAGGCGAATGAGATGGCAAAAGAGATAGTAGATAAGTGCGAGGGATGTCAGTTCTACTCGAATATGTCGCACAAGCCTGCGTCAGCTTT
>NC_041391.1:48065104-48099626 GCF_002162155.2 Triticum dicoccoides
AGGCTTAGCTGCAGCCGCGTGCTCGCCTAAGTTATAAAAATCCTACCGAGTGGAGAGCAACCCTCTCACTCGGGGGCTTAGCTGCAGTCCAAGCACTCGCCTAAGTTGTGAAAATCCTACCGAGCGAAGAGCAACCCTCTCACTCGGGGGCTTAGCTGCAGCCCTGTGCTCGCCTAAGTTACAAAAATCCTACCGAGTGAAGAGCAACCCTCTCACTCGGGGGCTTAGCTGCAGCCCAGTGCTCGTCTAAGTGGACTAAAGAATAAGTCGATTGCAGCACAGGCACCTTGCTTTGAACCTGCAAAAGACATTCCGAGCCGAAGGCAATCGTATTCAAGCACCAAATCCAAGTTTGAATCGACATCTAAAGGAACCGAAAGTGCTCAGGCGTCAAGCCTGTTAAGGTTTGTCGGTTACAATTTCACTCGGCATACCGAGGCAAATTTAAAGCGTCAAGCCAGAAGAAGTTTTTTACCCCTCCTGTGGAGGGCTGGAAGGTGCAACAAATTCATCAAGGTCGATCCCGTCGGCGATCCGAGTGGCAGCTGCAAGGAAAGTTTCCATAAAGGATCTGAAGTCGTGCTTCTTGGTATTGGCCACCCGAAGGGCCGCCAGCTTCTCTTCTCGCGCATCTTTGCAGTGGACTCGGGCCAGACACAGAGCGACATCTGCACCACACCGAGCCGAGGACTTCTTCCACTCCTGCACTCGACCAGGGATCGTGTTCAAGCGGGCCATCAGCGACTCAAGGTCGTTCTGACGTGTCTCCTCAGGCCAGAGCGTCGAGTCGATGCGAGATGTGGCGGCCTTCAGCCTTGCGAGATAGTCCACGACAGCTGCAACACGAGACTCCAGTCGGAAAACATCCATGGCAACTTCGTCGTTCACCGGAGAATTGACGGGGTCAAGGTTTGGCTCCAGTCGGCTGGTTTCTTCTTCAAAGTTTTGACAAAATTCTGCAAGGGTGATCACTAAGTCAAGGAGATAGTCGAATGGAAAAAGCCACAATTGGAAATATTTGCCAAACATGGAGGTCTACCTTCAAGCATAAGGAACAACTTTTTGGCAAGGCCACTCAGGAAGGCCTCCAGTTCAGTTTTCTTCTCAGTCAATTTGCTGACTTGGTCGGTCAGGGCAGCTTTGTCAGTTTTCAGTCGACTGACCTCCTTGTTGGCAATCCCAAGAGCAGCTTTCAGATTGGTATTGTCTTGTTCGACCTTGGTAACTGAAGCTAACTTCTCGTCAGCAAGCTTGATCTTCTCAGCTAGCTCAAGGTCTTTCTTCTGCTGGGCCTCCCTTACCTTACCTGCAAGTTACAGCAAGATCAGATGCTGAAACAAGCAAGGGGAAAAGCAGTCGTCAGGGTCTCACCAAACATACCTTCGGTCTCCTCCTTTGCCTTTGTCAGCTTCTCCTGAACCAGCTTCAAGCTCAGCTCGACTTGAGTATGTTTTTGTTCCAGCTCTGAGTAGCGAGCCACAAGATCACAGGAGTTCTGTGAAGAACCAATCGACTAAATGTCAAATATAATTCACTTCCGAGTGAAAAAGGGATAAACACACGTTTCTAAGACTACAGCCAAATACAAGCATTCGACCGTAGTCTCGGGGACTACACCCAGTGGGTGCACTCAGCGTGCCCCCACTAATCCTGTTGAAGACAAAGTCGACCAGTCGACCTCAAAAAAAAAAAGTGTGCGAGATGCATTCTCTAAGACTGTGATCAACTGCAAGCAGTCGACCACAGTCTCGGGGACTACACCCAGTGGGTGCACTCAGCGTGCCCCCACCGGTTTGTGAAATCCAGTCGACCAGTCGACTGACAGAAAGATTGACATTACAAAGCCTAAGGCCGACTGCCAGCAGTCGACCTTAGCCTTGGGGACTACACCCAGTGGGTGCACTCAGCGTGCCCCCACCGGTTTGTGAAATCCAGTCGACCAGTCGACTGACAGAAAGATTGACATCATAAAGCCTAAGGCCGACTGCCAGCAGTCGACCTTAGCCTTGGGGACTACACCCAGCGGGTGCACTCAGCGTGCCCCCGCTAACACGGAGTTTATTCGACACACCCAGTGGGTGACTACTATGAATTCCGGAAAAGAAAAGTTTTTGGTAGCATATCCAACAGAACAAACAGCGGTCGACTGACCTGGACATTGCTTTGGAGGGCAGAGCTGGCGTCATAAGCTGCCTGGCTCGCGTCCCGGATGGTCTTCAGCTGCTCCATCATGAGTCCTGCCTGGCGTATTGCCTCCTTCGCTGCGCCAGCTTGGTCCGATGGGACGTGGTGCGTCGTGAAGAGGGAGGGCTGCTGAGCACTCGTCAGTGGATTTGCGAAGGACACCGTGTGTCGAGTGGTGTTCTCTTCTTCCACAGTCAGAATCTCAGGCGCCGTCACATCCTGAGGCACCTTACTGGCGGACGCTTTCCGACTCCTCCTACGTGCCAGTGGTTCTGCATCCTCGTCGTCATCAGGGAGATTGATAACAGTATTGGGTGGAGCTGCGGAGAAGAATCAGGATCAGAGATCGCGAGTCAGTCGACTAAGAACGATGTTAAGAATACAGTACCTGGGTTCGAAGTTGCTGCATCCTCCATCTCGTGGTCATCAGCCCGGGCCGAAGTCTCAGAAGTAGCAGCACTGCAACTCCAAAGGATCAGTCGACTAACTTCAGCGTCGACCAGAGATAAAGTTCGCACAGAATAAGAAAATATGAGCAGCACAATTACCCTGATATGGTGGGGATGGACACCTTCATCTTCGGCAGGAGCTTGGTCGGCTTTGGCGGAGCCCCCCTAGGCTGCTTCGGCGCCTTTTCAGTCGGCGCTGGAGAAGTGGTCCTAGGGCGCTTGGTCGACTGCGTCGCAACCCCCTTGCCATGTTCAGTCGAAGGGTTGTGGACGAGCTTCGACCGCCTTTCCGAGCGTGGTGGCACGACCTCCTCCTCTTCCTCCTCGTCTTCGGCATCATCATCATCGCCGTCGTCATCATCATCGTCGTCGTCGTCCCCTGCAACGTCCGAGTCCCATTCCTCCTCGTCCTGGCTCTCGCCCCCACTCGCCTCACCCTCCTCAGTCGGAGTTTGTGCCCCATTGGGCATCGAGTACAGCTCGGTGAGGGCCTAGCAGATATCAAGACAATGATCAGTCGACCAGTCGGCAGAGTAAACAGAGATGAATGCGACAAGAATGCAGTGGAGAGCAGGGCAAGTGTACCTTATTTGGATCACTGTTGTGGTCGAGTGGAGGAATCCTTCTGGCTCCGCGTGGGTTGTCCTTGTTTCCGGTGACGGCTACCATCCATCTTTCCAGAGTGACATCGTCGACTGCTTCTGGATGGACTCTAGTCTCGTCTTCGGTCCCACAGTACAACCACATGCAGTGGCTCCGGAACTGGAGAGGCTGGATGCGGCGCCTGAGGAAAACCTCCAGGAGGTCCATGCCCGTCACTCCCTCCCGAACCAACTGCACCACGCGCTCCATCAACATCTTCACGTCAGCTTTCTCCTCCGGAATCAGCTTCAGAGGGGAAGGCTTGCTCACTCGGTCCATGGTGAACGGAGGGAGTCCACTCGACTGCCCTGGCGTCGACTGGACCTGGCAGTAGAACCAAGTCGACTGCCAGCCTCTGACGGACTCGGGAAAGGTCATGGGCGGGAAGGTGCTCTTATTCCTCACCTGAATCCCCAGGCCTCCGCACATTTGGACGACTCGGGTTTTCTCATCACCTGGGATCGCCTTCTTCACGGTCTGAGATCGACACGTGAATATATGTTTGAACAAACCCCAGTGCGGTCGACAGCCCAAGAAACCCTCACACATGGACACGAACGCGGCAAGATAGGCAATGGAGTTTGGGGTAAAGTGGTGGAGCTGCGCTCCAAAGAAGTTCAAAAAGCCACGAAAGAAAACACTCGGCGGCAAGGAAAACCCGCGATCAACATGGGTGGCCAAAAGCACACACTCACCCTCTTCTGGCTGGGGCTGCCACTCCTTCCCCGGAAGCCTCGCAGCTCCGTGGGGGATCAAGCCCTCGTTGGCCATGTCGAGAATGTCATTCTCAGTGATGGTCGACTGGATCCAGTCTCCTTGGACCCAGCCTTTCGGCAGGCGGGATCTGGACGAGGACCCTCCGCGGCTGGTGGATCTCCCCTTCGCCTTCTCCGACGCCGACGCCTTCTTTGCACGCTCCAGCGCCACCGTCTTCTCCTTGGCCATGGTCACCGGCGAGATGTGCGAAGGGAAGTGGTGCGGGGGCGAGAGCGAGCACCCTGAGCAGGGAGGAAGGAAGCAGAGAGAGGGGGAGAATGCTAAGGCACAGCACAGAAATCCTCGCCGGGCACATTTATAAGGTCCCTTCCGAGTGGATGACAGGTGGGCCCGGTCGATCTAATCATATCTGGAACAGTTATGCAGACGGGAAACGTGGTGAAAAAGACGGCGCGGAGATCGAGGCGTCCATGCCCCGTCCCATCCGAACGCCGCGGTCCGCCCCGCTTCGCGCGTGCCCCAAAATTTCGCATCCCGCGGAATCCGCGAGCAACAAATCAGTCTGTCAGGCGCGGTGTTTCCGGCGATCCGTCGCTCGGAGATCGTCGAAGCCTGAAAGATCACTCGACGCAAAAACAGAATGGATCAAGTCGACTGAAGGCAAGTTGTTTCCTGTCGACAAAGGGATTCTTTGGTCCAGAACAGCGCACAACCGGAGCACAAAGATTAATCGGAAACGACATCAACTCCTTCTTCACTCGAAGCCTCAATCCATTCGGGGGCTAATGATGGGGTTATGTACCTAGGGTAGGGTCATGGACCTGATCCTAGTAACTTACCCCAGGACATCCTTAGAAGAGGTCGCCTTCCAGTCGACCAACGAGGATTCACTCGACTGGCCTGAAGGACTCGACCACGAAGACTCACTCGACCACCAGGAGGTCAAGAGGCACTCTGCACTGCAACGGCCTGTAATCAAGTAGACTTTATGATAGTAAAGGCACTTTATGTGGGGCGTTACCAGTAACGCCCCAGACTTAAGTCACCTTAAACCCTCTCCTACGTGGGCTGGCTAGGGTCCTGGCGCACTCTATATAAGCCACCCTCCTCCACAGGCAGAGGGGTTCGGCACCTTGTAATTCGTACATTCCTAATCCACTCGACCGCCTCCGGGCTCCGAGACGTAGGGCTGTTACTTCTTCCGAGAAGGGCCTGAACTCGTACATCCTTTGTGCTTACAACCTCTCCATAGCTAGGACCTTGCCTCTCCATACCTACCCCCCACTCTACTGTCAGGCTTAGAACCACGACAGCGGCCCCCCTGCCCCCCAAGATGGAAGGGGCCCCCGATGGATGTGTATGATGTTTAGGAAAGAATTATAATTTTTTTGGAAATAATTCTTTTCCGTGTTGACAGATCGCGTGATTCTAAAAAGAGGTAAGGAATTATTTGCCATGTAACAGATTGATTGATTTTTATGTATTTGATGTTTAGGAAAGAATTCTTTCCCGTGTAACAGATTGACAAATTAATTATAAATCAAAAATGGAAAGAACTGTAACAGATAGTTAATTCTGGCTTGCCTCATGCTAATGGTGTTCTCGTCTTTCTATTTCTTCTCTTCCAAAATTGGCAACGAATCGGCCATACCAACGCCAAGTTCAATGTCATGTCACCGACATCGTCTATTTGTGATTTTTCGGCTGATGGACGCGATTAGTGGAGGAAGGTAATGTGATTTTCGAGATTTCATCAACCTCCTCGTCTTTTTATACAGACTTGTATGATTGTTCGGTTCATAAAGTTTTAATTATTGTAAATATCTGTCTCACACACTCCAATTTCCTGTATTGTTTGGGAACAGAAAAGGAAAACTGGGATTTCTGTTCGTGACTCGTAAGCAGCAGCAAAATCTTGCAATTTATATTTTCTAGCCATCAAGGTACCTTGTTCAATGCCTCTTTCTTGTATATTTAATTAGCAATGTTCTTAATTTCTTGTAGTATGGGTGTGCTACTTTGCAATAATGTTATTAATTTAGTTGGAAACTATCCATCCGACAAAGAGAAAAAAAAGAACATGCATAAGAGTTGATTGCGTCCTAGAAAAAGTCTTCTAGTGCTTCTTCAGAAATAAAGTAAGTATTTCTGCTAGGATTTCAAGGAATTAGCATTACTTACTATTGAAGAACAACGTAGGGAAATATTATTGGATGATATAAATTTCAGTTGCAGAGAAGTGTAACTAATTCACCTAATAAAAGAATAAGTATCGATTGAAAAGAGTAAAAAATGTGTCGATTGAAAAGAGGGAGCAACTTTTATGTGCCCTTTTTTTGAATAGTTGAGATGACAAGGTAACATCAATTATAAATTATAGTGTGAAATGAGTAGTAATTTTCAATTGAAATAGAAAAAAAACATATATTTATACGACTTTAGGGCCCCTTTTTGTTATATTGCCCTGTGTTGGGGAACGTAGCATGCAATTTCAAAAAAATTCATACGATCACGCAAGATCTATCTAGGAGATGAATAGCAACAAGAGGGGCAGAGTGTGTCTACGTACCCTCATAGACCGAAAGCGGAAGCGTTAACTTAATGTCGTGGAATTGTCACGGCAGATGTCCTTAGTGTCAGGACTTAGTCGCGAGGCCAACGCATCTATGTGGTAGCTTGAGAGGGGTTGATTGGGACGAGAGTCGCAACATGCAAGACAAGGATTTAGACAGCTTCGGGCCCCAGGAAACATCATCCGGTAAGAACCCTACATGCTATTTGTGGCTAGGTCTCATTATGATCATGAGAGAGTCGCCGGTAAGCCGGCTCTTTGTGTCTAGCCCTAGAGATTGTTCTTGTTGCCTTTTCTGTCCCTCTTTGGGGAGTCCCGCCCCTCCTTATATATGTTGAAGGGGCAGGTTACATGACTAGTCCTAGTAGGATTAGGATTAACCTATTACAAGTGGAGTCCTAGTCTTGCTTCCTTTATAAGAGAATATTCCTTGTGCTTTCCTCATACCGGCCCACCATTAACATGAGCCGGCCTTCTTGGCCTTGGGCCTTGTCATCCATCTGACCCGCCCGCCGGGTTACTATGAGCCGCCAAGTTCGGGCGGATTACCCGTGAATCGCCAAGCTCCAGGCGGGTCACCAGTGAGTCGCCATGCTCCAGCCAGGTCGTACATCCGGGGGGTTACACCGCGGGGTATATCCCCGACATTAGCCCCCAGTTTAAGTTGGATTTATCCATGTTAAACTGATCCTGCAAAATAAACACAAGAACAAACTTGATAGGTTGTGCTCCGGGTTAAATTTTTGTAAGCCGGCACCTGATCATCTTTAAATCCTTGTCATTTCCTTCTTGATACATGCCCATGAACTCCTAGCAAATCTCCTTTAGTAGATATGTTCAAACTTTGTGAATGCAAAAAATCCAGATACTTCTTTTGAGAAATTCGAGTCAATAGGCCAGCTTCAGAGTCAATTTGCTGGCATTGGTCTCTTGTAGATAAATATTGTAAGAAATAATCCACTTGAACCGGTGTCGGTGTCAAAACCGGCAGATCTCGGGTAGGGGGTCCCGAACTGTGCGTCTAGGCGGATGGTAACAGGAGACAAGGGACACGATGTTTTACCCAGGTTCGGGCCCTCTCGATGGAGGTAAAACCCTACGTCCTGCTTGATTAATATTGATGATATGGGTAGTACAAGAGTGGATCTACCACGAGATCAAGGAGGCTAAACCCTAAAGCTAGCCTATGGTATGATTGTTGTAATGTATGTTGTGTCCTACGGACTAAAGCCCTCCGGTTTATATAGACACCGGAGAAGGCTAGGGTTACACAGAGTCGGTTACAATGGTAGGAGATCTACATATCCGTATCGCCAAACTTGCCTTCCACGCCAAGGAAAGTCCCATCCGGACACGGGACGGAGTCTTCAATCTTGTATCTTCGTAGTCTTGGAGTCTGGCGGACGATGATAGTCCGGCTGTCCGGACACCCCCTAGTCCAGGACTCCCTCAGTAGCCCCCGAACCAGGCTTCAATGACGATAAGTCCAGCGCGTATATAGTCTTCGGCGTTGCAAGGCGGGTTCTCCCTTCAAGTTCCATGTACCTGCCGAACAATGTCCGGCTTCATCATAAATACTGTGCTTCTTGGCTTCTACGCCCAATAATGGCCTTCTTCCATGCGTCGCACGAATGCGAAAAGCCAGGGTGCCTTTTATGTTTCACCCCCTAGTCGTGCGAGTCATCCGCCTACAAAAGAGGAAAAAATCCAGATCCAAACCACACCATCTTCCCTCCGCGAATACTCATCGGAGCGCTTTTGACCTAAAAATCCATTCCACCATGGACCGTCGACGCGGCTCCTCTTCTCGCGCTCCCAGCCCGCAGCCTGGAGATTGGAGGAGGTGCTCTGTTACACACAACGAGCTAGTGAAGCTCCAAGCGGGGGGATATCTCCCTCCGGCCTTCATGGTCCCAGTTCGAGCCGGGCTGGCCACCTACCAAGGTGGGAAGCAAGCGGAGGCTACCCCAAGTCCCAACAAAGGGGAGCGGGTATGCTTCGTCCCCTATCTGATAAGGGGACTCGGATTCCCAATACATCCATTTCTCCGCGGGCTCCTGGAGTTCTACGGACTCCAGCTCCACCACCTTACGCCCGCCTCTGTCCTGCATATCGCGGGCTACGTAGCTCTTTGCGAGCTATTCCTGGGCATCGAGCCCCATTTTGCACTGTGGAAGAGGCTGTTCTGCCTCGTACCTCGTTCTCACGAGGGATCTATATATCAAGTGGGCGGCGCCGAAATATGGCGCATTGCCGGGACGGGATACCCATCCGGTACCCCTAAGAAGGCGTCCGAAGACTGACCCTCAGAGTGGTTTTACATAGAAGACCCTTCGCTACCGGACCCAGTCCGGATTGGCCTCCCGGAGTTCAATGCTGCTCCTCTGAAGAAACGCCTCAGCTGGCGCCCGCGGAGCCCCCGATTGGAGGAAGACAAGAGCGTCCATTACCTGATGGGCCGAATAAGATTACTGGCCCATTTCGGGCTGACCATGATTGGAGTCATGGCAACATGCATCATGCGGGGGGTACAGCCGCTGCAATACAGAGGCCACCCCATGTGGGATTTCAACGGGGTAGACGATGCCACCCGTCATGGCCGCGAAGGGCCGGATTCGACCGAGGATCTGGTGCAGATCCTGTCTGGCCTGTACAAGGGGGAGAAGGAGGACTTCCTTCGAACGAACCCCTTGAATGGGTTTTCCATGAACAACCCTAGAGGCTGGGTAAGCGAATACTCTTAAGGGCTCAACCCATGCTTTCGAAGTTTAGGCTTCTTACATTATGTCTTCGGCGCAGGAACTACGCCGGATTGTGGAGGACATGGTAAGTCCCGCTCCGCAACCCGAGGACCCAGGAAGATCCCAGGATCCGGCCTCCGAAGAGGACCCGGATATCAAGGTGGAGCTGGTCGACGGGGGCTTTCCACCAACTCAGCGTGGATAACGCTTTAGTCGCCATTACGGCGGACTACCCCGGACTATGTCCGGCTTTCCAGGTGACTGTGGCCGAGGTCCGGACACCATTATCTCTTCCTTACCCATTTCTGACCTTCGCGAACGATGGTGTTTTACAGGAAGCGCCTTCAAGGCGGGAAGCCGAGCCCGCGGCGGCTGACCAACAAAGGTCAGTCCGGACCAGCAGGCAGAAAAGGAGCGCGGCACGGACTGAAGTGTCGCCGCAAAGGTATAGCTCGTATTTAAATTTTCAGAGCAACGTTCCTAGGAAGCGTCTGAGCGCTCATGATCTTTGTAGGAGAAAAAGCGCCCGCCGGACTGCGGGCGTAGAGGTTGCCTATCCGACCTATACCAGCCAGGCTCCAGCGCCCGGCCTAGAGGGGGAGGCAAGCGCAAGGCGCGGGCCAGATACTCCTCCAACGGAGGATGCCGACAGACTGTCCGCCACCAAGTCTGAGGTGGAGAGCGCCATGAACCACAGGCGCCGCCGGACAGTATTTCATGAAGCGTGCTTCTCCCCTGAGGCATTGGACGCCTTTAACACAGGGGACGCGCACATCCGTGCTGCTCAAGACGGTTTTACCAGAGCCACGGAGCAGTATGTAAAAGACATACGGGTAAGGGAATTTAATGGTTATATATGCCAGTAGCCCCCGAGACATAAAGTAGTTATATTAACTGATTTAAGGATCATTTGAAACGCAGGCTCTTACCGAGAAGAATACCCAGCTGTCTCAGGAGCTGCAAGAATGCAAGGCCCAACTTGAGGCCGCACTTGCTGCCGCAGGAGGAAACGCAGAGACCCCTCTTGGTAACACATTTTTATTAATAAATATAAGCGCTGTGCGGCGTGCGCGCAAGTCTAATAATGACATTGCAGGTGCCGCCGGACAAGATCCGGACAGGCAAGAGTTACTGCGCCAGCTGAAGGCCAGCGAGAGGGTGCTGAATAGGGTGCAGCAAGAAAGGAACAAGCTCTAGGATGCCAACGCCAAGCTCGGAGAAGAGCTGAAAGGCGCTCGAGCCGGGCTGTCCGGCTCCGTTAAGGACAATCAGCGGCTTCGTCGCGGCATTTATAGTAAGTGCTTGAGCGGACTCCTTTGAAAAGAAGAGTTCGGCGAGGAAGGAAATTGACATAATATGTCTTATAGGTATACTCACAGGTCGCCCTGCGGAGGAGATGCCCATATCAACGAGTGATCAACTTCCCGAGCTGTTGCAACTGCTCGAACGAGTTTGGCAGGCAATGAGCGGCGTCATCCAGGCTTTATGGCCAGCCCTTTCCCTACCCGAGGGCCTCGGGGAGCTTGTGGAGAAGCTTCAGGGAGTGCGGCAGCGCTTCCGTTTGTGGAAGATTTTGGCTTGCCGTCAAGGTGCAAGGGAGGCTTGGGCCATGGTGAAGACGCGTTACAAGAAGGCGGATCCCAACCACATGGCCAAAGTTGGACCGGTGGGGCCCGATGGGAAGGAGATCCATGTGAGTTTAGTATACAGTCAAGTAGAGCTGGCTGCTAAATTTTCCCAACGGGACTGTAAGTTAGACAGCCTGTTAGACGGGATTGAGGAGGAATACAATCAGTAAATATGACAATGTATTTTAAAATGACATGTGAAATGCCTTCTAGCCGGATTGTAGAATGTTTGTCTTTGCCGACCTTTTCGCTTCAACCTCGGGACCTGACAGTCCGGAGTGTGTCTGAATACCTTCTTGGTTAAGAAACAACCGGGGTATGCATGGAGACCAGGCGTAGGGGTCATTAGTGCTTTATCAGACAAGTGCCTAACTAGTTATGTTATATTACATGGTTAGTAAGAAACATCTTCCAGGGAGAATAGTTCCGTTAAGGGTTCCTTTCCCTGGGAGGCATACCCTAAAGTGCATGCCCGGACTGCGAAAAAAGCAGAAAAACATTTGGGGGCAGATAAATAAGTAAGTAAAAAAATCATCTTTCAAGTCACCGACCGAATATTCCCTTAAGAACGCTCGCTTTCGGCTTCACCCAGTCAGAGGTACACATCCGGCTGACTCGGCAGTAACAATCGCAGAGGTGCTCCCTTTACATCCTAGCCGAACAATCGGGAACGTAGGGGTAATCACAGGAGCCAGGCAACCCAGCTTGGCCAAAACTTAAGTCATATCGATGCATACAATGGTGAGTAAAAGGTACATGTGGAAGCTTGACACATGTGCTGGGCATGAATCCCTTATAATTGAGCTTCTAGGAAAGAAGCCCCCAGGTATAATGAGTGCGGATGGCACATCAAGTGTATGTGAACGATGCACAAATGGGCCCTCACGGGCTTTGTGGTAAAAGGGTTAAGAGAAGAAAGAGAAACAAAGGACAGCTGAAGTGTAAAAAAAAATTTGAACGAGGGAAGGGGACGAACTCTTTGTCCGGTGCTAGGTATAGAATCTTCGAAGGCGGGCTGCGTTCCATGGGTTCGGCTCGAGTCGGTTGTCCGACGCATTTCGTAGACGGTACGCCCCGCCGGTCAGTACTTGATCGATAATGAAGGGGCCCTCCCATTTGGGCTTGAGCTTGTCCTTTTTCTTGTCCGGCAGGCGTAGAACTAGTTCGCCAACGTTGTAAGTCTTGGCCCGTATTCTCTGCTTTGATATCTTCGAGCCTGCTGCTGATAGAATGTGGAACGAGCCTTGGCTACGTCGCGTTCTTCCTCCAATGCGTCCAAGTTGTCCTGCCGATCCAGCTCGGCTTCTCTTTCTTCGTACATGCGCACGCGAGGTGAGTCATGAATAATGTCGCAGGGCAGAACTGCCTCTGCGCCGTATACCATAAAAAATGGTGTGAATCCGGTAGTACGGTTGGGCGTTGTCCGCAGCCCCCAGAGCATGGAGTCGAGCTCCTCTACCCAGTGCGTGTCTGATTTAGTAAGTGACCGTACTAGTCTGGGTTTAATGCCGCTCATTATTAGACCATTTGCTCGTTCCACTTGACTGTTCCTTTGAGGATGATAGACTGAAGCGTAGTCGAGCTTAATGCCCATGTTTTTGCACCATGATTTAACTTCGTCGGCCGTAAAATTCGTGCCGTTATCGGTGATGATGCTATGGGGGACACCAAAACGGTGTACCACCCCGGAGATAAAGTCTATCACTGGTCCGGACTCTGCCGTTTTGACTGGTTTGGCCTCTATCCATTTGATGAATTTGTCCACCACGACCAATAGGTACCTTTGATTGTGGGTTCCCCCTTTAAGGGGTCCAACCATGTCAAGCCCCCAGACCGCGAATGGCCAGGTAATTGGTATAGTTTTCAGGGCGGTGGGTGGCATATGGCTCTGATTAGCAAAGAGCTGACAACCGACGCATCTTTGGACTAAGTCCTGAGCATCTGCCCGGGCTGTTGGCCAATAAAACCCTGTACGGAATGCCTTTCCTACAAGAGCCCGAGCTCCTGCGTGGTGTCCGCCTAGTCCGGCATGAATTTCAGCCAGGAGGTTTCGCCCTTCTTCTTCGGAGATACACCTTTGAAGGACTCCGGTTGTGCTTTTCTTATAAAGTTCTCCCTCGAGGACCTTGTAGGCTTTAGATCGCCGGACTATGCGGCGGGCCTCGTTTTGGTCTTCGGGAAGTTCCTGCCTAATCAAGTAGGCTAGGAATGGTTCTGTCCATGGGGCGATTACTGCCATTATGTCGTGGGCTGAAGGTGTTATGTCATCGGCTGAATCGCCGGTTGGCGCGGTTTTTTCCGGTTTGTTGCTTCCGGGCTCCTCTTCCCATAGTACGGATGGCTTGAAGAGCCGTTCCAGGAAAATATTTGGAGGGACAGCGTCACGTTTCGCACCGATGCGTGCCAGTACGTCGGCCGCTTGGTTATTATCTCGGGCTATGTGATGGAATTCGAGTCCTTCAAACCGAGCTGACATTTTTAGGACAGCGTTGCGATATGCTGCCATTTTTGGATCCTTGGCGTCAAAGTCTCCATTTATTTGGGATATTGCAAGGTTTGAATCCCCGCGCACCTCTAGGCGTTGAATGCCCATGGAGACTGCCATCCGGAGACCATGTAACAGGGCCTCGTATTTGGCTGCGTTGTTGGAGTCCGTGTACATTATTTGAAGTACATACTGGACTGTGTCCCCGGTTGGGGACGTCAATACGACGCCAGCCCCCAGTCCGGCCAACATTTTAGAGCCGTCGAAATGCATAATCCAATTGGAGTATGCATCGTACTCTTTAGGGAGTTCGGCCTTGGTCCATTCAGCGACGAAGTCAGCCAAAACTTGTGACTTTATAGCTCGCCGAGGTTTGTAAGTTATATCGAATGGTAAGAGCTCAATGGCCCATTTTGCAATCCTGCCCGTTGCGTCACGGTTATTTATGATGTCATTGAGTGGTACTTCGGAAGCCACTGTTATCGAACACTCTTGAAAGTAGTGTCGGAGCTTCCGGGATGCCATGAACACCGCATATGCTATCTTCTGATAGTGTGGGTAACGGGACTTGCAGGGGGTTAACACAGTGGATACATAATACACTGGTTTTTGAAGAGGGAATTTATGCCCTTCTGTCTCTCGTTCGACGACGAGTACCGCGCTTACAACTTGATGCGTTGCTACGATGTATAACAAAATTGGTTCGCCCAGATTGGGCGCAGCCAGGACTGGATTTGTTGCCAGTATGGCCTTTATTTCTTCGAGTCCGGCAGTGGCAGCATCCGTCCACTCGAAGTGTTCGGTGCGCCCGAGGAGGCGATAGAGGGGAAATGCCTTTTCTCCTAGACGGGAGATAAAGCGGCTTGGAGCTGCCATGCATCCTGTTAATTTTTGTATCTGTTTGAGGTCTTTTGGGATATCCAACTGTGACAGAGCTCGGATTTTAGCCGGGTTTGCTTCAATTCCTCTACCGGATACAATGAAGCCCAGCAGCTTTCCGGCAGGTACGCCGAAAACGCATTTTTCCGGATTTAGCTTGATGTCATATGCTCTGAGGTTGTCGAATGTGAGCCTCAAATCGTCTACTAGAGTTTCGACGTGTTATGTTTTGACAACTACGTCGTCTACGTATGCCTCGACTGTTTTGCAAATCTGGGTAGCCAGACATGTTTGAATCATGCGCTGATATGTTGCGCCGGCATTTTTAAGTCCGAAGGGCATCGTGTTGAAGCAGAATGGTCCGTATGGAGTGATGAATGCCGTTGCGGCTTGGTCTGCTTCCGCCATCTTGATTTGATGGTAGCCAGAGTATGCGTCGAGGAAGCACAACGAATCGTGCCCTGCGGTAGCATCGATAATTTGGTCGATGCGGGGGAGGGGGAAGGGATCCTTTGGGCAAGCCTTATTGAGGTCTTTAAAATCGACGCATAGGCGCCAGGATTTGTCCTTCTTTGGTACCATTACCAGATTTGCTAGCCAATCCGGATGTTTGATATCTCTAATGAATCCGGCTTCCAATAGTTTGGCTAGCTCCTCTCCCATTGCCTGTCTTTTGGGTTCGGAAAATCATCGAAGAGCCTGTTTGACCGGCTTGAAAACTTTTAGGATGTTTAGGCTGTGTTCTGCCAATCTGCGTGGGATTCCGGGCATGTCCGAAGGATGCCAGGCGAAAATGTCCCAATTTTCCCGAAGGAATTCGCACAGTGCGGCGTCTACCTCGGGGTTTAATTGTGCCCCAATGGAGGCCGTCTTTGTTGGGTCCGTTGGATGGACCTGGAATTTCACTATTTCATCTGCTGGTTTGAAGGAGGTGGACTTGGATCTTTTGTCTAGTATCACATCGTCCCTGTTCACCGTAGAGCGTAGCGCGGTGAGTTCTTCTGCCACTAGGGCCTCGGATAGTGCCTCCAGGGCTAGTGCGGCTGTCTAGTTTTCGGCGCGGAGTGCTATGTCCGGATCACTAGCAAGAGTGGTTATTCCGCCGGGCCCAGGCATTTTGAGCTTCATATACCCGTAATGGGGTACGGCTTGAAAAATTGTGAATGCCTCTCGTCCTAATATAGCGTGATATCCGCTGTTGAACGGGGCCACTTGGAACGTGACTTCTTTGGATCTGTAATTGTTCGGCGAGCCGAACACCACATCGAGTGTGATTTTTCCGGTGCAGCGTGCTTCCCGGCTAGGGATTATTCCTCTGAAGGTTGTGCTGCTTCGCTCAATACGGCTCCAATCAATTTCCATTTTTTGAAGAGTTTCCTCGTAGATGAGGTTTAGTCCGCTGCCGCCATCCATGAGGACCTTTGTAAGTCGAAAGCCGTCCACTATGGGACTAAGCACCAGTGCGGCTGGTGCTCTGGCTATTCGGAATTTAGGTTCATCGCTGGCGTTGAAGGTGATGGTTGTGTCGCTCCATGGATTTGCTGTTGCTACTTGGTAGACTTCGGCGAGGCCGCGGATTGTTCGTTTTCGCATATTGTTCGATGCGAAGGTCTCGAAGACTGTTGATACCGTACCGGTATTGTTGGAGTGGTTTTCCGGGGCTAGAAGCTCCTCGCCACTTTTGGCCACCTGCCGTAATATCCAACATGCTCGAAGGCTATGTGTTGGGACGGCTCCCTCTGTACTATGAAGCCTACATGGTCCATTGAGCCATCCCTCCAGTACGGTTCCGTGCCCTTTATGGGGTTTTTGCTTTTTGGTTTTTGTATCTGGGGCCTGAGTGTGATGCACCCTTTTGTTGCGGACTGGGGTTGTATTCGGGGACGGATTGTCCCAAAACTGGTTTTTGGTTTTCCGGAAACTCTCCATCGCACTGTACTTTCGTACTATGGACGCTAGATCGGTGAAGCGTATAGTTTTACGACGGCCGATGGCGTTTAATATTCCCTTGTCCGTGCAATTATTGAAAAAGATTGAGATTGAGCCATCCCTCCATAACCAGGAGGAATCTGGCCCAGTAGTGATGTACTGTTTCAGCGGGCTCTTGCCGTATTAGAGATAGATCGCATATGTCTGGGCGGGTGGGTGGAATAAAATCCGGATCCCTACCCATCTTGGGGCTTAACGGCCGGGGAGTTTCCGAATTCGGAAGCTTGGTTTGCTGGACACGATCTAGCGAGTCCGGAACGATGCATGATTTTGAGTTCAATGCTCGATCGATGTCCGTCCCTCCGCGGAAATCCAGCATGGAAGGTTCGGGAATCCGGACGTGACTAGTTTTCAATATAGGCGAAGAGTCGCCGCATTGTTCCTCTACCACTGCGACGTGGTGGGTGACCTGGGGAGAGTTAATCTCTCTCAGATTGGTTTTAAGCCCAATTTGATTATAGTCTGTAGCGACTCCCAGGGCGGCGATGCGATCCAAGAGCTCATTGACAGACGAGAGCTCTATTGGATCCAGCCGCTCGGCGAATTCCGAGCTGGCACGGAGATTGCTTTTGACGACTTGAGAAGTCATTGTCGAAGCAGTGGCCGGACAGGCGGTCATGAGAAAACCGCCTAGCCGGATAGATTGGCCGGCGGCCAAGGCCCCTTTGGCGAAAATACCGTCTTTGAAGACGGGTGGAGGCATCCTTCCTATCGGTGACGACACAGAGGAACTCTCAATGAAAGCACCAATGTTGGTGTCAAAACCGGCGGAGCTCGGGTAGGGGGTCCCGAACTGTGCGTCTAGGCGGATGGTAACAGGAGACAAGGGACACGATGTTTTACCCAGGTTCGGGCCCTCTCGATGGAGGTAAAACCCTACGTCCTGCTTGATTAATATTGATGATATGGGTAGTACAAGAGTGGATCTACCACGAGATCAAGGAGGCTAAACCCTAAAGCTAGCCTATGGTATGATTGTTGTAATGTATGTTGTGTCCTACGGACTAAAGCCCTCCGGTTTATATAGACACCGGAGAAGGCTAGAGTCACACAGAGTCGGTTACAATGGTAGGAGATCTACATATCCGTATCGCCAAGCTTGCTTTCCACGCCAAGGAAAGTCCCATCCGGACACGGGACGGAGTCTTCAATCTTGTATCTTCGTAGTCTTGGAGTCCGGCGGACGATGATAGTCCGGCTGTCCGGACACCCCCTAGTCCAGGACTCCCTCAACCGGCTTCCAAAGCGCCGGCTTAAAACATATTGGTCTTGAAATACTCATCTGACTTTCAGCCGGCTTGAAGAGGTAAAACTTACCGGTTTATCATAACCCAAATGCCGGCTTGTAAATATTGATAACACCGGGTCAGAACTGTAACCGACGCCGGGTCATAATTATTGGTGACACCGGATCATGATTGTTGCAAACACCGGGTCAATCTGATCTGCTCAAAACTGAAAATTTGAATATTTTTCCCTTTTATATGTATATCACATGTAGCCCCCAAGTGCCGGGTTGTCATGCTTGCAGCAACCTGGGACTTGTAATTGCCTTATGCTCATAAAACTTCAACCAGCATAGCACCCAAGGGCCGGATCATTATGCAATAATGAGCAGGGACTTTGTAAATATTATCATGTAAACTGGAGCAGCAACATGTAGCCCCCAAAGGCCGGCTCAGTGATGAGTCGGGTCTTCAATGAGGTGAACAAAAATAACTTTGCATTAGCCCCCAAGTGTCATGGTGCATGCTTGCAGCGACATGAGACTTGCATATTTGATGTAACCTCAATTTGAATAATGTAGCCCCCAAGCGCCGGGTCGTAAGCCTGCAGCGACTCGGGACTATTCCTTCCATTGTAGAATAAATCATATCCATTAATAAAATAATAGCCATTGCGCCAAAGCGACTTTGAATACCTCATCTGTTGATAAGTAAATCCAGAGTTTAAATACCCGGCGGCTCTTGGCCGATGGCGATTTAATACACCTCCATTGTAAGCCGGAATTTTTATAACCCGGCGGCTTATAGCCTTTGAGAAAAATCCAGAATGGATAATCATTTTGAAGCATCAACTTTGATAATGAGCTTGAACTTAATCATTTATATGTCATATTTCTGCAAATCCTGCAAAGAGTTTAAACAACATATGCCCTGGCGACTTAATGTCAAAAGCCATGTCGGGTAACCACCCAAATGTAGTCTTATCCTGCACACAATTAGATCACAAGATCCCTATGATCCTTTGAATGATACCGCCGGCTTATGTGACCCGGATAGTGAAGTTGATAACTCAACTCTGTAAGAGCCGGCACATATGATATTTGTGACAACTCAAATACTTGCGATTGTATAAAAACAGATAAAAAATTTTGAGGCTTCTGATTCGAATACGATCAGTAAACCGTTCCAAAGGGGTTAAGCTAAGATTTGAATACGATCATATAGCCCCCAGTGGCGTTGGCGTTGCCGATCAAAGTGGGTATCGACAGCTATGTTCGATTTGGTTCGAATACGACCTATGTTTAAACAGGAAGCCCCCAAATGACTTTAAAAGTTGTTTAACGACGCTGATTCGAATACGATCCACGTCGATTTCCAAAGGGGTTGAGCTATGATTCGGATACGATCAAGAAGCCCCCAAGTAGGTTCAGTAGTTTGCTAATCAAAAGGGTATCGACAGTTATGTTCTCTTTGGTTCGAATACGACCTATGTTTGAACAGGAAGCCCCCAAGTGACCATATAAATTTTAGCATTGCGCCGATCAATAGGGTACTGATAGCTATGCCCGATGAGCAGGAAGCCCCTAAGTGACCATAATAAAATAAGTCGTAAGGCAGGATACCCATGTTTTGAACCGTGCATCATGGCAGCAAGTTCCCTTTGGTAACCATTAATTTGTCTGAGATCTCGAACTTGCGAGAGATTAATTCTTTTGAACCGGAAATTCTTAAACCGGATATTGAGATCCTCAAATCTTTGTAAGGGACAAATTTACCTTGATCCGGATATTGAACCGATTTTGAGAGTTTCAAAGCTTTTGCGGGAGAAAGATGTCTGTTGAGCTGTATTTTAAACCGGAATCCTTTCTAATGACCCGGAACTTCTTCATTGAGCCGGGATTTTGTAACTGTCATATACTTTCTAAGCCAGAAATTTTCTGACGGCCTTTAAATTTTCATGAATATAACAGTAACCTCCGGGACCGGGTTATCCTTCCCTCCATCGTCCTGTGGTTCTTAAATTTGCTAAAACTGGCAAGATTTGCTGAGTCATGTCATCGTAGCCCCCGAGTCTCAAAGGTGACTCGAGGAGTTGGCTTGAGACTCTTCCATATTTGACCATGATATAAACCGGCATAACTTGTATATCATTGGTGTTGATAGCACGATGTGAATCCATAGAAGGTTGAGGTGACTGCGGCGGGTTTTAAATGATCCCGTATGAGCCGTGTCAGCAATTCGGCCAATGGTTCCTTTCAACTCGCGATTTGAAGTTAACCAAACTGTAGTGGCGGCGACTTGTGCGCCTGTCCATTGAGCCACCCAGTGTAGACGGCGGTTGATGATAATTTGCCTCCAATTTGTTGGAAGAAAACCGGGCTACCCAACCAGTGACTTGCTCATACTCAATAATTATGTCATGCAGACCGGTGTGGCCCGGCATGTTGATATAGACCAGGCCGCGAGAGACGGTCAGCAAAGACGACCGCAGCATCAGAGACAGCCCGGACAGATGAGTCAGCTGTGGCATTGTAAGCCGGTGCGGATGGGGAAAATCAGCACCGGTGTCGTAAACCGATACGGACGGGTGAGTTAATCGCGGGCGTGGTCCAGGCAAGCTGATGTAAACCGGGCCGTAAGGGCGACGTCTTGCACACGTCCATTCTCCGTGTAATGTGACAGGGAAGAACACCGGGCATGACTTCGTCAGCGCGTATTCCGTACCCATGGTATAAACCATGTTTTATAATGAATAATTGTCCTGCATAAATATACGGTCCAAAGTAATTGTTCTTTTGACAAGAAACAATATGTGTCAAAAATAGACTTAGATAGATGTCACCTGATATGTTAGGCCGGAAATTATCTGCCGTGGAGTTGATGGTCAGCACGGTGAAGCTAAAATCAACCACGGATGGGTCACCCGTAGGAGCAAACGGATGAGTCGGCCGTAACATTAAAAGCCGGTGCGGACAAGCAAATTCTTCTCCGTGTTGTAAACCGGCGTGGACGCCTGAACCGACCGCGAGGGCAGACGGGCGATTCGTCCGTGGCGTTGTAAGGCGGTGCGGACGGCCGAGTTGGCCGGCACGTTGATGCAAACCGGACTGCGATACGCGTGTCCATGAAGCTGCACGGCACAAGCGATCGTGCCTCCATGGTATAATACCATCCTTTTTTTAATAGCCGTCCTGCATAAAAATATTACAGGCCAGAGTAACTATTGTCGGATGAATTAACATGTCCTTAATAAAATATATAGGATAAATATCACCTGATATTTTTTATCCGATGAATACGGACGCTGGCATTAGATAATGTTGAACAGCATCAGACGACCGCAGGCTGTCATTTGATTTTTGATGTGATGGCTTGTCCCTTCTGATCACGTGAGAGCTTCCTTGGTGGTCTCATTCCAGTAGATGAAAACTTAGTTTCCTCTGTTCCTCTTGTACATTCTTGACTAAAATATGCAACTTATTGTACTCCATCCTCTCCGTCCAGGACCCGGCTTCCTCATCAAATAAACACTTGCTCTGTTTCAAATTTGTTTGCAACTTTTCCACAGCCACAGCGGGTCTCAGCAACGGCCGGTCTCAGCCACGGCGGGTCACAACAGTAACAGGCCGACGAAGGGGCGCCGGCAGTTCAGGTACGGCGAGTAGAGCAGCGCGTCCCTGATGGCGAGAACCGGCGGCTTGTGGAGGCACCGAGGCAGGGTCGTAGGCCATGGCCATAGCGGCGACAGAAAACCGTAGCGGCGGTTTGGACATGCAACGGCGACTTGAGGCGGCCGAAGCAACTTAGAGTGAGGCCGGGGCGACTCAACGACGACGGCTCAACACCAAGACCAGCGACTCGGGAGCGGAGTTGCACGGGCGACTCTCCCGCGGCGGGTCACAGCTGCGGAGGAGGCGGAAGTAGTGGCTCGCCGGTAGCGGCAGAGGCGGCTCGTCGATGGCGCAAGGCGCAGCGGGCACAAGCCAGCCCTGCTCGAAGATATGATGCCGGTTCACGGGGGCACGGCGGCCGAGGCCAGTGGCGGCTCGCGACAGGGCGTAGCTTGGAGGCGGCGGCTCAGTAACTCGACGATGGCAGCAGGTGGCGACTCGGAACCGGAAGTGAACCATAGCAGAGGTAACGGGGCAGCGCCATCGCGAGGCGAGGACTAGCACGGCCTCGGGCATGGACAGTCACTGGGCGTGGATAATGCCTAGTGGGTGCTGGACTGCGGCGCGCGCTTTGACCACCTGTTCCAGCGGGGCGTCCACAGGAGGCGCGTCAGGCGGCCGGCCACCGCGGCGGAGTGTAGGCGGCGCAGGGAGCCCTAGTGTCAGTGGTGAACCATGGCGGAGGCAGTTCAGGGGCACCGGCTTGAGGCCGGTACGTCGAGGGTGATCCGGCCAGGGCGACGGTTTAATTTCCGGCGGCCCACTGCACCGGAGCCGAGACTTACGGGCACGCAGACGAAACCGCAGGGGCTGAGCAGAGGGGTTGCGGCGACTTGGTGCGTACAGGGGACCCGACAATGGGCAGCAACTCTCAAGGCCGCGGCAGCGACTTGGATTAGCGGGCAGTTCGGACGATGGCCGTTTGAGATGGCCCGCGACTGAAGAAACAGCGAGGCCGTGTTGGAACAGCAGCAGGAAAGAGGGCCGAGGCAGGGGCTTGAGCAGCTTCATGGCTAGGGAAACTGCGGCAGTTGATCTGCTAGTCTGAACCCGTGTAGTAGTCCTTTGCCCAAATATGCATGCTCACGTGAAGCAGCTCCAACAAATATTATAATCTGAGCTTTAACATGGGCAGTACTCAGTACTAGATGGATCACTTTATGCGAACAGTAGCAACGTAGTATTGCCTTCAAGCAACAGTAGCATAATTGGTTTTTTAGAAGTAAGTACTATTCCGTGCAACAGCAGCTTTTAGCAACTCAATGTATGAAACCGCCTCGGGTTTTGACCCCTGTTGACCGATCTAACCCGGCGTACGGTACCATAATTCCTGTCAGCTTTGGCGATACACGCCTGTAGCGGCCAAAATCTGATCTCTGACTCAGATTCGATGGATCGCTTTGCCTCAGTAACGCACAGAGAACACGCTAAACCCTTGTATCCTTTAAATCTCATCGGCTGTAAATCCGGATTAATGAATATGACTCTGACGTAGACTCCTCCAAGCTGGTTTCATGGTCAATTACTAACCGCACTTTCCGTTGTCCAACGTGACCATTGCCGGGGCGACTTGACTTGGCTTGGCGATTTGCAAAAACCCTAACTTGTCTGGATCGAATCTGTACATGTTGGTTTTGACTGCTCGTCAATGTTGTAGATCTTTTCGCTGTAGTCTAAAACTCTCTCGAGACGTGGGATAACCACGGAAAACTGTGAACTTCTCGATCTCCGGGGAAGATCCCTCCAAGAACTCAACACCACCGTGCGCAGGCCCCACAGTGGGCGCCAACTGTCGTGGAATTGTCACGGCAGATGTCCTTAGTGTCAGGACTTAGTCGCGAGGCCAACGCATCTATGTGGTAGCTTGAGAGGGGTTGATCGGGACGAGAGTCGCAACACGCAAGACAAGGATTTAGATAGCTTCGGGCCTCGGGAAACATCATCCGGTAATAACCCTACATGCTGTTTGTGGCTAGGTCTCATTATGATCATGAGAGAGTCGCCGGTAAGCCGGCTCTTTTCTGTCTAGCCCTAGAGATTGTTCTTGTTGCCTTTTCTGTCCCTCTTTGGGGAGCCCCGCCCCTCCTTATATATGTTGAAGGGGCGGGTTACATGACTAGTCCTAATAGGATTAAGATTAACCTAGTACAAGTGGAGTCCCAGTCTTCCTTCCTTTATAAGAGAATATTCCTTGTGCTTTCCTCATAAACCGGCCCACCATTAACATGAGCCGGCCTTCTGGGCCTTGGTCCTTGTCATCCATCTGACCCGCCCGCCAGGTTACTATGAGCCGCCACGTGAATCGCCAAGCTCCAGGCGGGTCACCAATGAGTCGCCATGCTCCAGCCGGGTCGTACATCCGGCGGGTTACACCGCGGGGTATATCCACGACACTTAACGCGGTTGATGTAGTCAAACATCTTCTCGAATCAACCGATCAAGTACCAAACGTACGACACCTCCGAGTCCTGCACACGTTCAGCTCGATGACGTCCCTCGAACTCTTGATATAGTAGAGGCACAAAGGAGTCGACGAGTTCCGTCAGCACGACGGCATGATGATGGTGTTGATGAAGTGATCCGCGCAGGGCTTCGCCTAAGCATTACGATAATATGACCGGAGGAGTAAACGGTGGAGTGGGCACCACACACGGCTAAACAATTGGTGTGCATTGGGGTGCCCCTGCCCCCGTATATAAAGGAGGAGGGGAGGAGGCCGGCCACAAGGGGCGCGCCAAGGAGGGGGGAGTCCTACTAGGACTCCAGTCCTAGTAGGATTCAGCCCCCCTCTTTTTTCCTTCTTCTAGAGGGGGAAAAGGGGAAGGAGAGGGAGTAGGAGAAGGAAAGGGGGCGCCGCCCCCTTCCCTAATCCAATTCGGCCTCCTCTCTTGTGGGGGGCACATCAACCCCTTGTGGAATGGTTAGCCTCCCTCCTATGGCCCATATGGCCCATATCTTCCACCGAGGGGTTCCGGTAACCCCTTCAGTACTCCGGTTTGTATCCGATACACTCGGGAACCTTTCCGGTGGGGAAAACTTTGTTTTTGCCACTCTAGTTTTTGCCAATTTTACTTATGCCACTCTAAAATTTGACACCTCATTTTTGCCACTCTTAATTTTGGCAGTGTATCACAAATGCCATTCTGTCAGGTCAAGGCACGGTTTGACCAAACGAAGCAGGGCAAAGACAATATTACCCTTGGTTTTTTGTTTTGCTTTTGCCACTACAGTTTTCGTAGAAATTTTACTGATACTTGACAAACACAGTAGATGCGTTGATTCGACCGAGTTCGTCTACTAATAAGGAAAAAAATGCAAACAGATTAAGCAGCCGCGCATCCATTCATACATATCTGATTCACCACACTTTCACACACATACATCAGGCGCGCAAGGCACAACACATACATATGCATCTCCAATGGAGGCAACGCCATGGACGGAGAGGAGTACGTCTCAGCCATGGAGAAGAGTAGGAGATGGAGATGACTTGTGCTCATCCACGGCCGCGAGCGCCGCCACCTTGATGCACGAAGCTCGGGAGGATGCCTATGGCCGCGAGCACCACCACACACTGGTGACGAGGCAGAGGCGTGCACCCAGTCGGTGCTGGTGATGAGGCGCGCAGGCCCATGGTGTCCCAGATCCCGGGTGAGCAGGGACTGCGTCCCCGTCCCGGTCGAGAGGAGGTAGGGGAGGACGGAGGTGGGTCGTTGCCAGCGCTTCGGAACGAGGAGAGCGGCGCGGAGCAAGGAGATAGGCCTCGAAGGCGAGCTCCTCCACGAGGAGCGCAGGCGACAGCCAGGCCTCGCGCGCGACCAGGCGGCAGCTCCGGCAGGGCCGCGCCGGACGGCAGGGGTGGAGCGCCGAGCACCGGGATGGAGGCGGCTGGCTGTGGTGGCGAGCGGGGACACGGCCGGAGGTGGCAACGCGGCGGCCGGAGTTGGCGGCGGTGGCTGGATGCGGGTGTGTGTGGTGCGGCTAGGAGCGGACGGCTGGATGGGTGTGTGTACAGATTAGGGTCTGGCTCACTTCCAATGTGGCCCCACAAGTCAGTAGGGGCAACTTATGTCATTTTTGCAAATACTGACAGGTTTTTTCGGGGTCAACTGGGTAAAAGAAACGGTCAAATCACGAAAGTGTAACAGAGTGGCATTTGTGATACATTGTCAAACATTAAGAGTGGCAAAAGTAAGATGTCAAATTTTAGAGTGGCATCAGCAAAATTGGCAAAAAGTAGAGTGGCAAAAACAAAGTTTTCCCTTTCGGTGTCCGAATACTACCTTCCAATGTATCAATCTTTACCTCTCGACCATTTCGAGACTCCTCGTTATATCTGTGATCTCATCCCGGACTCCGAACAACCTTCGGTCACCAAAATACATAACTCATATAATACATATCGTCATCAAACGTTAAGCGTGCAGACCCTACGGGTTCGAGAAATATGTAGACATGACCGAGACACCTCTCTGGTCAATAACCAATAGCGGAACATGGATGATCATCTTGGCTCCCACATATTCTACGAAGATCTTTATCGGTCGAACCGCAATGTCAACATATGTTATTCGCTTTGTCATCGGTATGTTACTTGCCCGAGATTCGATCGTCGGTATCTTCATAACTAGTTCAATCCCATTACTGGCAAGTCTCTTTACTCGTTCCATAATGCATCATCCCGCAACTAACTCATTAGTCACATTGCTTGCAAGGCTTCATATGATGTGCATTACCGAGAGGCCCAGAGATACCTCTCCGATACTCGGAGTGACAAATCCTAATCTCGATCTATGCCAACCCAACAATCACCTTCGGAGATAGCTGTAGAGCATCTTTATAACCACCCAGTTACTTGTGACGTTTGATAGCACACAAGGCATTCCTACGGTGTTCGGGAGTTGCATAATCTCATAGTCGGAGGAATATATATTTGACACGAAGAAAGCAGTAGCAATAAAACTGAAAGATCATTATGCTATGCTAACGGATGGGTCTTGTCCATCACATCATTCCACTAATGATGTGATCCCATTATCAAATGACAACTCATGTCCATGTCGAGGAAACTTAGCCATCTTTGATCAACGAGCTAGTCTAGTAGAGGCATACTAGGGACACGTTGTTTTGTCTATGTATTCACACATGTATCAAGTTTCCAGTTAATATAAATTATAGCATGAATAATAAACATTTATCATGATATAAGGAAATATAAAATAACAACTTTATTTATTGCCTCTAGGCCATATTTCCTTCAGTCTCTCCCATTTGCACTAGTCAATAATCTAGTTCACATCGCCATGTGATTTAACACCAATAGTTCACTTCTCTATGTGATTAACACCCATAGTTCACATCACCATGTGACCAACAACCAAAGGGTTTACTAGAGTCAATAATCTAGTTCACATCGGTATGTTATTAACACCCAAAGAGTACTAAGGTGTGATCATGTTTTGCTTGTGAGAGAAGTTTAGTCAACGGGTCTGCAATATTCAGAGCCGTATGTATTTTGCAAATTTTCTATGTCTACAATGCTCTGCATGGAGCTACTCTAGCTATTTGCTCCCACTTTCAATATGCATCCAGATTGAGACTTAGAGTCATCCGGATCGGTGTAAAAGCTTGCATCGACGTAACTCTTTATGATGAACTCTTTATCACCTCCATAACCGAGAAATATTTCCTTAGTCCTCTTAGGTAACTAAGGATAACTTTGACCGCTGTCCAGTGTTCCACTCCTGGATCACTATCACACCCCCTTGCCAAACTCATGATAAGGTACACAATAGGTCTAGTACACAGCATGGCATACTTTATATAACCTATGGCTGAGGCATAGGGAATGACTTTCATTCTCTTTCTATTTTCTGATGTGGTCGGGTTTTGAGTCTTACTCAACTTTACACCTTGCAACACAGGCAAGAACTCCTTCTTTGACTGTTCCAATTTGAACTACTTCAAAATCTTGTCAAGGTATGTACTCATTGAGAAAATCTTATCAAGCGTCTTGATCTATCTCTATAGATCTTGATGCCCAATATGTAAGCAACTTCATCGAGGTCTTTCTTTGAAAAACTCCTTTACCACTCTCCTTTATGCTTTCTAGAAAATTCTACATTATTTCTGATCAACAATATGTCATTCACATATACTTACCAGAATGGTTGTAGTGCTCCCACTCACTTTCTTGTAAATACAGGCTTCACCGCAAGTTAGTATAAAACTATATGCTTTGATCAACTCATCAAAGCATATATTTCAACTCTGAGATGCTTAAACCAGTCCATTGATGGATTGCTCTAGCTTGCACACTTTTTTAGCACCTTTAGGATCGACAAAACCTTTTGGTTGTATCATATACAACTCTTCTTAGTGATATCCATTTAAGGAATGCAGTTTTGACATCCATATGCCAGATTTCGTAAAATGTGGCAATTGCTAACATGATTCGGACATACTTAAGCATCAATACAAGTGAGAAAATCTCATCGTAGTCATCACCTTGAACTTGTCCAAAACCTTTTTGCGACTACCCGAGCTTTGTAGATAGTAACACTACCATCAGTGTCCGTCTTCCTCTTAAACATCCATTTATTCTCAATGGCTTGCCGATCATTGGGCAAGTCCAGCAAATTCTACAGTTTGTTCTCATACATAGATCCTATCTCAGGTTTCATAGCCTCAAGCCATTTATCGGAATCTGGGCTCATCATAGCTTCTTCATAGTTCGTAGGTTCGTCATGGTCAAGTAACATAACCTCCAGAATAGGATTACCGTACCACTCTGGTGCGGATCATGCTCTGTTTGAACTACAAGGTTTCGTAACAACTTGATCTGAAGTTTCATGATCTTTATCATTAGCTTCTTCTCCAGTTGGTGTAGGCATCACGGGAACAGATTTCTCGGATGAACTACTTTCCAAATTGAGAGTAGGTACAATTACCTCATCAAGTTGTACTTTCCTCCCACTCATTTCTTTAGAGAGGAACTCCTTCTCTAGAAAGGTTCCGTTCTTAGCCACAAAAATCTTGCCTTCGGACTTGTGGTAGAAGGTGTACCCAATTGTTTCCTTAGGGTATCCTATGAAGATACACTTCTCCGATTTGGGTTCGAGCTTATCATGCTGAAGCCTTTTGACATAAGCATCGCATCCCCAAACTTTAAGAAACGACAGCTTAGGTTTGTTGCCAAACCACAGTTCATACGGTGTCGTCTCAACGGACTTTGATGATGCCCTGTTTAATGTGAATGCAGCTGTCTTTAATGCATATCCCCAAAACAATAGTGATAAATTGGTAAGAAGCATTATCGATCACACCATATCTAATAAAGTGTGGTTACGATGTTCGGACACACCATTACGCTGTGGAGTTCCAGGTGGCATGAGTTGTGAAACTATTCCACATTGTTTAATGAAGGCCAAACTCGTAACTCAAATATTCACCTCCACGATCAGATCGTAGAAACTTTATTTTTCTTGTTATGATGATTCTCCACTTCACTCTGAAATTCCTTGAACTTTTCAAATGTTCCATACTTGTGTTTCATTAAGTAGATATACCCATACCTGCTCAAATCATCTGCAAAGATCAAAAACTAATGATACCCGCCACGAGCCTCAACACTCATCGGACCGTATACATCGGTATATATTATTTCCAATAATTCGTTGGCTCGTTCCATTTTTCCGGATAACAGAGTTTTAGTCATCTTGCCCATAAGGCATGGTTCGCAAGTATCAAATGATTCATAATCAAGTGATTCCAAAAGTCCATTTGCATGGAGTTTCTTTATGCGCTCTACACCGATATGACCCAAACGGCAGTGCCACAAATATGTTGCACTATCATTATCAACTTTGCATCTTTTGGCATCAATATTATGAATATGTGTATCACTACGATCGAGATTCAATGAACCATTAACATTGGGTATATGACCATAGAAGGTTTTATTCATGTAAACAGAATAACAATTATTCTCTATCTTAAATGAATAACCGTATTGCAATAAACATAATCTAAGCATATTCATGCTCAACGCAAACACCGAATAACATTTATTTAGGTTCAACAATAATTCCGAAAGTATAGGGAGTGTGCAACGATGATCATATCAATCTTGGAACCACTTCCAACACACATCATCACTTCACCCTCAGCTAGTCTCTATTTATTCTGCAACTCCTGTTTCGAGTTACTAATCTTAGCCAAGGTTGTAAGAATCACGATTCTGTTATACGATTCTATGACTTTACGATCCAAACTAACCCCTCTAATTCTACGATTTTACTTCATAGAATCTACGTATCTACGATCCTGATAGTGAAGATTCTACGATTTGCGATCCTACCATCAGAGCTCTGATCCGATTCAAAATCACGATTCTGACAACCTTGATCTTAGCAACCGAACATGTATCAAATACCCAGGGGCTACTACGAGAGCTATTAAGGTAAACATCAATAACATGTATATCAAATATACCTTTATTCACTTTGCCATCCTTCTTATCCGCCAAATATTTGGGGTAATTCCACTTCCAGTGACCAGCCCCTTTGCAGTAGAAGTACTCATTTTCAGGCTTAGGTCAAGACTTGGGTTTCTTCCGAGGAGTAGCAACTTGCTTGCTATTCTTCTTGAAGTTCCCTTTCTTTCCTTTGCCCTTTTCTTGAAACTAGTGGTCTTGTTTAATCATCAAAACATGATGCTTTTTCTTGATTTCTACCTTCGTCGATTTCAGCACCACGAAGAGCTCGGGAATCACTTTTGTCATCCCTTGCATATTATAGTTCATCACGAAGTTCCAGTAACTTGGTGATGATGTCTAGAGAACTGTGTCAATCACTATCTTATCTGGAAGATTAACTCCCAATTGATTCAAACGATTGTAGTACCCAGACATTCTGAGCGCATGCTCACTAGCTGAGCTATTCTCCTCCATCTTTTAGGCAACGTACTTGTCAGAGGTCTCATACCTCTCGACATAGGCATGAGTCTGAAATACCAATTTCAGCTCTTGGAACATCTCATATGCTCTGTGGCGTTCAAAATGTTTTTGAAGTCCCGGCTCTAAGACGTAAAGCATGATGCACTAAACTATTAAGTAGTCATCATATTGACCTAGCCAAACATTCATATCATTTGCATCTGCTCCTGCAATAGGTCTGTCACCTTGCGGTGCATCAAGGACATAATTCTTCTGTGCAGCAATGGGGATAAGCCTCAGATCACGGACCCAGTCCGCATCATTGCTACTATCATCTTTCAACTTAGTGTTCTCTAGGAACATATCAAAAAACAAAGGGAAGCTACAACCCGAGCTATTGATCTACAACATAATTTGCAAATACTATCAGGACTAAGTTCATGATAAATTAAGTTCAATTAATCATATTACTTAAGAACTCCCACTTAGATAGACAACCCTCTAATCATCTAAATGATCACGTGATCCATATCAACTAAACCATGTCCGATCATCACGTGAGATGGAGTAGTTTTCAATGGTGAACATCTCTATGTTGATCATATCTACTATAGGATTCACGTTCGACCTTTCGGTCTCGGTGTTCCAAGGCCGTATCTGCATATTCTAGGCTCGTCAAGTTTAACCCGAGTATTCTGCACGTGCAAAACTGTATTGCACCCGTTGTATGTGAACATAGAGCTTATCACACCCGATTATCACGTGGTGTCTCGGCACACCGAACTGTAGCAATAGTGCATACTTAGGGAGAATACTTATACCTTGAAATTTAGTGAAGGATCATCTTATAGTGCTACCGTCATACTAAGCAAAATAAGATGCATAAAAGATAAACATCACATGCAATCAAAATATGTGACATGATATGGTCATCATCATCTTGTGCCTTTGATCTCCATCTCCAAAGCACCGTCATTATGTCCAGTGTCACTGGCTTGACACCTTGATCTCCATCGTAGCACCGTTTGTCGTCTCGCCAACTATTGCTTCTACGACTATCGCTACCGCTTAGTGATAAAGTAAAGCAATTACATGGTGATTGCATTTCATACAATAAAGCGACAACCATATGGTTCCTACCAGTTGCTGATAACTTTGTTACAAAACATGATCATCTCATACAACAATTTATATCACATCATGTCTTGACCATATCACATCACAACATGCTCTACAAAAACAAGTTAGACGCCCACCACTTTGTTGTTGCAAGTTTTACGTGGCTGCTACGGGCTTCTAGCAAGTGTGTTGTTTTAACCATCAACAAGGACCGGCCGTAGTCAAACTCGATACAACTAAAGTTGGAGAAACAGACACCCGCCAGCCACCTGTGTGCAAAGCACATCGGTAGCATCGGTCTCATGAACGTGGTCATGTAATGTTGGTCCGGACCGCTGATACGTCTCCAACGTATCTATAATTTTTGATTGTTCCATGCTATTATATTACCCGTTTTGTAAGTTTATGGGCTTTACTAAGCACTTCTATATTATTTTTGGGACTAACCTATTAACCGTAGGCCCAGCCCAAATTGCTGTTTTTTGCCTATTTTAGTGTTTCGCAGAAAAAGAATATCAAATGGAGTCCAAATGGAATGAAACCTTCGGCAGAGTTATTTTTGGAACAAACGCAATCCAGGAGACTTGGAGTAGACCTCAGGGAAGCTTCAGGAAGCCACGAGGGTCCAGGGCGTGCCCTACCCCCCTGGGCGTGCCCCTACCCTCGTGGGCCCCTCGTGGCTCCCCTGACTGACTTCTTTCACCTATATATATACATATACCCCGAAAACATCCAGGAACACAATAGATTGGGAGTTCCGCCGCCACAAGCCTCTGTAGACACCAAAAACCAATCGAGGCCCTGTTCCGGCACCCTGTCGGAGGGGGGATCCCTCACCGGTGGCCATCTTCATCATCCCGGCGCTCTCCATGATGAGGAGGAAGTAGTTCACCCTCGGGGCTGAGGGTATGTACCAGTAGGTATGTGTTTGATATCTCTCTCTCTCTCTCTCTCTCTCTCTCTCTCGTGTTCTTGATTCGGCATGATCTTCACGTATCATGAGCTTTGCTATTATAGTTTGATCTTATGATGTTTCTCCCCCCTCTACTCTCTTGTAATGGATTGAGTTTTCCCTTTGAAGTTATCTTATCGGGTTGAGTCTTTAAGGATTTGAGAACACTTGATGTGTGTCTTGCCGTGTTTATCTGTGGTGACAATGGGATATCACGTGCCACTTGATGTATGTTTTGATGATCAACTTGCGGGTTCCGCCCATGAACCTATGCATAGGGTTTGGCACACGTTTTCCTCTTGACTTTCCGGTAGAAACTTTCAGGAACTCTTTGAAGTACTTTGTGTTGGTTGAATAGATGAATCTGAGATTGTGTGATGCATATCGTGTAATCATGCCCACGGATACTTGAGGTGACAATGGAGTATCTAGGTGACATTAGGGTTTTGGTTGATTTGTGTCTTAAGGTGTTATTCTAGTACGAACTTTTGAATAGGTCGATCCGAAAGAATAACTTTGAGGTGGTTTCATACCCTACCATAATCTCTTCGTTTGTTCTACGCTGTTAGTGGCTTTGGAGTGACTCTTTGTTGCATGTTGAGGGATTGTTATATGATCTATCTATGTTATTATTGTTGAGAGAACTTGCACTAGTGAAAGTATGAACCCTATGCCTTGTTTCCTATCATTGCAATACCGTTTACGCTTATTTTTATCATTAGTTACCTTGCTGTTTTTATTATTTCAGATTACAAATACTCGTATCTACTATCCATATTGCACTTGTATCACCATCTCTTCGCCGAACTAGTGCACCTATACAATTTACCATTGTATTGGATGTGTTGGGGACACAAGAGACTCTTTGTTATTTGGTTGCAGGGTTGTTTGAGAGAGACCATCTTCATCCAACGCCTCCTACGGATTGATAAACCTTAGGTCATCCACTTGACGGAAATTTGCTACTGTCCTACAAACCTCTGCACTTGGAGGCTGATGTCTACTATACAACCTTCTTCTTGTAGACATTGTTGGGCCTCCAAGTGCAGAGGTTTGTAGGACAGTAGCAAATTTCCCTCAAGTGGATGACCTAAGGTTTATCAATCTGTGGGAGGCGTAGGATGAAGATGGTCTCTCTCAAGCAACCCTGCAACCAAATAACAAAGAGTCTCTTGTGTCCCCAACGCACCCAATACAATGGTAAATTGTATAGGTGCACTAGTTCAACGAAGAGATGGTGATACAAGTGCAATATGGATAGTAGATATAGGTATTTGTAATCTGAAAATATTAAAACAGCAAGGTAACTAATGATAAAAGTGAGCACAAACGGTATTGCAATGGTAGGAAACAAGGCCTAAGGTTCATACTTTTACTAGTGCAAGTTCTATCAACAATAATAACATAATTTGATCATATAACTATCCCTCAACATGCGACAAAGAGTCACTCCAAAGCCACTAATAGCGGAGAACAAACGAAGAGATTATGGTAGGGTCCGAAACCACCTCAAAGTTATCCTTTCTGTTCTATCTATTCACGAGTCCGTAGTAAAATAACATTAAGCTATTCTTTCCGTTCAATCTATCATAGAGTTCATACTAGAATAACACCACAAATCAACCAAAACCCTAATGTCACCTAGATACTCCATTGTCACCTCAAGTATTTGTGGGCATGATTATACGATATGCATCACACAATATCAGATTCATCTTTTCAACCAACACAAAGTACTTCAAAGAGTGCCCCAAGTTTCTACCGGAGAGTCAAGACAAAAACATGTGCCAACCCATATGCATAAGTTCACAAGGTGAACCAGCAAGTTGATAACCAAAACATACATCAAGTGGATCACGTGAATATCCCATTGTCACCACAGATAAGCACGACAAGACATACATCAAGTGTTCTCAAATCCTTAAAGACTCAATCCGACAAAACAACTTCAAGGGGAAAACTCAATTCATCACAAGAGAGTAGAAGGGGAGAAACATCATAAGATCCAACTATAATAGCAAAGCTCGCGATACATCAAGATCGTGCCATCGAGAGAACACGAGAGAGAGAGAGAGAGAGAGAGAGAGAGATCAAACACATAGCTACTGATACATACCCTCAGCCCCGAGGGTGAACTACTCCCTCCTCCTCATGGAGAGTGCCAGGATGATGAAGATGGCCACCGGTGACTGATCCCCCTCTGGCAGGGTGCCGGAACGGGCTCCCGAGAGGTTTTTTGGTGGCTACAGAGGCTTGTGGCGGTGGAACTCCTGATCTATTGTTGTCTTCAATGTTTTTAGGGTATACGGGAATATATAGGCGAAAGAAGTCGG
>NC_041391.1:48100123-48232710 GCF_002162155.2 Triticum dicoccoides
GCACCCCCTTGCCTCGTGGCCTCCTCTAAGCTTCCCTGACTTGCACTCCAAGTCCCCTGAATTGCTTCTGTTCCAAAAATCACGCTCCCGAAGGTTTCATTCCGTTTGTACTCCGTTTGATATTCCTTTTCTTTGAAACACTTAAATAGGCAGAAAACAAGCAATATGGGCTGGGCCTCCGGTTAATAGGTTAGTCCCAAAAATAATATAGAAGTGTATAATAAAGCCCATAAACATCCAAAACAGATAATATTATAGCATGAATGCTTCATAAACTATAGATACGTTGGAGACGTATCAGCATCCCCAAGCTTAATTTCTGCTCGTCCTCGAGTAGGTAAATGATAAAAGAAAGTATTTATGAAGTGTTAATGCTAGCAGGTGCACAAGTTTGATCAATGATAATTTCAATCACCTTTTCTAGCATGATTATATGTCATAACAGTAGTTCATCTCATAAAACTTCTCAAGACCAAGGAACAAGCTATTCACATGTTAAAGCATAGACCATAATCTTTCTTGAAAACTAGCAAGTTCATTCTCAGTCATCAAACAATTACAATTCATTTTATTTTCAGGAAGGGTCTATGTCAGAGCTTTGATTTAGCAAACTCCACATACTCAACTATCATATAGTCTTCTACAATTGCTAACACTCACGCAATACTTATGGTTATGGAGTTTTAATCAGACACTGAGAAAGATAAGGGCTTATAATTTCGCCTCCCAACGTATTCACCTTTGGGTGATGTCAACAATAATAGTTCATGCTAACTTACATCCAATTGGACATATATATCAGGATCTTTCCAACACGAGGTGCTTGCCAAAGGATAAAATGAAAAAGGGAAAGGTGAAGATCACCTTGACTCTTGCATAAAGTAAAAGATAAGCCCTTTGCAGAGGGAAGCAGGGATTTGCAGAGGTGCCAGAGCTCGAGTTTGAAATAGAGACGAAAATAATTTTGAGAGGTATGCTTTCATTGTCAACATAACAACCAAGATTTCCCAATATCTTCCATACTACATACGTTATAGGCGGTTCCCAAACAAAATGGTAAAGATATTACTCCCCCTCCACCAACAATCACACTCCATGGCTTGTCCGAAACAACGGGTGCTATCCAACTAACATCAATCCTGGGGCAGTTTTTTTTGCAATTATTTTGATTTGATTTTGATCTTTTTGATCATGGGACTGGGCATCTCGGTTACCAGCCATTTTTATCGTGAATGATGAGCGGAGTCCACTCATCTTGAGAATAACCCACCTAGCATGGAAGATACTGACAGCCCCTAGTCACTACATAAGCGATTCGGGCATACAAACCAGATTATTATTTGAAGGTTTAGAGTTTGGCACATGCAAATTTACTTGGAACGGCAGGTAAATACCGCATATAGGTAGGTATGGTGGACACTCATGGCAAAAACTGGGTTTAAGGATATTTGTAAGCACAAGTAGTATCTCCACTTGGTGCAAGGAATTTTGGCTATCATGAAGGGGAAAGGCAAGATCAACATGTTTGAATGGTCCATGGCAATATACTTTAACTGAGATGTGAGAAAACATAACCCATTACGTTGTCTTCCTTGTCCAATATCAACTCTTTAGCATGTCATACTTAATGAGTGCTCACAATTATAAAAGATGTCCAAGATAATATATTTATAGGTGAAATCTCTCTTCCTTCAATATTCTTTCATGAATTGTTCAAATGACCAATACAATGCTTGCTAACCTTCAATAAATTTACAACCTCTACTTCTTAGATGTGAAGTCATTATTCCCCATGGGATAAACAAATGAAACATATATAATTTCAGATTTACTCATAAGATATAAGTGAAGCACACGAGTAAATGACAAACTACTCCAAAAATAAATAAGTGAAGATTAATGAGTAACTAAATGTAACATCCCAAATTTTCAATTTGGAATGTTATACAATAGATCATCTTTGAATTTCATATTTTATTGCATATTGGCTTGATCCTAGAAATTTCACGCAACTCAAGGACCCACGGAGAGAGTTGGAGATTTCGTTATTTTCATAATTTAGTTTTCTCAAATTATGAAAATAGGATCATTTGATTTTAATTATTTTATCTTCGAATATTTCTTATACAAAAATAAAAGAGAGGGAATAAAATGACTTTCCCAAAATAAAGAAATATTGAGGATTTAATAATAAAATCAAATAAGATTTTAATTCGGATTTTATCGCTATTTTATTTGAATTTAGGAAAAATGCGCGTTTTCCAAAATTGCATTTAGGGCCCAAATAAATGTTCATCTTGTCCGGCTCATTTTAAGAGGACGGGGAAAATTTATTTCGGGATTGTTGGAGTTCGTTTAGTATTTTTTTTATTTGTTTTTCTGCCGGTCCGAATTATTTAAAAAAACAACAATGAACCTACTCGGGCCGCCGTGGGCGACCCAGACTCGTCCGCCGCCCGGCTTTATAAGCCGCCCACCTGACCCCATCGGCCCACCCCAGCCCGTGCCGTGCCCCAAACCCTAACCCTAGCCGCCAGCCACCACCGCCGTCCCCGCGCCGCGTGCCGATGCCGCCCGCTGCCGACGCCACCATCGGCCGCCTCGCCGCCGACCACCGCCGACCCCACAGGACCCCGCTGCCTCACCGGAGCCCGCCTCCGCCGCTTCGGTTCTCGCGAGAAAACCGATCGGTGTTGTTTTCGAAACCCTAGATTCATTTTTTTAATAGACCGGTTCGGTTTATTTTCGATTTAGTTTATTTTGCGGACGTTCGTCCGTATGTTCGTTTTAACGAACGGTTTTCGTCGTTTAGCCGCAGACAGCGAACGTTCGTTCATTAGCCGGTTCGTCCGTTTTTCTTTTTCCCGGATTTTCCGCGATTATTTCCGATTGTGATTTCTGATCCGATTTTTGTTTTAGTATAACTTTTTGCTCGTTTATCGGAATCAGGCGATTCAAGCGTCGAGAGTTTCGTCTCGAAACCCTCTTTCTGTTTAACAAACTCAAACAAGATCTCGCTTCTGTAAAATTTGACTTAGGTCCAGATTTAGTAAACGAAACTTGTTTCTTTCACGGTTTGACTTTCGTTGCTTCGTTTGACTTGATTCTTTTTGCAAACCGGAGTTCTTAAGTTGAACTTTCTGGTTAGATCTCTTATTTGAGTTTTTCCCGTGCTTTAGATGAATGCTTATTGTATGCTTGTTTGTTTGCGATAGAGTACCCGGAGTGCGCCGCTTGCTACTACGAGTCTCTAGGTTTCACGGATCAGCAGCAAGGCAAGTAACACTTTGATCATACCTCTTTACTACCCAGTTTTATTGATTAGATCAATCCTCAAACAATTGCATGATTATGATCTGATTAACATGTGGGTTTTGGGAAGTACATGACGTAGAACCTATTACCTGTTTTATTATCAAACCTTTGGGAGTTACTTCTACGTTTGCTTATATTGCCATGCTATGCTAGTAGACGTGGATTGGGTGAGTGTTTCCATGACAGATGTGAGATCGTTAAATTAATGGTTTACTTAAGGTGGCAACTTAAATTCACATCTGGGTGGATTCAGGCACTTGGGGAACCTAGTGTTGCCTGTATTTTGGAAATCCCAGGGTACCGTGTGATTCTCCTATGGACCGCCACCCAGGCTCAAAGGCATCATGAGATTATTCATGCTAGAAACTTTCATGTGCAGCCGCAAGCTACTATGGGCTCTAGCATAGTTGATTAAGTCGTGTGAACTCTTACAGTGGTAGACTAGCAGATGTAGGTAAAAGTAGGTGTAACTGTCTACCCATCGTAAGGTGCAAACGCTTGTGAAAGACTATGTCTCGGTCATCCGTTTCTCAAACACCATGTAGTGCGAGAAATCCAACGGAGGAGATCGAGTCTTGTGGGGAAAAGTGCGCAAACCTCTACAGAGTGTATAAGCTAATCATGGTTAGCCATTGAGGGAGTCCTGGATTATGGGGTATCTAGACAGCTGGACTATATACTTCGTCCGGACTATTGGAGCGTGAAGATACAAGACTCAAGATTCCGTCCCGTGTCCGGTTGGGACTCTCCTTTGCGTGGAAGACAAGCTTGGCGATCCGCATATTATATTTCCTTCCTTGTAACCGACTCTATCTAAACCCTAGCCCTCTCTGGTGTCTATATAAACCGGAGAGGTTGGTCCTTAGAAGGCCGATCACAATCACAATCACAATCATCATAGGCTAGCTTCTAGGGCTTAGCCTCTACGATCTCGTGGTAGATCTACTCTTGTACTACTCATATCATCAATATTATTCAAGCAGGAAGTAGGGTTTTACCTCCATCGAGAGGGCCCGAACCTGGGTAAACATTGTGTCCCTTGCTTCCTATTACCATCAGCCTAAGACGCACAGATCGGGACCCCCTACCCGAGATCCGCCGGTTTGGACACCTACATTGGTGCTTTCATTGGGAGTTCCTCTGTGTCGTCGCCTCAAGGCTCGATGGCCCGTCTTGTTGTCAAGGACAACATCACCTCTGGGGGAGCGCTGACTCTATGTCAGGACCGGATTTCGGGATATTAATTTCGCAGAAAATGGCCCTTATGCTCACCAGCCCCAGGATTACTGTTAGCTGGCGAGACACAAACTTGATACAATAACTCCAAGCAAAGTACATAATATGTAGTACAAGACCATAGTGGCCTATGAGTATAACAAATGGCTCCTAGTGGCTGATGGCGAAAGCGGTTTGTGGTTCATCTGCATCTGCGGGACTCCATTTCTCACTGGAACAGCTCACCAAGATAATTCCTATCTTCGCGAGGCTGCTATCATCATCGCATAGGTTCCGGGGCTGTCATTGCATCGTTCCTCTCTATGCAAGAAATCTGGCCAAGACAATAGCCAGGGACAAGCCAGTGAGTACTTTGAATGTACTCGCAAACATTATGAACACGGGTATAATATAACAAACGACAATCATGCTCTGAAATATTCTATGATCACAACGTCAGTCATAAAATAAAATCTCTGATGCACGCAAGCAGGTTATTTATATACATGAATATGTAATAACATAGTAGTAAAAAAATGCACCGATCGGGTGTCTGAAGCGACGCCTCGAAAGGTTAGTAAATAACGAGCATGCCTCAGTCAGGCGTCTGAGCGAGACCACATAAAGGGCTTATAAAGTAAATAAATAACAAGCATGCCACAGTCGGGCGTCTCAGTGACACCACATAAAGGGCTTATAAAGTAAATAAATAACAAGCATGCCACAGTCGGGCGTCTCAGCGACACCACATAAAGGGCTTATAAAGTAAATAAATAAAAAGTATGCCACAGTCGGGCGTCTCAGCGACACCACATAAACGGCTTATAAAGTAAGTAAATAACAAATATGCCACAATCGGGCGTCTAAGCGACACCGCATAAATGGCTTATAAAATAATCACAGTGAAAATCCAGGAGGTAGAACCGTCCCAGGGATGCTCGATAATTTCAAATAATATAATGGGTTAGTCCATAATAAAAATAAACATAATCATAACAAGTCACAAGTCATGATCCAAGTTCTGGTTTAACAGTTTCTCCTCCAAAGACCAACACTAAGACCGACACTTGACCCATCGCAGACTGTAGTCCTTACCCATGGACACGTCTATTAGAATAGATATAATCTCCGCAGAGGGTGTACTCTTTACCCACGAGTAACCGATTCCGTTAGTCCATCCAGACTAATTCCGCCTACGGTCTTTTAATTGAAAACACACCTAACCGCACACACCAGCCTGACTTATCGGTGTCTGAAATCACCCACGACACCTGTTTAAGCAAAACTCTAAGTGGGGAGGCTACAACCTCGATTAGCATGGCATCACAAAATTTATACCGCGCGCAAACTAGGGGAGCTACCCCCTTCAGCTACAAACGAAAACCCCCATGCCCCCGGACCAGGTGGCATGCCTACCGGATGCAGCCGGTATCTTCCACCATGGCCTCTCTGTACGGTGTGTGCTAGAAAGGGGTTGAGAACTTACTGAACCGTACCCTACCTACGGCAGGGACAAGTGGTAGCACAAAACAAGTATGGGGTTACTAGAACAAGACTCGATCTACGGTCGACTCAGGAGGTTTTGGTGTTACCTTCACGATTAGCATAACAAATATGTTTCAACCAATAGACACAATCACCACTCATCATGTCTCACTATGCCGTACCGGACACAATCGTCTCGACAACAACCGGAGACAAGCTCGTGTCTACCCAAGACAGAGGCTTCCCCGGGTTCCTTCCGGTATGCATGAAAGGCATATGATGGTGACTACTATCCCAAGCATATCAAACTCCAACAGCATGAATCATCAATATGCACTCATGAGTTTGAACATATCATCACAAAAAAATATAACGAAAGATCCGAGACGAGAGGTGTTGTAACCGCATCAAACAACACACGACAATATTATGCCAGGGTTCAGAATGCTTGCCTTCAAGTTGTGGGGAGGCAGGGTGCATTCCAAAACTTTTGAAAGTTTTCTTCTCTCTCCAAAGAAATCCTATTTAAATTTTTTGAATTAATAAATAGTTTCAAAAACAGTACAAAAAAGTTGTCTGTTTTTTTAAATAAATCAGTAAATAAACTAGATAATATTTGAGAGAGGTAGGAAAAAGAATCAACTCATTTGGAGTTATATTTAAAAAGTTATAGCCAGTCAAAGTTTTGGTCAAATTCTGTTTTTAAATAAAACAGAAAAAAAGAAAAACGATTCAAAACTAACCACGTCGAAGGCGTATTCTGAGTTTATGTCTTCACTTACTCCAGAGTGGACTGACGCGTGGGTCGCTGACAGTGGGTCCAGGGGGCCCACTGGTCAGGTTTGACCAGTCGCCTCTCCCTCCTCTTCCTCTGTCCGAGCTGGGGCGGATCTCCGGCGATTTTCGCCGGTGACTGGCGGCTCCTCGCGGGGCTCCAAGGGCGAGGATGGATCCGCCAGTCTAGGGCAGTCCTCCCGGTCGTCGCTAGGCAGGTGGGGATAGAGGGAGTCGCCGGCAGCGAGCTCCTCGACGGAGGTCGCCTCGAGAGTTTTTGGGGCTTCTGGCTATGGTGGTTCCAGATCGCTTTTGAGGGTCTGAGTGGCTCCGCAAGGTTGAGGGGAAGAGGGTGGTGGCACTGGGAGGGCAAGGGGGCGCCGGCTACGGCGAATTTAGTCGAGGAACGGCGACGACTGAAGTTGCCGGAGGCGGTGAAGACAGTGGTTTCAGAAGAGTTTGAGAGGGGGGTTGCACTCTATGGCTTGCCTGAGGATTCTCGAGCGAGGTCTGGGGCCATTTATAGCCGGGGAAGGTCGGTTCCGCCACTGCTGGGGATAAGATCGCCGGCCGACCACTTCTGTTGCAGCAGAGCAACGTGGCGATGACCGGAGCGGTGTCGGTGCTAGCGGACGGGCTTGGAGATAAGGGCGGCCTTCTCACGAGGGCAACTGGCGAGAGGTTATGGCTCGAGCGGCCCCGTCCATGGAAGAGGCGCACTACGGACGCCGGCGTGCCGCAAAGAGGGCCCTGACGGTGGTGCTGTAGGGCTCCAGGGGAGGCTCTGCAGCGAGAGAGGGTTCGGGCATGCAGGCTGTGCGAGGGGAGTGGCCAGAACGAGCGCGGGGAGGTAGTAGTGGGACGCGGCGGCTCGGGCACATGCACGTGCAAAACGCGCGCTATGGCCGCGCCCAGAGCACGCACGGTGACCGCTCGACGAAATGCCCTGGTGAGCTAGCAGGCTTGGATGCAAACACAAATTAACAGGGCTAGGTTATCAGTAGCTAGGGGAGTAGTGGACATGATGGTTTGGTCAGGGGATCAAGTTTGTAATGCTAACTAAAAATCATGCCGACACTGGCCATGCACACCAGCTGTTTGACAAAATGCCAGAGGCATCTAGGCAGTTCTTGGAGTGGCCAAAATCTCCAGATCAGTGTCTCTTTAGGTGTAGGTGATGGTGGCCAGGTTAGTTTGTCAAATATAGAAACTTGTTAGTGCAAATATTTGAGAAAACAAATTTTGGACACAACCTAAAGGCTATCATTTCATGGACCAAAAATATTCCAATGGGTTCATGCTCCTGGACTTAAGGGTTTTGTAGGAAGTACTACAAGCAGGAAAAAGAATCATGGGTAAAGGAGCAAGTTAAAATATAGTTGCAGTACAAATCATCAAGTTGGACCAGAATGAAAATGAGGTGGATTCACTCAAATTTTTCAAAGGACATAGCTGGATTTTTAAATAAAGATGGATAACATACTCCTACTGACCTCCCCTAATTTTGGTGGAAGTTTTAAAGAAGTATTTAAATAGGTTGTAGTGCAAAAGTGCAACCGGACAAGTTTAGAAAACTTGGGGTAGGGCTCAAAAATTTCAATGAATAAAAGATATTTTTGCATCAAAGTGATTTAAAAATATCACATGACGTCCCCAAATTTTGGTGAAAATTTTAGATGCATTTATCAAATGGTTGCAGTGCAAAAGAGGCTCTAAAACTTATGAAAATCACTTTAAAAGAATAAAGCTGAGGAAAAACAATTAAGAAAATAAAACCAGTGATTAAGAATTGTTTTATTGAGAGAGTATAGAAGTCCAATAATATATTTTGGAAAGTTCCCACTTGGGGTAAAAACTCCTCAATATTAAAGAAAAGGGGTTCTAAAATCAAAAGAAAATCCAGAAAGCAAAAATTTTAAACTCCTGGCAAAAAATTTAATAATTAAAAACATGGTTAAATTTTTGGGTTGTTACAACACTACCCCCCTTAAAAAAATCTTGTCCTCGAGATTTGATAAGGGTTGTTTTGAAAAAAAAATTACTCCTACTATCACAAAAATAACCATCCTGCTCCTGTAATTAAAACATAGCTACAGTGAGAGGGCAATAAGTGGTGTAAAACTACAGTGTGGCATACTGGTGTTGCGTGGAAAAATTTACGATCAGTTTCTACTATTGGTTACAGTAAATTTAGAATAAACTTCTAAATTACTGGAAAAAAAATAAGCTGGTCGTACCCGAGAGCACAGTGCTCTCTGTGGCTGACAGGTGGACCTGGGGCCCACTGTCGGTCTCTTCCTCCACCTCAGGCTCTCTCTTCTTCCTCTCTCCCGCACGCTTTCCCGCACTTTCTCCACCGGCAACGTCTAGCGCGTAGGGAATCTAGGCCATACTGCGGTAGTGCGCGACGTGCTAGCTACCGGCGCAGCGTGCACTCACCTCGCGGGCCAGTGCGCTGTCGGCACTGCTCGCGGATTCACCCCCGAACACCGGCGATCGAGCGACGAGCGGCGCTGGTGGACTTCGCCCACCGTACACCGATCTTGAGCTATAAAATGACCGCGATGCTCCTTCTTATTCCTCCACCTGACCTCGCTTCTCCTTCTCCTCCCTTCTCCTTCATTTCTGTCTGCAGGAGCTCGAGACAAGGCTCTAATGGCGAAGGTGATGCCGGACTGGTACGTGATCCTGATGTGCGGAGGGTTGGCGGCATTGCTGGGTTCTCCATGCTCCTATGCGTGATGATCCTTGATGATCGTCGTGATGCTGCTGCTCGAGTGTTAGCTCTCCGCGGTGGCGGTGATCACGGGGATTAGGTGCGGTGTCAGGTGCTGGCTGCTGTCAGGGTGCCGGAGGTAACTTGTACCTGAGTAACTACTCACAAATCTCTCCCTCTGAGACTGTGGGGTTTTAGGGAGGCGATTAGTTTGGTGCGAAAATGTGCACGAGGATTTGTACTAGGCCGCGTGGTTTGGGTCGTGAGTCTGCTGTTATGGTGCTACGTGAAATAAAAATCTGTTGGGAAGAAATGTATGCTACAACAACTCCAAGAAAAATCTCACTTTAGGATTTACTGAGAGTGAAAACAGTTAATAAAATTCTACCGTAGTAAAATCACTCACATTGATTGAAACTAACAATTTAATTCATCGCACAAATTTAGGATACCACACACAAGTTGCAACACAAAAATAACTGCAGGGACAATAAACACAACAATGACATCTACAACGATAATGGTAATTGGACAGGGTCCTGAGAAAAAGTCTATGGAATCGGGGCACACTCTTCTTCTATCGGGGGGAGTGGATTGACCAGTCGATGAATGTGCCTTTCCTGGTTGGGCCTCAGGGGTCTGCCGATGGCGATCTGAGGATTCAAATCAGCGAGGCTCTGGAGATATCTCATTACTCGCTGGGTCAAACGCTCTTGAGCGATGACATATTGGGCGAGGTTGGACAGTACTGGGTCTCTCTTGATTTGTCCACCGGGAAAAGATGCTACTTCTCCGGGTGCTGCATGACTCGGGAAATAATAATACCCCCATTCGCTGGCATAGGGTACCGCGAATCGAAGGCGTGTAAGCGCCTCATACGCAGCAGCTTCTATGGCCATATGCGGAGTCGGCATAGATTTCCCCACGAAGGAAGCTTCCGTCGGGTCTTGGTTTGGGTTTGTGGGGGGAACATGCACCACTGCCCAATATTTCGAGGTGGAAGGGGTGATCCTCGATTTGAGCAACTCGTACTGGGGTGGATGGATAGCACTCACGGTACTGCAGGTAAAGTCCCACAAGATTTTTAACAAAGCTGCCTGGAGTGACGTCTGGAGTTCTTAGATAAATACTAGGGCTCGACATGGCAATGGAAATGGTTGTGCGAGTGGTGCTCAAGGTGAGGGGTACCTGGTAAGATCACGGGGTGGCCTTTTAGATAGCAGTGGGGATGGGTTATTTACCGCGGTGAAGGGTAACTAGTCGATCGAGTCTGCTCCATGGGGTCGGGGTCAATGCTACAGCTACACATATCTCGCAAAAGTGACGTATTACTATGGGAGTCGTCGGTGTGATTTTGGTATCTGTGCCCGAAAAAAAATGCAACCGCATGCTAACATATTTAATGCAAGGCTACTATTTAAAACAGATGCACACAAGCAGGCTGCGATAAATCAAGGCGATGCAAGATTACATAATTACAGGGTGCGAGCATACTAAGACTCGGTACTACTCGAGTGGCTTAGTCTACCTTGTTTATCTCTAAACGAGCCTGCCTTGTGGACGTCGGGGCTTCCCCACGGGTTTCGCTGTTGGGATTAGCGGGAGGGGGTTGAGGTGCTGCTGGGTCGGGGTAGCGATGATGACCATCCCGAGGATTGTTGGCCACAATCCCGCAGGAGCGTGTTCCCAAAAGGCGACGAAGCACTTCTGGGGACACCAAAGTATTTTGGTCGATGGCCGGGGCAGTCCTCAATGACTCGATCGGGTGTCCGAGCAGCATGACAGGGTTGTCGGCGTCGGGCTCATCTTCTCCTCTCGCCGGGGCTTGGCGGACCAGCTCTCCATGAGCTGCGATCAGATCAAGGGTGATTGGGTCGAACAGTTCCTCTAGTGCACCTACATAGCGCACCAGTTGCAATAATGCAGGATCCGTCTCGTGATGTCCGTTGATAACCTGGGGTGGCCTACCATACCCATCACGGCTGGGGTAGTAGTAGAATGAGTGACAGTTAACTCTGGGCGACAAGTGCCGGAGTTGAACTATAGCCTCTCGAGCAGCTAGTTGGATGGCTTGTGGCTCAAAGGAAGTTGTCCTTCCGGTGAACCTGTAGGGGCGTTCTGGCGATAGACCCCTACCGTAGATGTGCACAGTGGCCCAGAATTGACGGCTCTCACCGCTCATGGGCCCTTGGTATACAACATATTCTGGGGGCTCCTCTAATGCAAAGGCACGGTGGGTGAGGTTTGCTAGCACGGTCACAAAACCTCCAAGGTTGTTTGCCGTGGTTTCATTGTGCACGACGGGGCCAGGCATTATGGCTTGGTTTGGGGAAAGAGGCTGTGTTGTGATGTGTTGAGGTTAGCGTGCCCTTTTTATAGAAAAAGAGGGCAGAGTCTTCCTTCGCACGCTTGCGAATGAGACAATTTAGGTGTCAGTCACTGGCGCGTGATCGACAGGCTAGGCTAATAGGTTGGGCACCGACTGCCAAAAGGTGTCGGGTCCCTGTGGGGCAATCCTACGCGAGAAGCTTGGCCGTGGTTAGGTTATGGTCTGGTGGTTTGGTTAACCTAGGTTTATTGACCTGGCTAAGATATGATTAGCCAATGGTCAGCCTGGCTCTGGTACCAAGTTTGTCAGGACCGGATTTCGAGATATTAATTTCCTAGAAAATGGCCCTAATGCTCACCAGCCCCAGGATTACTGTTAGCTGGCGAGACACAAACTTGATACAATAACTCCAAGAAAAGTACATAATATGTAGTACAAGACCATTGTGGCCTATGAGCATAACAAATGGTTTCTAGTGGCTGATGGCGGAAGCGGTTTGTGGTTCATCTGTGTCTGTGGACTCCATTTCTCACAGGAACAGCTGGCCATGATAATTCATATCTTCGCGGGGCTGCTATCATCATTATGTAGGTTCTGGGGCTGTCATCGCATCGTTCCTCTCCATGCAAGAAGTCTGGCCAAGACAATAGCCAGGGACAAGCTAGTGAGTACTTTGAATGTACTCGCAAACATTATGAACACGGGTATAATATAACAAACGACAATCATGCTCTGAAATATTCTATGATCACAACGTCAGTCATAAAATAAAATCTCTGATGCACGCAAGCATGTTATTTATATACATGAATATGTAATAACAGAGTAGTAAAAAAATGCACCGATCGGGTGTCTGAAGCGACGCCTCGAAAGGTTAGTAAATAACGAGCATGCCTCAGTCGGGCGTCTGAGCGACACCACATAAAGGGCTTATAAAGTAAATAAATAACAAGCATGCCACAGTCGGGCGTCTCAGCGACAAGACATAAAGGGCTTATAAAGTAAATAAATAACAAGTATGCCACAGTCGGGCGTCTCAGCGACACCACATAAAGGGCTTATAAAGTAAGTAAATAAAAAATATGCCACAGTCGGGCGTCTAAGCGACACCGCATAAAGGGCTTATAAAATAATCACAGTGAATATCCAAGAGGTAGAACCGTCCCAGGGATGTCGATAATTTCAAATAATATAATGGGTTAGTCCATAATAAAAATAAACATAATCATCACAAGTCACAAGTCATGATCCAAGTTCTGGTTTAACAGTTTCTCCTCCGAAGACCGACACTAAGACCGACACTTGACCCATCCCAGACTGTAGTCCTTACCCATGGACACGGCTATTCGAATAGATATAATCTCTGCAGAGTGTGTACTCTTTACCCACGAGTAACGGATTCCGTTAGTCCATCCGGACTAATTCCGCCTATAGTCTTTTAATTGAAAACACACCGAACTGCACACACTAGCCTGACTTATCGGTGTCTGGAATCACCCATGACACCTGTTTAAGCAAAACTCTAAGTGGGGAGGCTACAACCTCGATTAGCATGGTATCACAAAATTTATACCGCGCGCAAACTAGGGGAGCTACCCCCTTCGGCTACAACCGAAAACATCCATGCCCCCGGACCAGGTGGCATGCCTACCGGATGCAGCCGATATCTTCCACCATGGCCTCTCTGTACGGTGTGTGCTAGAAAGGGGTTGACAACTTACTGAACCGTACCATACCTACGGCAGGGACAAGTGGTAGCACGAAACAAGTATGAGGGTTACTGGAACAAGACTCGATCTATGGTCGACTCAGGAGGTTTAGGTGTTACCTGCACGATTAGCATAACAAATATGTTTCAACCAACAGACACAATCACCACTCATCATGTCTCACTATGCCGTATCGGACACAATCGTCTCGACGACGACGACCGGAGACAAGCTCGTGTCTACCCAAGACAGAGGCTTTAACGGGTTCCTTCCGGTATACATGAAAGGCATATGATGGTGACTACTATCCCAAGCATACCAAATTCCAACAGCATGAATCATCAATATGCAATCATGAGTTTGAACATATCATCACAAAATATAACGAAAACTCCGAGACAAGAGGTGTTGTAACCGTATCAAACAACACATGACAATATTATGCCAGGGTTCGGAATGCTTGCCTTCAAGTTGTGGGGAGGCAGGGTGCATTCCAAAACCTTTGAAAGTTTTCTTCTCTCTCCAAAAAAAATCCTATTTAAATTTTTTGAATTAATACATAGTTTCAAAAATAGTAAAAAAAAGTTGTCTGATTTTTTTAAATAAATCTGTAAATAAACTAGACAATATTTGAGATAAATAGGAAAAAGAATCAACTCATTTGGAGTTATATTTAAAAAGGTATAGCCAGTCAAAGTTTTGGTCAAATTCTGCTTTTAAATAAAACAGAAAAAAAGAAAAACATTTCAAAACTAACCACGTCGAAGGCGTATTCTGAGTTTACGTCTTCACTTACTCCAGCGTGGACTGGCGCATGGGTTGCTGACAGTGGGTCCAGGGGGCCCACTAGTCAGGTTTGACCAGTCGCCTCTCCCTCCTCTTCCTCTGTCCGAGCGGGGGCGGAACTCCGGCGATCGTTGCCGGCGATTGGCGGCTCCTCGCGGGGCTCCGAGGGCGGGGATGGATCCGCCAGTCCAGGGCGGTCCTCCCGGTGGTCTCTAGGCAGGTGGGGACGGAGGGAGTCGCCAGCGGCGAGCTCCTTGGCGGAGGTGGCCTCGGGAGTTTTTGGGGCTTCTGGCTATGGTAGTTCCCGATCGCTTTTGAGGGTCTGAGTGGCTCCGCAAGGTTGAGGGGAAGAGGGTGGTGGCACTGGGAGGGCAAGGGGGCTCCGGCTACGGCGAATTTAGCCGAGGGACAGCGACGTCTAAAGTTGCCGGAGGCGGTGAAGATGGTGGTTTCAGAAGATTTTGAGAGGGGGGTTGCACTCTATGGCTTGCCTGAGGATTCTCAAGCGAGGTCTGGGGCCATTTATAGCCAGGGAAGGTCGGTTCCGCCACTATTGGGGATAAGATCGCCGGCCGACCACTTCTGTTGCAGCAGAGCAATGTGACGATGGCCGGAGCGGGGTCGGTGCTAGCAGACGGGCTTGGAGATAAGGACGGCCTGCTCATGAGGGCAACTGGCGGGAGGTTGTGGATCGGGCGGCACCGTCCATGGCAAAGGCGCACTGCGGATGCCGGTGTGCCGCCAAGAGGGCCCTGACGGTGGCGCGGTAGGGCTCCAGGGGCGGCTCTACGGCGAGGGAGGGGTCGGGTGTGCAGGCTGTGCGAGGGGAGTGGCCAGAACGATCGCGGGGAGGCGACAGTGGGACACGGCGGCTCGGGCGCACGCACATGCAAAACGCACGCTCTGGCCGCGCCCAGAGCACGCACGGTGACCGCTCGACGAAATAGCCTGGTGAGCTAGGAGGCTTGGATGCAAACACAAATTAACAGGGCTAGGTTATCACTAGCTAGGGGATTAGTGGACATGATGGTTTGGTCAGGGGATCAAGTTTGTAATGCTAACTAAAAATCATGCCAACACTGGCCATGCACACCAGCTGTTTGAGAAAATGCCAGAGGCATCTAGGTAGTTCTTGGAGTGGCCAAAATCTCCAGATTAGTGCACTACTAGGAAAAGGGCTATAGATAGGATTGATTCTAATGGCGCACCGTGGAAGCAGTGCGCCACTACTATATACTAATGGCGCACCTGTTTGTGATACGCCATTAGTGTGGAAGACACTAATGGCGCACCGTAAACAGGGTGCGCCACTAGTATGAATTATTATTTTTTCCATTTTCCCATACATACTAATGGCGCATCTGGTCCATAATGCGCCATTACTATCTATAACTACTAATGGCGCACCAAGCAGGCAGTGCGCCATTACTGTAAATTTTGTTTTATTCTTTTTGTTGCAAAACTACTAATGGCGCATCGTCGCACAGTGCGCCATTACTAGTTTAAACTAGTAATGGCGCACTCAGAGGAGATGCGCCATTAGTATATATACTTATTATTTTTACTTTTTTGCAAAACTACTAATGGCGCACCGTCTGCTGATGCGCCATTAGTAACCAGGGTTACTAATGGCGCATTTTCCTATGGTGCGCCATTAGTAACCTGGGACCAACAAGATATTTTGGACAGCCCACACCTACCCACTCACTTTCCCCACTTCATTCCATCCACCTCCTTCTCCAAGCTTTCGGCCATCTCCTCCTCCTCACCTCATTTCCACCATAGATTCAACAAAATTAAGTGGTGAAATTACCTTTTTTTGATAGGTAAGTAAGGGAAAGCTATCTTCATGATATAGACCTACTTTTTTTTCTCCCTAGCTCGCTCCAACAACGTGCACATGCACTTTTTGTGGCCTAGCTAGATCTATGTATGTTTGTGGTGTTGCATGTGTTTGTGGTGTTGGATATATGTTTGTGTTTGAAGGTACTGGTATTTGAAATATGCGATAGTTGCCAATATTTTGCCGGAATGTTTTGATTCATTTCCGTTTCGGCGAGAATTTTGGCACTATGCATTCTTTTTGGTCCTATTTTTAGGGAAGGTCATGCCAAATTTTTTCTTGGTTCTAACATATCATTTTGCTCTACCCCGCAGGCGACCATGGTCCGCACGATGACTGAAGGCATCATGAATAGGTTTTTGAGCTCCGCGAAGGCCGAGATGCTTCAAAAGAAGGAGACGGAGATAAGATGTCCATGTCGAAGATGCAAGCTGAAGAGCCTTATTGCGGACCCGGATTCCGGGCAGGTGCGGGACCACCTGCTCTTGCGTGGTTTCATGGATGGCTATCGGTGGCAAGGTGATGAAGATGACTATCAAGTCGTCCATGGCCGGGGCCGGGCAAGAAATGAGGAAGGGCAACAAGACAAGTTCCACCGCGGCGAGGGCGGGCGAGAAGACGAAGAATCTCCAGGACATGATCACGACGGTGATGCTGTACACAGTCATCATGTAGAAGATGTCGTACATGATGATGAGGAAGATCAAGACGAAGGGCATGATCATGAAGATGAAGATGCCGGAGCAGACGACGATGGAGGCTGGGTGCAGGACCCTCATATTCAAGAGCTGCTTCTCAAGCGGACGGATAACGCAAGAGCTGCCGCCCGAGAGAAAGCCAAGCTGGATCAACTGGAGATAGACGTGGTTACTCCATTGTATGAAGGATGCAGGCCCGAGGATACCCGCCTGAAAGTAACGCTCATGGCTCTGGAGATGAAGGTAAAACACAAAATGACCGACGCATGCTTCGACGAGAACATGTCATTCTGGCACGAACGTCTTCCCAAGGGGAACAAGTGCCCGACCAGTTTCGAGGAGGCGAAGAAAATCATGTGTCCTCTGGATTTACCGCACGTGAAATACCATGTGTGCATGAACAATAGGATCATTTATCGGGACGAGCACGCGGAGTCTACCATATGTCCGGTGTGCGGCGTCACTCGATACAAGAAGAGGAAGAAAGCTCCTTGAAAATCGGTGTGGTACTTTCCGATCACTCCTCGTCTGCAGCGGTATTTCGCGGACCCTAAGGTAGCAAAGCTCCTGCGTTGGCACGCGGATAGGGAGGAGAAGAAGAGGGAAGATGACGGAAATGATCCGGAGATAAATAAAAAAGACAAGATGCTGAGTCACCCTAAGGATGCGAGCCAGTGGCAAGCGTTGAACTGCGAATACCCAGAATTTGGGAAGGATCCAAGGAACATCGTGCTGGGCGCGAGCACCGATGGAGTCAATCCGTTTGGCAGCCAGAGAAGCACACATAGCACCTGGCCTGTGTTTGTGTGGATGTACAACCTTCCCCCCTGGTTGTGCATGAAGAGGAAGTACATTCACATGAGTATGCTAATTGAAGGGCCGAAACAACCAGGGAACGACATCAATCTGTATCTGGGGCTGCTGAAGGAGGAGCTAGACACACTGTGGAAAACGCCAGCCAATACGTGGGACGCCGCAGAGAAAGAATATTTCCCTATGAGAGCCGCACTGCTCACGACGGTGCACGACTATCTCGGTTACGGATATCTCGCGGGGCAGGTAGTCCACGGATTTTCTGGATGCGTAAGGTGCATGGATGACACAACGTATCGCAGGCTAGATAGAGATCCCGGGTCTTCGAAAACCGTGTTCATGGGACATCGAAGGTGGCTTCACGACGATGACCCGTGGAGGAAATGCAAGGATCTGTTCAATGGTGAAACCGAACCCCGAAAACGCCCGTGTACGAGGAGCGGCGAGGAAATAGACAAGCTGTTGAAAAATTGGAAAGACTGCCCACTGCCGGGAAAGAAGCGAAAGGCGCCAGAGCCGCTGCTGAAGGTATGGAAAACGAGGTCTGTTTTCTGGGACTTGCCGTACTGGAAGATCCACCGTGTGCCTCACAGCCTTGATGTCATGCATATCACGAAGAACGTGTGCGAGAGTCTGCTTGGTACCCTGCTCAACATGCCAGAGAGGACCAAAGATGGGCCGAAAGCAAGGGCAGACTTGAAATCAATTCGCATCAGGCAGGAGCTTCACGCTAATGATGATGATGATGATGATGATGATGAGGCGAAGCAGGACACGGAAAGTCGTCGCAAAGGCAAAAAGGCCAAGAAGACCGGAAATGACTACCCTCCCGCGTGCTTCACTCTAAGTCAGGAGGAGATCGAGCAGTTTTTCACCTGCCTCCTAGGAGTAAAACTTCCTTACGGTTACGCGGGGAAGATAAGCAGATACCTAGACCCAGCGAAGCAGAAGTTCAGCGGGATGAAGTCTCACGACTATCACGTGCTGATGACGCAGATACTTCCAGTTGCAATCCGTGGGATCATGGACGCGCACGTCCGTGAAATGCTATTTGGCCTATGCAACTTTTTCGACGTCATCTCTCGGAAGTCGATTGGTGTGAGGCAACTCAGAAGGCTACAGGAAGAGATCGTGGTGATACTATGCGAGCTTGAGATGTACTTCTCGCCCGCATTCTTCGACGTTATGGTGCATCTGCTGGTCCATATAGTGGAGGATATCATCCAACTCGGGCCGACGTTCCTGCACAGCATGATGTTGTTCGAAAGGATGAATGGTGTCATCAAAGGATACGTTCGCAACATGTCACGTCCAGAGGGAAGCATAGCCAGGGGCATTCTGACCGAAGAGTGCATCTCCTACTGCACGAATTATCTAGGCATCGAGAACCCCGTTGGTCTGCCCGTCAACAGGCACCTCGGCAGGCTCGCTGGATGGGGTCACCATGAGGGTCGCCGTGAAATGCATGTCGACTTCGAGGGTCGACTCGCCGACTTTGAAAGAGCAAACCTAGTCGCGCTACAACACATAGACGTGGTCGATCCTTGGGTGGTAGAGCACAAAACCTTTATTAAGAAGACGTACAATGACCGAGGCCAATAGAGGACGGACGGAGATATACTCAAAGAGCACAACTCATGTTTCACGCGTTGGTTCAAGCAGAAGCTTTTGTCGTACCCTTTACATGAGGATTCTTCTACGGAAGAACAACTCATATTCGCCTTGTCACAGGGCGCCGAGCACAACCTGATGACCTATGAGGCGTACGATATCAGCGGCTACACATTCTACACCGAGGACAAGGACATGAAGAGCGATGGTTATCAGAACTCCGGGGTAACGATGGAATCCTACACCGGTAACGACAAGGACAGATACTACGGAAGGATCGAGGAGATCTGGGAGCTGAGCTACGCTGGAGAGAAGGTCTCGATGTTCCATGTCAGATGGGCCAAAAACGTCATAAAAGAAGACTGGTATTTCACCACCATGGTTATACCCGAAGCCAAATCCAAGACCGCGGGCGCAAACATCACCGCGAAAAATGAGCCATGGGTACTGGCTTCCCAAGTGGACCAATGCTTCTTCATTACCGACCCGCCAAAGCCCAGTCGTGTTGTCGTGAGGAGAGGCAAAAGGAAGATCATCGGAATGGATGGAGTAGCCAATGAGCAAGACTTTGACAAGTACGGCGACCCGAAGATCGAACATGACGACAACGATGAAGTAGCAGCACACACCACAAGAAGAAGCAGGACCACCCTACCTAAAGGACGTCCGTTCCACAGAAGAACTCCGTTTGCGAAAAAGAAAGGCAAGAAGATTGTGAACAGATAGCTAGCTAAGACCGATTGTATTTAAATCGTAGTCTTCATTTCTCGATTGTATTTCATGGGCACTTTTTGATATCATGAATATTTTTAAATTTCATGGGCACTTTTTGAATTCATGAGGACACTTATCTCGATTCCCCCTCCATCTCGATCTCGATCCCCCTCCATCTCGATCGCACCCGCACCCTCCCCCGCTAGCTCCACCCATCGCAACCCTCCCCCGCTCCACCGCCGGAGCACCCGGCCCCCCGCACCCGCACTTTTTGAACATATTTTTTAATTTTTTTTACTATTTTTATAAAAAATATTACTATTATGATTTAAACAAGTTTGAACATATTTAAACACAAATAAATATAAAAAACAGCATTTAAAATGCATAAAAAATATTACTGTTATGATTTAAACAAGTTTGAACATATTTAAACACAAATAAATATAAAAAACACCATTTAAAATGCATAAAAAATATTGGGGATACTGGGAATCGAACCCAGGACCTCCTGGTGTGTGTGCTGCGTGCTGACCAGTCGGGCTAGTGGGTGGGTTCTGTTATAGATAGGGTTGGGCTGTAGATATGGCTACTGGGCTAGATTAAAACAAAATTCTAATGGCGCACCGAGGGGTGGTGCGCCATTAGAACAGTCGTACTTATGGCGCACCGGCATGTGGTGCGCCATTAGAAAGCTTCCCTCCACCTATTCCCCTCTGGCCTCTCTCCCTCCCTCGCCAGATCCCCGCCCACTCGACCTAACTTTGCCCCCGCGCCGTCGCCCCCGCGCCGTCGCCCCCCGAGCCAGAGGATACGACGACCGCCTCTACCTCAGCTCAGCCAGGCCACGCGGCGCCGAGCCGAGCGCCGCCTACCTCGCCGTCCCCCCTCCGCCCGCGCCCGCGCCCTCGAGGTCCTCCGCCCAAGCCGAGACACAGAGACAGGCGAGTGGAGGAGCCCACCGCGTGTCACCGGAGCTTCAACGCCCAGCCGCTGCCGGAGCTTCAACGCCGGCGTCTTCCTCCATTCCTCCATCCCCTCCCCCAAGTGATTCCTCCCTTCTCCTCCATCCCCTCACCTGCAAACCCTAGGGTAGGCCTGCCTTTCCGGTGCTGTTAGCCAACCAATCGCTTGATGCCTGCGTACCATGTTGTGTTTTGAGTTTAAGATTTATATAATTGCAGACCCCTGCAAAACTGCAACAACCAAATATAGGTAAATAAAAGACAAAGTGGGTGATCTCAACACTGGAAAAAAGGTTTATTATATCAGGCAAGCAAACCGATTTAGTACTCTAGTACACACCACGTTTGTGTCCAGATACATTCCGGACTGGATTCATGTGAAATGTAAATTGATTTGATATTGAATTGGACTTAGAAATACAATTGCATTGGCCAAAGAAAAGCAGGTCACCTCTTTTAACCGAAGAAAACACCAGTTCATTATAAGCTGACGAAACTTCCAAAGGCTTTGGTCTGACAGTAACTGCAATTTTCAAATAGAAGTGTATGACAGAAAGATTTCCAAACCATGTAGCAGAGGAGAAAAGAAAAACAATCAAGGATCTGGAGTCTGACTATAGTTGCATATATAAGATATAACTTAGAACTTGGTGTTTTCATCTAAAATTATTGAAACTATCGGGAAAAATGCAGATAGGTAGCAATAAAGTGATATATCCAAAAGCTCAATTTGTAATATTAGGTATGAAGACCTCTATGTGGATGCTAAAAAACAACGACTGAAATAGCAAAACTGTAATGCCATGCAAGTTCTGGGCAGGACAGTATACAGATTTGTAAAATGCAAGTGGATTTTGGTGCCAGCGTTCATGTAGTACTCTGCATTAATAAATCTAACTATATGAGCTCTCAATACTTGTGTAATATGATTGCTTTTGGGCTGTTTGAAGACATGTTGAATCGGGTTTATGTGTTATTTAGGATGAACTCCTTGCACTGCTGTTAAAGCCTAACTATATTGCTGCTGTTACTTTTATGTATACATATTGTTTTTGTTAATACTTGTGTAATATCATTTCTTTATTTTTGTTAAGTGGAGTGAACAAAATCATTTATCTGGTTTTATTATTTCGCATACCCACATGGAACTGCAATTTCATTTATGTTGTTATAAGTTTGTTGCTGTCAGCATGAGTTAACTTGCTGTCATTTATCGAAATTCAGAATGTGCTGGACTATATGTTCATTGGTACTACTTGTGATGCTGCTGCTGTAATACTTGGAAATTTTGTCAACTTGTGATGCTGCTGCTGTACCCCGAGAGGCCCTTGAGTTTGCCGGAATGTCGATTAACTTCCGTTCCGGCAAATTCGGGTACTCCATATGTCCTATTTTCAGCAAAGGTCATGCTGAAATTTTCCGTGAATTTTAGCATGACTTTGCTAAAAATAGGACATATGGGGTACTTGCGACTAATGCATGGGCCGGGCTATCTTAGTACTTAGTTAAGTAGGATCAACTGCCCTGCCATTCTTGCTGCATTAAATCATAGGTGGCAATAGAGCCAAGTGATTAGGCCCAACTTAGAATTATCCTTAGCATCTATAAACCCTAGATGATAAACCCAACATAGGTGGCAATAGAGCCAAGATTAGGCCCAACCTAGGGTGCCTCGGCATCGATAAACCCTAAATGATGAAAACTTAACTTGGCTGCCCCGGATGCCTCGGTGTCGATGAGAACCTAAATGATGAAAGCTTAGGCTTTTAGGGTGCCTCGGTGTCGACAAACCCTAAATCATGAGACCATGATCTTGTTCCTTGACAATAACCATCTTTTTGACCAAACTTTTTTCCTATTTAGAGAGAAACATGGCCCACAACAATGAGGCCGGTGGTTCGGGTGGCAAGCAATTCTGGGAGCTGTCCCAAGAGATGGAGGAACAACCTCACCGCTATGATGACGCCGCGGAAGACACCGATCCTGATTACACAACCCCTAGTGGCGTCGGGGATGACACCACTAATGGTGCCGCCGAGGATGCCACCACTGATGATGGCGGCGCACACACAGATGGTGGCGGCGCACACACAGATGGCAGCCAACCGAAGAAGCACAGGAAGGACCGGCGCCCGAATGCGCTCCGCACCGTCAAGGAGGAATTCACTCAAGTGGAAACCGACGGGAATCCAACGGAGCCCAAACATATAGTCAAGGGGTACTCGGTTCAGCTCGGGTGCATTCTCCGGAGCACCGTCTCGATCAACACCGAGAACCTTAGGCATAAGGACCGAGGGAATTTGCGCAACCTCCTCTTCACGAAGCTGCACGAACGATACAAGTTCCCCGCCGAATTTGAAAACACATGCCTCTCAGGGAATAAAGTGAACAGTGCTGCCCTCACGAAGATGAGCACGGCTCTGTCTACTTGGAGAAGCGCGGGGTGAAGAGAATGATTGATAAAGGTGATAGTTATGACAAGATCAAGGCGAAATATCCTTTGATGAGCGAAGATGAGTACAAGGAGTTCAAGATCAAGTGCCAGAGCCCCGCAACCTCCGAATCAAGTCAGTGGGGGAAAGAAATGCGGGAGTTGAACTTAGGGGAACACAAACTCGGTCCCGGCGGTTATAGAGTGGCGGAGCCTATATGGGACAAGGAGGACGCGGAGCGTGCCGAGCAAGGCCTACCGCCCCGCTTCGAGAAATACAGCGGTGACAAGCAGACCAGGAACTATGTCAGGGCCCGGTACAAGGAGGACCCGATAACAAAGGAGCTTACCACGGATCCGAAGACCAGGGCGCTTGAGCTTGTTCTGGTAAGGAATACACCCCCGCGTAATTAGCTCCATATGGTTGCACTCTAATTAATCCCCAATATTTCTAAATGGTTCATGTTCCTTTCGCAGGACAATGAAAGCAGGAGCGCGGGGTCGTCTAAGAGCTCCCCTTTCGACACCCCTTTAAATAGGGCGTTGAACGTAATGAAAAAGAAGGATAAGCTCAATAAGCCGACGTCAGCTGGTCGTGTGGCCGGCAAAGGCTTGTCCACAAAATGGGGGTCATACTATACCGCTGGTGTGCGGAAGGAGAAAAATACCAGCTCGGAAAGCCAGACGCGCGAGGTTGAAGAACTCAAGGCACAAGTGGCGCGGATTCCGGAGCTTGTCCATGAGCAAGTGCAACAACAACTTGGAACGACGCTCAACGCCATGGTGCCTACATTGATTCATGGGCTGACGACGTGGATTGCGGGCGGCCAAAAGGGGCCTCCCCCGGTTCCCAGCTTCACGGCCAGCAACTCGCACAGCGCGGCGGCGGCGCCATTGGTGTCTCCGGCGGCGGCGCCATTGGTGTCTCCGGCGGCGGCACCATTGGTGTCTCCGGCGGCGGCGCCATTGGTGTCTCCGGCGGAGGAGGTATTCGTGTCTCCGGCACCGGCACGGGCATTGGAGCTTAATGCACCCGGGTGTACGCCGACCGGCACCTCGCCAGCAAGCGCCCCCTCCGTCAGTTGCACGCCCGCCGTTGGCGGTGCCTCGACATTAGCCGAGCTCGACGGCATCACGGTAACTAAGCCTCTCGGCCGATGACTTCATCTCCTTGCCTTTGACTGGGCATCCCTGACGCCCTATACATGTTTTCGCAGGGCACCGCCGACGTTCCTTGCACTCTTCTGCACTTCGTGGGCGCCGAGTTGGTCGATGTCGCCAAGGGCAGAATCGTTCAACCGGGCAACCCCATGTTCCACGGTAATCCGATGCCAACCACAATGTATAGGGTTGAAGTGGTCCGGGTGCTGCCAGGCTGCGACGAGCTGTTACCTCCGATTCGACCCGCTGGGGCCAACGAAGAAGATGAGATGACCCTCGGCACCTGCATAAACTGGCCCCTGCTATGGCCGAAGAGCCAGATTTGTTTGGGGGCGGGGGACACCACCCCACAGACAAGACCGCCACTCGTGCCGGCGCCAAGCCATGGCAAGAACGCCGCAACGCTACCGGACCTGCCGGACATCCCTATGGCACAGGATCCGGACAGCCCTATGGCACAGGATCCGGACGGCGACGACAACGACGACGGTACATTTACCAAAGTTGATAAGTACTTTGCCGAACATGGGTACGCTGACGAGTTCTGCGGGCCTCTTTCTCAAGAACCCAACCAAGACCACCGCAATCTAGTTGGTACGGCGGAGAAATCCAATTGCCACAAGTGTCGTCTGGCGTTCAGTTCTCAGGACACGCCTCTAGCTCCCGCCTTCACCGATCCTCATATAGCTGAGGCGCGAAATATTATCAGCCCCAACACGCTGAAGAAGGCGGTCTGTGAGCAGAACTCGGTCCCATTACAGGAGATCAAGAAGAAGGGCCGGAAACGAAAGACTAACAAGGGCGCCGGTGCGAGCCAGCCGGCACCGAGTTTGATCCGTGCTCAGGACGGGCCACCTTCACCTAAGGATATCTCGAGGAGGGTGCATGTGGCGGGTAGGGCGATGCTACCGCCAAATATGCTGAATGCTGCAACCGGTGCTATGCGGAGTCTGCACGACAGTGTTCTAATTTTGGAGAAGCGGCGTCTCAGAGAGAAGGATGTGGCATACCCGGTTTTCGTGGCCAAGGTGCCAGAGAGCAAGGGCTTTGTGGATGGCGACATCGGGGGTATGATCGTCCTGCGGTTTGATGACATCTTTGCTATGTTTAACCTTCATCCGTTGCACTACACCTTCGTTCGGCTATTTTCGCTGAGCATGCAGATGCGGATCATTAGAGATAATAACCCGGACATCGTGATAGTCGACCCCTTCTACATGCGTGCCAAGCACTTGAGCAGCGCTGGGGACCGCCAAGTTGCGAGTTCACACCTCGAAGGCGTCATTCTGGCAAACGCAGATAAGGATAACTTCCTTGTGCCTTACTTTCCCGAGTAAGTCATCCCTTAACCGCCCCGTAACATATGATTTCTTAGATTTCGATCATTCTTTTTTTTCTAACATTCCGTGTTCTGTGCAGTGACACACATTGCACACTCATCCTCTTAAGCCCGAAATATTCCATGGCCACGTATTTCGACCCGAACCGTAACTCCATGATAGACTACACAAATGTCAAGAAAGTTCTTGATGATGTTCTCCCCGGCTACGCCAAATCTGGAGGCACCTTCACCAGGCCAGTTCGTAAGTACGGCAAGCACATCTTCTCACACAATACGAAGTTCTGCTGCGTCAAGCAGCCGCCTCCAGCACATGCGGGCGATCGTAAGGGACCATCATCACCTTCTGCTACCAGATAATCTCAAAGATTGGGCCGCGAGCTTGTCGGCAGTCCAGGACGCGGACCTCAGACAAGAATTCTTTCGCATCCAGTCGGAGTTTGCGGACATCATCCATCAAGATGTCCTTCATACCGCGGGGCAGTTCTTCCTCAGATATCAACCGTCCAACAGTGAGATAGATGAAACGCTACAAATGCAGGGTGACAACGACCGTGATTTCATGACCATCACGACAGACGACGGCTTCACCCACGCTCCTGTCCGATGAGTTGAGTCAAAAGTAGTGATGTGTAGTTCTGAAACATTGATTGGCTCATGTTGTAATTAAACTTTAATGAATTCGTATGTCTCTTTGGTTTGGACGGTTGTTCAACTTAGATGTAATCGATGCTATTTATTAGTAGGACCATGAATCATGCTATTAATGTCTTGCTTTTCTCTTCCGATCCTTTTGTTGCATACTTACACATTCCTTATGTATTGTCTGTTGTTTGGCTTGTGCATAGAGATGCCGTCGTATGTCGTGTACAAGGGTAAGGTTCCCGGAGTCTACGATGACTGGGAGGAGTCTCGGAGACAGGTTCACCATTTCAGCGGTAACAGTTACAAAGGGTACACCACTAGGGCGGAGGCCGAATCTAGATATGCCCGCTATCTAGCGGGAGAGAGGAGGGAGCGTTGGAGGAACCGGATGAAGACCAGTTTGATCGCGATGATGCTCATCGTGATGACCACAACTCTCTTCTATGTGATGGTAGTTTAGATGATCGATATCGACTTGTAATGTGAAGGCAAACTCAATACTCGCGGTCTTGAGACTTGTAATGTTTTATCTTTGTCCGGTCTTTTGAATCCGGAGACTAATATGATTAATTTTTATTCGGAGACTAATCTTCTATTGTATTTGATGAATCTGATGTTGCTGTGTGCTGCTGTCTATATTCTATGCAATAATATATTTTGTAACCTGTGCAAAATTCAGAAAAGCAAAAAAAATAAAACCTAATATTCATACTAATGGCGCACCACACAAGACACTAATGGCGCACTGTCATCATCACACTAATGGCGCATTAGCTGCTGGTGCGCCATTAGAATGCCAAAGCACATTTGTACATATGGCCCCTAGGAGGCATTCTAATGGCGCACTGTAGGCTATACTAATGGCGCACAACATGGTGCGCCATTAGAACACCAGATACTAATGGCGCACCAGTAGTGCGCCATTAGAATTTAATTCTAATGGCGTGATGCCAGTGGCGCACCAGTAGTGCGCCATTAGAAGGAAAATTCGGTGCGCCACTAGCATGCCTTTTCCTAGTAGTGTTGTCTCTTTAGGTGTAGGTGATGGTGGCCAGGTTAGTTTGTCAAATATAGAAACTTGTTAGTGCAAATATTTGAGAAAATAAATTTTGGACAGAACCTAAAGGCTATCATTTCATGGACCAAAAATATTCCAATGGGTTCATGCTCCTGGACTTAAGGGTTTTGTAGGAAGGACTACAAGAAGGAAAAAGAATCATGGGTAAAGGAGCAAGTTAAAATATGGTTGCAGTACAAATCATCAAGTTGGACCAGAATGAAAATGAGGTGGATTCACTCAAATTTTTCAAAGGACATAACTGGGTTTTTGCATAAAGATGGATAACATACTCCTACTGACCTCCCCTAATTTTGGTGGAAGTTTTAAAGAAGTATTTAAATTGGTTGTAGTGCAAAAGTGCAACTGGACCAGTTTAGAAAACTTGGGGTAGGGCTCAAAAATTTCAATGAATAAAAGATGCTCTTAAATGGTTTCAGTGCAAAAGAGGCTCTTAAACTTATGAAAATCACATTAGAAGAATAAAGCTCAGGAAAAACAATTATGAAAATAAAACCACTGATTAAGAATTGTTTTATTGAGAGAGTATAGAAGTCCAATAATATTTTTGGAAAGTTTCCACTTGGGGTAAAAACTCCTTAATATTAAAGAAAAGGGGTTCTGAAATCAAAAGAAAATCCAGAAAGCAAAAATTTTAAACTCCTGGCAAAAAATTTACGGAAACACTAACGCCCACACGTGTGGGCATTATCCAACTCGTCCACACGCCTCGATCGTCGTCCAGTGTCTTTTGCACGAATCTTGACACGAAAAAGTTGATTTTATGCGCCACGTAGGACGAGGCTGGTGTGTGGGCGTTGAAGAGTTTGCCCACACGCTAGCACCACGCTGTTTGCCAGCTGCGTTGTGTGGGCGAACTAGTTTCTGCCCACACAGCCAGCCACCTAGTTCATGCGCGTGTGGGCGAACTACTTTTCGCCCACACGACACTCCTACGTTGTGGATGGCAACTGCAATTAGACGAACGTGGCAACTAGGTAAACACACATGGCAACTGTGATTTTTTGCTAGACAGCAACTGCAGTTGCGCGTACGTGGCAACCAGATAAACACACATGGCTACTATAGTTGGACCATACATGGCAACTAGGTAAACACACATGGCAACTACTGTTTGACCATATGTGGCAATAGTTAATCACACACGACAACTAGGGTTTGATTACATGCGACAACTAACATAAATTAGACATGGCAACTATAGTTAACCAAAATAGATAGAGTTGGCATGCTTTTACAACTAGACTTGCCATCCCGGATAACTACATCTGCCGACCAGGATGGCAACTAAATCGTCATTCTGTGGTGTACCTAACGTAGTAGCGCCAGGACGTGTAGGCATTTTTGCTTCGTGCCACACGCGCGGGGTGGAGATGAGTAGTACTTGTTGGCGTGTGACACGAAGCAGCCGCGCCCACACATGTGGGCAATTCTAATATCCGCCCACACACAGCCTGTGTGGGCTACCTCCTACACACACCACACACGGTGTGTGGGCGCATGTCGAATACAACACACGTGTGGCAGTTATCGGCGTCCAAATTTTAATAATTCAAAACATGGTTAAATTTTTGGGGTGTTACACTCTAGGCCAAACTCTCCGACTACGTGGCTTCATCATGTCTGCTCTGTTGGCTGTTGCGCCGAAGATGACCTCTCGGGTCATCATGCATAACCTCCATGTCAATTCGGAACTCGCCGAACAGATGGATCCGATGGAGCACTCCTCTCTTAATGAGCTCTTGGATCGCATCGCCTCTCTGGGAGTCGCCACAGATTATGACCCGGTTGGGCTTAAACTCGACCAAAGGGACATTAAATCCCCGTCGGTCACCCACGAGATAGCGGTAGTGGAGGGGCCACATAGGGATTACCCCTCTATCTTAAGGACGAGTTATGTCCGGATCACCGAGCTCCCTGAGCCGGACACCCGCTCAAGGGAAGACACATACCCCGGACTTAGAATCGGGTATTGGGCCGGAAAAATTGGGCAGCATGCCGGATCCCGAGCTGTCTAGCCCGGAAGCTTCCCTGCCCGAGGGCATTAGATCGGATCAGAATCAAGATCCAGCTACACCCACCCACCCATACTTAAACCCCCTCTCCCATATCAGATAAGAGCCCCAAGAGACAGTACATCGCTACTGGGCCAGATTCCTCCTTGTGCTAAACAAGGTCAAGGACTGTCGTGAGGAGGACGCAGTCTCACTTTTCTGCAAAAACTGCACGAACAAAGGGATCCATAACGCTATAAGTCGCTGTGACATAGTGCACTTTACTGACTTGGTAATCATAGTACAGAAGTACTGTGCGATGGAAAGCGCCTGGAAAACCGAAATAGAATTTTGGGATAGTCCGGCTCTCACCAAAACTTTTGTCCGAGCTAAAAGGGCAAACTCTCGTAAGTCAGCCGATCCAATCCCCAAGAAACCAAAGCCCACCCTAGGGCGTGGAACCGTATTGGAAGAATGGCTCAATGCACCATGTAAACTCCACAGCACGCCGGACACTACAGCAACACATAGCCTTAGAGCATGTTGGATACTCCGGCAGGTAGCAAAAAGTGGGGAGGATCTTCTTGTAAGCCATAAAGCAGATCAAGATTCTGCCAAACAAAACAATATGGTACTAACAGTCTTCGAGACTTTCGCCTCAAACAATAGGCGCAAGCGAGCTCATAGAAGCTCCGCTGAAATCTGCCATGTGGCAAAAATAAATCCGTGGAACGACACTGCTCTAACTTTCAATGCCAGTGATGAACCTAAATTCCAGACCGTCCGGGCACCAGCAGCTCTGGTCCTTAGCCCAATCGTAGACGGCTTTCGGCCCACTAAAGTAGTCATGGACGGCGGAAGCGGACTAAACTTGATCTACGAAGAAACACTCAGCAAGATGGAAATTGATAAAAGCCGCATTGAGCAAAGCGGCACAACCTTAAGGGGAATCATCCCCAGTCGGGAAGCATGGTGTGCGGGGAAAATCACACTCGATGTGGTATTTGGCACCCCGGAGAATTACAGGTCCAAAGAAATACATTCCAAATGGATCCTTTCAGTAGCGGATACCACTCCCTTCTTGGGCGGGACGCGTTTACAAGCTTTCAAGCTATACCCCATTACGGGTACATGAAGGTTAAAATGCCCGGACCCAATGGAATCATCACTCTAGCCAGTGATCCGGACGTCGCACTTCGCGCCGAAAACAAAACTGCAACACTATCCCTGGAAGCATTATCCGAAGCCCTAGCAGCCGAAGAACTAACAATGCTGCGTGCCACCGTGGACAGGGACGACGTGATACTTGACAAGTGATCCAAGTCCACCTCATTTAAACCCGCAGACAAGATAGTCAAATTCTAGGTCCATCCAACGGACCCCATGAAGACAGCTTCCATCGGGACACATTTGAGCCCAACAATGGACGCTGCACTGCGAGACTTCCTGCGCGAGAACTGGGACATTTTCGCCTGGCACCCTTCGGACATGCCGGGCATCCCACGCAGACTGGCCGAACACAGAGCCCAAACGGCAAGCAATGGGGGAAGAATTGGCCAAGCTACAAGAGGACGGATTCATTAGAGATATCAAGCATCCGGATTGGCTGGCAAATCTGGTGATGGTACCAAAGAAGGACAAATCCTGGCGCCTATGCGTCAACTTCAAATACCTCAATAAGGCTTGTATCCGGACCCCCTACCCGAGATCCGCACTCGAGAAAACAATAAAGCGGCGGATATCCTCGCTCGCATCGGTGCTAAACGCGACCCTGTCCCACGTAACATATTCCTGGAAAGGGTGTTCAATCCATCTGTGGTATGGGAAGGGGAGTCCGGCAACACTAGCACGGATTCAAACACACCCCCAGATTCCAAACCATCAGACATAATCGGTGGCTCCACCACCGAAATAACATCTTCGGCCCACGAAATCATGGCTGTAATCGCATCGTGGACTGAGCCTTTCTTGGCCTACCTAAATAGGCAGGAGCTTCCCGAAGACCAAATTGAAGCACGTTGCATCGTGCGGCGTTCCAAAGCTTACAAAGTACATGAAGGGGAACTCTATAGAAAAGTGCGACCGGATTGCTCCAAAGGTGTATCTTCGAAGAGGAAGGGCGGTAGCTCTTGGGTGAAATCCATGCTGGACTGGGCGGGCACCACACCGCGGCTCGAGCACTAGTCAGCAAGGCCTTCTGTACAGGCTTCTATTGGCCGGCAGCCCGAGCAGACGCACAGGACCTTGTCCAACACTGCGTCGGTTGCCAGCTCTTTCCCAATCAGAGTCATATGCCCCCTATCGCTCTCCAAACAATCCCCATAACTTGGCCCTTCGCAGTCTGGGGGCTGGATATGGTTGGACCTCATAAAGGGGGAAGCCATAAGAAAAGTACTTATTGGTCATGGTGGACCAGTTCACCAAATGGATAGAAGCTAAACCAGTCAAAACGGCCGAATCCGGACCAGTGATAGACTTCATATCCGGGGTTGTACACCGATACTGCATCCCCCACAACATCATCACTGCTAATGGCTCAAATTTCATAGCCGATGAAGTGAAAACCAGGTGCGGCAAAATGGGCATTAAGCTCGACTACGCTTTCGTCTACCATCCCCAAACAAACGGTCAGGTCGAACATGCAAACAGTCTCATCATGAGCGGCATCAAACCCAGACTAGTGCGATCCTTGACAAAGTCAGACACGCACTAGGTCGAAGAGCTCGACTCCGTACTCTGGGGGCTGCGGACCATGCCGAATCACACCACCGGATATACACTGTTTTTTATGGTGTACGGCGCGGAAGCAGTACTACCTTCCGACATAATACATGATTCGCCTCGCATATGCATGTACGAAGAGAAGGAAGCCGAGTTAGATCGGCAGGATAACTTGGATGCCCTGGAGGAGGAGCGCGACATCGCAAAAGCCCGCTCTGCATTCTATCTGCAGCAGGCCCGACGGTACCAAAGCAGAGAAGTGCGGGCCAAAAGTTATAACATTGATGAACTCGTTCTACGCCTACCGGAGAAGAAGAATGACAAGCTCAAACCTAAGTGGGAAGGTCCCTTCATCATTGATAAAGTTCTCACCAGAGGAGTGTACCACTTACGTAATGCATCCGATAACAGACTCGAGCCGAACCCATGGAACGCGGCCAGACTCCAGAGATTCTATGCTTAGCGCCGAACTCAGTGTTTGTCTCCTTACCCCCTTCTTTTTAATTATGCTCCCTCCCTTTTACTTTCTCGATCTTTTTTCCTCTTCACAAAAAGTATTCCATACAGTACGGACTCCCAGATCACTCCGGCCGCACTATGTGTGTAAGCAATACCTGGGGGCTGCCTATACGGACGCTAAATATAATTACCTTAATGGCTTTTTGCCCATCACATATGCGTTCTTTTTCCATATGTGCCTTTTGTTCACCATTATATGCATCGATATGACTTAAGATGTGGCCATGCAGGGTTGCCTGGCTCTTGTGTTTATGCCCTATGTTCCCATTAATTCAGCTAGGGCATAAGGGGAGCACCTCTGCGATTGTACTGCCGGTTCAGCCGGATATGTACCTCAGACTGCGTGAAGCCGAAAGCTAGCGTTCTTAAGGGAATATTCAGGCGGTGAACAAAAGATGTTTTTCGTTTATTACAACGCAAATCCCCAGAAGCGTCCCTGTTCGCAGTCTGGACATGTGCATCGTCGCATGTGTACCCAGGGAAAGGAACCCCTAACGGAACTATTCTCCCTGGAAGATGTTTCTTACTATCCATCTAATATAACATAACTAGTTGGGTACTTGTCTCTTCAAGCACTTATGACCCCTACGCCTAGTTTCCATGCATACCCCGGTTCTGTATAACTGAGTGGGTATTCGGATACACCCCGGACTGTCGGATCCGGGGGCTGAAGCGAAAAGGTCTGCCATGACAAATGATTTTAATCCGGCTAGGGACTACTTATGTCCATTGAATTACACAGTCACTTGGGCTGATTATATTCCTCCTCTATACCATCCAGCATGCTATCTAACTTACAATCCTATTGGGAATACTTTGCGGCTAACGCTACCTGGTCATACACCAGACTCACGGGAATTTCTTGCCCATCTGGCCCCGTCGGTCGGACTTCGGCCATATGGTTCGGGTCAAGCTTCGTGTAGCACGTCTTCACCATAGCCCAGGCTTCTCTTGCACCTTGTCGGCAGGCTGATATCTTCCACAATCGGAAGCGCGGCCGTGCTCCTCGGAGTATATCCACAAGCTCCCCCATACCCTTCGGCAGGGAGCTTGATGGCCACAAGGCCTGTGCAATGCCCAGCATCGCCTCCTGAGCTAGCTCATGTAGCTGCGAGAGGTCTTGCAGCAAATCGTCTGCAGACGTGGGCATCTCTTCTTCAGGGCGGCCCGTCAACATACCTACAAATAAAAATTCTATCAATATGCTACCTCGCCGAGCTGTACTACAGTTCGTCTAGGCACTTAATATAAATGCCGCGACGAAGCCTTTTGTTCTCCTTCACGGAGTCCGCCAGCTGAGCGCAGACATCTTTTAACTCCACGTCCAGCCGGACATTGGCATCTTGAAGATTGTTCCTCTCCTGCCTAACTTGCGTAAGAACGCGCTCGCCAGCCTTTAGCTGCCTTTTGAGATGCGACTCGTCATCTCTTACAACCTCCAGATTCAACCCGGGATTGTCTGCAGAATTTTCTGTTAGACTTGTTATACCAGCCACTTACTAACTGGTACATCTCCGTACAATTGAGACAAATGTTACCAGATGAGGCCTTCTGGGATTCCTCTAACTTGGCAACCGTGGCCCTTAGCTAGGTCTTGCACTCCTCCAGCTCTCGAGACAATTGCTCATTCTTATCTACAAGGACCTGTGCATAAATTGATCCTTAAAACGGTAGTTCCAACCGTTTCAAGTCTTAGGGGCTACTGCTATACATGCTTATTAAATTTTCTTACCCGTATATCTTTGGTATACTGGTCCGTCGCTCGGGCAAGTCCGCCTTGAGCAGCACGGATGTATGCGTCTGCCGAAATGAAAGCATTAAATGCCTCTTTGGAAAAGATGTTGTTATGATGTACGGTCCATCGGCGCCGGTGATTCATGGCGCTCTGCACTTCGGGATTCATGGCGGAAAGCATATCTGCATCCTCTATCGGAGGACAATGCGGCATCGGCCCCGCGTCCGCCTCCTCTCTCGAAGCCGGTTCGAGAATCTGGCTTGTGGAGGCATGATCGGCAAGATCGCCGGATATAGTCCGGACACTCCTCTTTCTGCCAGGACACGAAGGACACTGTCACATTTCAAATACAATTATCACAGAGCAGGTTTTTACCATACCTTTGTAGCGGCGTTTCGACCCTAACCGCCTTCCTCTTAAGCCTGCCCGATCCGCACGCCCTTTGCCGACGGGTCCCTAGGGGCTCGGCTCCGCGCTCCGACCGTCGTCTCTGCAAAAAACACAACACTTCAGGTGTGAGGCAGGGCATTGGCAAGGAGTCCTCTTTGGAGGATAGGGTTCCTTTTGGCTTGTCTTACACGCGATATAGGTAGCAGTCCGGGATAGTCGGCGGTAATAGCCACTAAGGCGCCATCACAGCTCGCCTGATAAAATGTCCCGTTGACGAGCTCCACCATAATATCCGGATCCTCTTCGAGGCCTGAATCGTAGGCCCTTCCGGGGTCCTCTAGCTGCGGGGAGGGGCTTGAGATTCCTTCTACGGCCCTCCTCAGTTCCTGCTCGAGAGTATCAAGGTAAATAATCTTGACGAGGAACGCCAGAATGAGTAAAGCAGGGGAAAGAATGGTGACTCACCCAGCTTGGGGGGTTGTGCATAGAAAACCCATCTCGCGGTTTGATGCGAAGGATTCTTCTTCTTCTCCCTTATACAGATCGGACAATATCCTCGCTAGAGCAGTGGCGGAGTCCGGACCCTTACGGCCACAGCGAGTGGCATCATCTTCCCCGTTGTAGTACCACATGGGCTTCCCCAGATATTGAAGCGGCTGTACCCCCCGCATTATGCATATCGCCATAACTGCGACTATCGTCAGTCCGGATTCGGCCAGTAACTTTATCCTGCTCATCAGGAAGTGTATTTACCTGGTGTCCTCCTCTTGGGGGCCCTGAGGGCGCCAGCTTCGACGCGCCTTCGGTGGAGCATTATTGAACTTAGCGAGACCTGTCCGGACTGGATCCGGAAGGGGAACATCGTCAACATAAAACCACTCTGAAGGCCAGTTTTCCGGAGCCTTCTTGGGAGTGCTGGATAAGTATCCGGTCTCGGTGATGTGCCATACTTTGGCTCCACTCACTTGACATAGGGATTCTCCCTGGTTGTGGGGGACAAGGCAGAACAGCTTCTTCCATAACCCAAAGTGAGCCTCGCAGCCTAGAAATAGCTCACAAAGGGCGACAAATCCTGCTATATGCAGCACGGAGGCAGGGGTGAAGTTGTGCAACTGGAGGCCGTAGAACTCCAGGAGCCCGCGAAGAAATGGGTGGATAGGAAACCCGACGCCTCTTAGCAGATGGGGGATGAGGCATATTCGCTCTTCTGGGGATGGATTAGGAGATCCCTCCGCTTGCTCCCCGCCATTATAGGTGGCTATTCAGGCTCGGACTGGGACCATGAATGCTGGTGGGAGAAACCCTTGGGTCAGTAACTCTATCAAACGGCTATGAGGAACTGAACACTCTTCCCAGTCCCCTGGCTTGGAGCGAGGGGAGCGAGAAGAAGAGCTGCGGCGACCGGCCATGTTGGAATGTTTTTTCAAAGCGCTCTGTTGGATGCTTGCTCGAGGAAGAGGGTGAGGTTTGGATCTGAGAATCCCCGTCTCTTCAAATAGACGGTTAACCTGCAGGACCGGGGGTGGCAAATGCAAAAATGCCCCGGCTCCTCGCATTCGCTCGACACGTGGAGATGGTCATTATTGAGGCACGGAAGCCAAGGAGAACAACATTGATGGGAAGCCGGCACTATTCGTCGTAACAGGTACTTAGATGTATTCGGAGATGGAACCCGCCTTGCAATGCCGAAGACAAGACTGCACGCTGGACTCATCGTCATTGAAGCCTGGTTCAGGGGCTACTGAGGGAGTCCTGGATTATGGGGTATCTGTACAACCAGACTATATACTTCGTCCATAATATTGGAGCATGAAGATACAAGACTCAAGATTTCGTCCCGTGTCCGGGTGGGACTCTCCTTTGCATGGAAGACAAGCTTGGCGATCCGGATATTATATTTCTGTTGACACCAGATTTTGGCACAGTCAAGAACTTATTTAAAATGGCCTCAAATGGAGAAGTGTTCTACATGAAAAAGTTTCGTACTGTCGATACGAACATCTTTGAAGTTTGGGCCATCGCCATCTGATCTCATCTCGAAGGCCGAAGTTGTGTTCGAAATACTGAGATTTTGTATTCAGAACACTATTCCGCACATTACGCCCCCAAGACTACCTCATATGGAAAAATGATCTACATGGATTGTCTTCGTCTGGTCGAAACGATCGATTTTGATATAAGAATCGTTCCAATCCGAGTTCGTATGCAAAAGTTAGAGCCATCCGAATACAGCACTATCACGAGCCAAAACTGGCGCGCCCCACCAGACACCCTGTCTGATGGGTAGCGCAAATAATAGCCTGTATTGCACGATCGATTTGACCCTCAAGATAAAATCTAATCAAAAAACGTTCAACATAAAAGTTGTTCGTCTCGTCGAAACGGTCAAGATTGCTTTTGGGCTCGTTTCCATCCGAGGTCGTTTACCACCTCAAAAGTTACCCGCAAGGTGCAGCCAGTTTAAACCGAACAGTTTTGGAAAGTTCGGACAAAACCAATCCGAATTTGACTAGGGTTTTGGACGTGAATCCAAGCCTTTTCCTTGCACGGGAAGTCCAGCCGCCTCTTATATACGTGAGGGGTGATGGCCGATTGAACAACACACAATCGATCAATCAATCTACCACTTTTTATCTTTTATCTTTTCTCCTTAACCCTAGTTCTTCTTCTTCCTCGTTCTTCATTCATTCTTCTTCATTGCAGGGCGGCGAACCTCGAGGCCCTAGGGGCGATCAGGTCGACCTAGGGCAGCCCATAGCCGCCGCGCTCCCAGACGGGGTCCCTCCCGGGCGTGTGGGGTTTCGGGTCCCAAAAGCGCCGGCTTGCTGTCTTGCGTATCGCGCTGGAAGTCGGCCTCCCGCGGTGTGAGTTGCAGAGCATCTCCGTCGGTGCCGCGGGTACACATCAACGTGTTCGTGTGACGCGTTCCAGCGTCAACACACTTTTTGGCGACTCCGCTGGGGACGAAGCTTTGAATGGTCTCCGACCCATTCTTGCTACGAAGAGGTCGTCATCTAGGGTTTGCAATCTACAAAGGTAATATGAATACCCAATTCACATATGTAGATGCAAATAATGCATATGTTGTTGCTAGATCATCTAATGAGCATAATGTATCGGCTAGCCCTAGCTTTATCAATCATGCCTCTAATTATGTGTAAGGGCCGATGCAACAAAATCTCCATGATTCTACTTCATATAATTTTAGCAACATGCAACATATGTATCCCAACTCCCATGCATCAGCAACCCCACAAATTTATATGCCGATGAATAATATGATGAGTTCGGTTAATCAAGTTGAGACACCCTATGTAGGAACTTCCAATGCTATGCAACAAAGTGTTTCAAGTTTTTATTCATCGGCAAATAACTTGCAGTACGCTAATCCAAACGTGCCGGTGGATAGGGGAATTGGTCATGTTACTACTAGTTATTTGGCCAATTACCCTCAAACATCATATGATACGCCTAATGCTACTAATATTTTGGCACCATACGCAACTGTTGATGTCCATAATTCGGCTTAGCACCTTCATGGTCATGGCCTAATAAGTGAAACTTCTGCAGGAGCACAAATGCCTTCACCTACTACCGTGGCATATCATGTCCCCCCTACACAATTACAGAATTTCGGCAACATCTCATTGCCGAAAGAGTCTAAAAGCATTGGGGGGCAACCATATCCATACTGGGTAATTGAGAACAAGCTTACATTCTCTTGGAATTTGTGCAACTCTATTCGCCAGGAACTAATAGAAGGCGGGAAGCCTCATGATTTTGCTGCTGTAAAAGCTAGAATTGTGCAAATGATGTAGTCGACCAGTGTTGTACCATCCAGTGTACCACCTAAAAAATCGCAAAGTTTCGGCACCTCATTGCCGAAAGAGTCTCAAAGTATTAGGGGGCAATCTCATGACGAGTGGATGGAAATTGAGATGAAAAAGTTTAAAGCTCACCAAGCTGAGATGTGGGCTAAAATTAGACGAGAGCGAGAAGCCTTGCAAATTCAAAAAGATAAAGTTGTTGATTCAGGTAACAAAGAAAATTCGGTTATTAGAAAAGCCGAATCAAGTAGTATATATTCTGAGACCATCAAATCCAAAGAGGCAAGCATTATTGAGAAAGGGCATGGAAAGCATAGCAAAACAACCATACTTGATTTTTCTGAAGTCAATGGAACCTACTTCCTGCCCTATGAGTTTCGTGCCATAGAAATTGACAAGCCTCAAGGACAAGAACAAGTAGCCGAACAAAGTTTGGCTGACATGGATCTTCAAAGCAATGATGCATAGAATCAAGAAAAAGATGATGACAAGGTGTTGGGGAGCCATACAAAGACGAAGCAAGATGTTCTTCAAGTGGCACCACCATCATGCTCTCCCAACATATTTGAAGAGGTATGCATAGCGGGTAATTTACCTATTTTCAGATTTGGTCACAACTTTATTGTTGATGCATCTATTAGAAAAATCCTCATAGGTAATTTTGAAAGACCAATGAAGAAGGGTAATTTACTTGTTAGCAATAAAATTGTTTTAGAACATATCGGTCAACCGATTGTGCCATTTATGAAGACCGATAATGACTTATTATTGCAGCCAAAGCTTTCCTTGTTGCTTTATCTAAAGTTCATATCTATTTAGGTAGCTTTGCTTATTTCATACTTGGCTTGCACTTGGTCTCAATTGAGACATGTATGTTCTAACTATTTTTATTTTAGAAATTTAAAGCCAAGGTTAAATTCTGTTGAGAAAACTGATGCTAGTATAATATCTTACCCAAAGACATCGAAGATAGAGTGCAAAACACAATGCATAGCCGAATGGTGTGATGCAAAATCTGAACCATTCATTTGCTTAACTCCAAAGCCGTTCTCACAACAAGATCGGCTAGAGAATGAAAAGTTTACCTTCAATTCAAGCATGTGTGATCAAATATTTGATTTGTTGTTGCAAAATAATTATATTAGAATTCTTGATCACCATGTTGAACCATCTGTCCAGGGACAAATGTATTGTAAGTTGCATGATTCGTCCAAGCATAATTTTGAGGATTGCAACATGTTTCGTCAAATAGTTAAATCGGCCATTGATAAAGGATGATTGAAATTTGTTGAGACACCAAGAGATGACCAGTCTATTCCGATTGGTCCCGATGGTAGAAAGTTTTTGCATCGGCTGATTCAAGCCGATCCATTTCAAGAGAAGGTAAAAACTACAGGTGATGGGATCAAGCTTTCAAGTAAAGAAGTTGTTGAAGAGCATAATGAACATAATCTTGAGGGCAAGAATTCCATCGAAGCTACAATGGAGACGCCAAGGACTGGGGGGCAACAAGCAAATGCAATGATCGATGAAAGCAAACCAGAAGAAAACAAAGGCCGAAATAAGCGCAAGTGTAAGAGATCAAAAGTCACCTTCGCTGAACTATTGGATAAATATCAAAAGAAGAGTGAAGAGAAGAATGCTTATCGGCCAAATCATGCAAAGAAACCAGGGTCACCCCCAAGGCGCAAATATGAGGATCGGTATTGGCAAAGTGATAATTTTAATGCAATATATTCATATCCTTATTCTGGGCCGCCAATGCCAATGCCGTGGATGCCTCCCTATGCTCATATAGATACATATTCATCATGGGACAAGTATGATACAAGGGCACATTCTCCATCGTATTCTAGACCATCTCACCAATACTATGCAGCTCCAAGAAGATCAATATTTGAACAATCACGCTTCAAAGACCGTTTCAATCATAAGGAATCGGTCCAGAGCTCAAGGAAGAAGAAAGAGGTGGTCAAGCAGGTTTACCGCATTAAGAGAGATGGTCGTAAGAGTGCAATTTCAGATTTGATCTCAAATGAAAAAGAGCCAATTAAAGTGTTGACATTGGCTACTAAAGGCAATGAGACAAAGCAACCAATTATTGAGAATAGAAGTGCCAAATCTGAAGAAAATAATTTGAGAGTGCACAAGGCCAAAAAGGAATTGCCATTGGTCAAAACAGAATCACAGCCGTGATGCCCGCTTGGCTTATCGTATTGGCAAAAGAAGAAATTACAAAAACTTAGTGCACAAGAACTTGAAGAAAGGAACATGGCATGGGTTCCCAAAGGAAGTGCTCAAAATAAGAATTATGTGCAAGCTTCCATTACAAGAAGTGCAGCAAAGGTGAAGAAGGAAAAGTGTGAAAACTACGAAGGACCAAGCCGAAGGTTTCAACATCTTTGGTCTACACATTATCCATATTCTACAACTATGCCATTAATGCCTATGCCATGGAATTCGTCATCATGTATGATTGGTAACCCTCAATGGGCTTATTTTAATCCATGGGTGCAATATAATTTCTTACATCATGAAAGGGTATTGCCAAATCACTATACATTTGATTAGCTACAAGTTTGTTGCTGATCCAAAGGGCCGAAATACTTGATTTGTCATTTCATTTTTTATTTCGTCTATATGTGCTTCGAATGAAGTTTACATGGTAATGGCCGATATTTATTTATCGTCCTAAGATTATGTCAATGCATGGTCGGTGTGGTATCCAAACATCGTCCTTAGTTCAATAGGAGACCAAAACAAGCCTCATACAACTTAAAATATGTTTGCACAATAATAAAAGCCGAATATGAAAATTTATTCGGTTTGGAGCTTTTGGTTGCTGTAGTGCTATACAGATTGAGGCTTTCAGTGATTCGTTATAAGTAGTGCAACAAATATACAAGGGTTATCAATGTTTTGACGAATCACTTATAGTTTATCTTGGGATATGTCTAGATGCAAAATTTACCTTGGGTTGCTTTAATATCCTTCATATATCTAGACATGACAATTCAAAAGAGTTGGCACAGCAAGCATCCGGCTACTATTTTAACCATGGTGTATTATATTATTTCTATCAATAGCCGATGCTAGGTCTTGTCAACATAGGTAAGGCCGAACCGAAGCCCACCGCTTCGGCCACTAATGAAACTTTTATGCAGGAAAAGTAAGGATTGGAGAAAGTTTATTATTGATTATCAGCAAAATCCTAGCAAAAGGGTGAATAATATGGTTCCGAGGATGACCTTGAGATACATATCTATGGGACTTTATCATCGGATTGTTAAGGAGGTTGAGAAAGTTTCACCCAAGCTTGCGTCAAAATATTCACACAAGCAATGGCCGATATAACCTTATCATCCTAAGAATATGCCAAAATGGCCGATGGAGTGTTGACATCATCCTTAGAGCAAGCTATGTGCAAGTTATTTTTCGGCACACAGGCTTTGCCGAAAAACAGGAGGGCATGTGTTGACACCAGATTTTGGCACAGTCAAGAACTTATTTAAAATGGCCTCAAATGGAGAAGTGTTCTACATGAAAAAGTTTCGTACCGTTGATACGAACATCTTAGAAGTTTGGGCCATCACCATCTGATCTCAACTCGAAGGACGAAGTTGTGTTCGAAATACTGAGATTTTGTATTCAGAACACTATTCGGCACATTACGCCCCCAAGACTGCCTCGTATGGAAAAATGATCTACATGGATTGTCTTCGTCTTGTCGAAACAATCGATTTTGATATAAGAATCATTCCAATCCGAGTTCGTATGCAAAAGTTAGAGCCATCCTAATACAGCACTATCACGAGCCAAAACTGGCGCGCCCCACCAGACACCCTGTCTGATGGGTAGCGCGAATAACAGTCTATATTGCACGAGTGATTTGACCCTCAAGATAAACTCTAATAAAAAAACGTTCAACATAAAAGTTGTTCGTCTTGTCGAAACGGTCAAGATTGCTATTGGGCTCGTTTCCATCCGAGGTCGTTTACCACCTCAAAAGTTACCCGCAAGGTGCAGCCAGTTTAAACCGAACAGTTTTGGAAAGTTCGGACAAAACCAATCCGAATTTGACTAGGGTTTTGGCCGTGAATCCAAGCCTTTTCCTTACACGGGAAGTCCAGCCGCCTCTTATATACGTGAGGGGTGATGGCCGATTGAACAACACACAATCGATCAATCAATCTACCACTTTTTATCTTTTATCTTTTCTCCTTAACCCTAGTTCTTCTTCTTTCTCGTTCTTTGTTCGTTCTTCTTCATTGCAGGGTGGCGAACCTCGAGGCCCTAGGGGCGATCAGGTCGACCTAGGGCAGCCCATAGCCGCCGCGCGCCCAGACGGGGTCCCTCCCGGGCGTGTGGGGTTTCGGGTCCCAAAAGCGCCTGCTTGCTGTCTTGCGTATCGCGCTGGAAGTCGGCCTCCCGCGGTGTGAGTTGCGGAGCATCTCCCTCGGCGCCGCAGGTACACATCGATGTGTTCATGTGACGCGTTCCAGCGTCAACAATTTCCTTCCTTGTAACCGACTCCGTGTAAACCCTATCCCTCTCCGGTGTCTATATAAATCGGAGAGGTTGGTCCTTAGAAGGCCGATCACAATCACAATCACAAGGATCATAGGATAGCTTCTAGGGCTTAGCCTCTACGATCTCGTGGTAGATCTACTCTTGGACTACTCATATCATCAATATTAATCAAGCATGAAGCAGGGTTTTACTTCCATCGAGAGGGCCTGAAGTTGGGGAATGTAGTAATTTCAAAAAAATTCCTACGCACACGCAAGATCATGGTGATGCATAGCAACGAGAGGGGAGAGTGTTGTCCACGTACCCTCGTAGACCGTAAGCGGAAGCGTTATGACAACGCTGTTGATGTAGTCGTACGTCTTCACGATCCGACCGATCCAAGTACCGAACGTACGGCACCTCCGAGTTCAACACACGTTCAGCTCGATGACGATCCCCGGACTCCGATCCAGCAGGGCGTCGGGGATGAGTTCCGTCAGCACGATGGCGTGGTGACGATGATGATGTTCTACCGACGCAGGGCTTTGCCTAAGCACCGCAACGATATGACCGAGGTGGAATATGGTGGAGGGGGGCACCGCACACGGCTAAGAGATCCAAGGGACCAATTGTTGTTGTGCCAAGAGGTGCCCCCCTGCCACCGTATATAAAGGAGCAAGGGGGAGGGGGTCGGTCGGCCAAGAGGGGCGCGCCAGGAGGAGTCCTCCTCCCACCGGGAGTAGGACTCCCCCCTTCCTTGTTGGAGTAGGAGAGAAGGAAAGAGGGGGAGAGGAAGAAGGAAAAGGGGGCTGCACCCCTTGTCCAATTCGGACCAGAGGGGGCTGTGCACCTCCTTCCTTTCGGCCTCTCTCCTCTATTCCCGTATGGCCCAATAAGGCCCATATACTCCCCGGCGAATTCTTGTAACTCTCCGGTACTCCGAAAAATACCCGAGTCACTCGGAACCTTTCCGAAGTCCGAATATAGTCGTCCAATATATCAATCATTATGTCTCGACCATTTCGAGACTCCTCGTCATGTCCCCGATCTCATCCGGGACTCTGAACTCCTTCGGTACATCAAAACTCATAAACTCAAAATATAACTGTCATCGAAACCTTAAGCGTGCGGACCCTATGGGTTCGAGAACTATGTAGACATGACCGAGACACGTCCCCGGTCAATAACCAATAGCGGAACCTGGATGCTCATATTGGCTCCCACATATTCTACAAAGATCTTAATCGGTCAAACCACATAACAATATACGTTGTTCCCTTTGTCATCGGTATGTTACTTGACCGAGATTCGATCGTCGGTATCTCAAAACCTAGTTCAATCTCGTTACCGGCAAGTCTCTTTACTCGTTCCGTAATACATCATCCCGCAACTAACTCATTAATTGCAATGCTTGCAAGGCTTAAGTGATGTGTATTACCGAGAGGGCCCAGAGATACCTCTCTGACAATCGGAGTGACAAATCCTAATCTCGAAATATGCCAACCCAACATGTACCTTCGGAGACACTTGTAGAGCTCCTTTATAATCACCCAGTTACGTTGTGACGTTTGGTAGCACACAAAGTGTTCCTCCGGTAAACGGGAGTTGCATAATCTCATTGTTACAGGAACATGTATAAGTCATGAAGAAAGCAATAGCAACATACTAAACGATCATGTGCTAGGCTAATAGAATGGGTCAAGTCAATCACATCATTCTCCTAATGATGTGATCCCGTTAATCAAATGACAACTCATGTCTATGGCTAGGAAACTTAACCATCTTTGATTCAACGAGCTAGTCAAGTAGAGGCATACTAGTGACACTATGTTTGTCTATGTATTCACACATGTATTATGTTTCCGGTTAATACAATTCTAGCATGAATAATAAACATTTATCATGAAATAAGGAAATAAATAATAACTTTATTATTGCCTCTAGGGCATATTTCCTTCAGTCTCCCACTTACACTAGAGTCAATAATCTAGTTCACATCGCCATGTGATTTAACATCAATATTCATATCTGTATATGATTAACACTCATAGTTCACATCGTTATGTGACCAACACCCAAAGGGTTTACTAGAGTCAATAATATAGTTCACATCGCTATGTGATTAACACCCAAAGAGTACTAAGGTGTGATCATGTTTTGCTCGTGAGAGAAGCTTAGTCAACGGGTCTGTCATATTCAGAGCCGTATGTATTTTGCAAATATTCTATGTCTACAATGCTCTCCACGGAGCTACTCTAGCTAATTGCTCCCACTTTCAATATGTATCCAGATTGAGACTTTAGAGTCATCTGGATCAGTGCCAAAACTTGTATTGACGTAACCCTTTACGACGAACCTTTTTTCACCTCCATAATTGAGAAATATATCCTTATTCCACTAAGGATAATTTTGACCAATGTCCACTGATCTACTCCTAGATCACTATTGTACTCCCTTGCCAAACCAGGGCAGAGTATACAATAGGTCTGGTCCATAGCATGGCATTCTTTTATAGAACCTATGACTGATGCATAGGGAATAACTTTCATTCTCTTTCTATTTTCTGTTGTGGTCGGGATTTGAGTCTTACTCAATTTCATGCCTTTGCAACACAGGCAAGAACTCTTTCTTTGACTGTTCCATTTTGAACTACTTCAAAATCTTGTCAAGGTATGTACTCATTGAAAATGTTATCAAGCTCTTGATCTATCTCAATAGATCTTGATGCTCAATATGTAAGTAGCTTTACTGAGGTCTTTCTTTTAAAGAACTCCTTTCAAATACTCCTTTATGCTTTCCAGAAAAATTCTACATCTTTTCTGATCAACAATATGTTACTCACATATATTTATCAGAAAGGAGGTAGTGCTCCCACTCACTTTATTGTAAATACAGGCTTCACCGTAAGTCTGTATAAAACTATGTGCTTTGATCAACTTATCAAAGCGTATATTCCAACTCTGAAATGCTTGCACCAGTCCATAGATGGATCGCTGGAGCTTGCACATTTTGTTAGAAGCTTTAGGATTGACAAAACCTTCTGGTTGCATCATATACAACTCTTCTTTAAGAAAACCATTAAGGAATGCAGTTTTGACATCCATTTGCCAGATTTCATAAAAAATTGGCAATTGCTAACATGATTCGGACAGACTTAAGCATCGCTACAGTTGAGAAAATCTCATTGTAGTCAACACCTTGAACTTGTCGAAAACCTTTTTACAACAAGTCGATCTTTGTAGATAGTAACACTACTATCAATGTCCGTCTTCCTCTTGAAAATCCATTTATTTTCTATGGCTTGCCGATCATCGGGCAAGTCCACCAAAGTCCACACTTTGTTCTCATACATGGATCCCATCTCAGATTTCATGGCCTCAAACCATTTTGCTGAATCTGGGCTCATCATCGTTTCCTCAAAGTTTGTAGGTTTATCATGGTCTAGTAACATGACTTTCAGAACAGGATTACCGTACCACTCTGGTGCGGACTGTACTTTGGAAGACCTACGAGGTTTTGTAGTAACTTGATCTAAAATTTCATGATCATCATCATTAGCTTCCTCACTAATTGGTGTAGGAATCACTGGAACTGATTTCTGTGATGAACTACTTTCCAATTCGGGAGCAGGTACAGTTACCTCATCAAGTTCTACTTTCCTTCCACTCACTTCTTTCAAGAGAAACACCTTCTCTAGAAAGGATCCATTCTTAGCAACAAATGTTTTGCCTTCGGATCTGTGATAGATGGTGTACCCAATAGTTTCCTTTGGGTATTCTATGAAGACGCACTTCTCCGATTTGGGTTCGATCTTATCAGGTTGAAACCTTTTTCACATAAGCATCACAACTCCAAACTTTAAGAAACGACAGCTTAGGTTTACTTCTAAACCACAGTTCATATGTTGTCGTCTCAATGGATAGAGATGGTGCCCTTTTAACGTGAATGCAGCTGTCTCTAATGCATAACCCCAAAACAATAGTGGTAAATCAGTAAGAGACATCATAGATCGCATCATATCCAATAAAGTGTGGTTATGACGTTCGGACACACCTTAACGTTGTGGTGTTCTAGGTGGCGTGAGCTGTGAAACTATTTCACATTGTTTTAATTAAAGACCAAACTAGTAACTCAAATATTCGTTTCCGCGATCAGATCGCAGAAACTTTATTTTCTTGTTACGATGATTTTTCCACTTCACTCTGAAATTCTTTGAACCTTTCAACTATTTCAGACTTACGCTTCATCAAGTAGATATACCCATATCTGCTCAAATCATCTTGTGAAGGTCAGAAAATAACGATACTTGCCACGAGCATCAACACTCATTGGATCGCATACATCCGTATGTATTATTTCCAATAAGTCAGTAGCTTGTTCCATTGTTCCGGAGAACGGAGTTTTAGTCATCTTGCCCAAAAGGCATGGTTCGCAAGCATCAAATGATTCATAACCAAGTGATTCCAAAAGTCCATCTTTATGAAGTTTCTTCATGCGCTTTACACCGATATGACCCAAACGGCAGTGCCACAAACAAGTTGCGCTATCATTATTAACTTTGCATCTTTTGGCATCAATATTATGAATATGTGTATCACTACGATCGAGATCCAACAAACTATTTTCATTGGGTGTATGATCATTGAAGGTTTTATTCATGTAAATAGAACAACAATTATTCTCTGACTTTAAATGAATAACCTTATTGCAATAAACATGATCAAATCATATTCATGCTCAACGCAAACGCCAAATAACATTTATTTAGGTTTAACACTAATCCCGAAAGTATAGGGAGTGTGCGATGATGATCATATCAATCTTGGAACTACTTCCAACACTCATCGTCACTTCCCCTTCAACTAGTCTCTGTTTATTCTGTAACTCCTGTTTCGAGTTACTAATCTTAGCAAGCGAACAAGTATCCAATACTCAGGGGCTACTATAAACACTAGTCAGGTACACATCAATAACCTGTATATCAAATATACTCTTGTTCACTTTGCCATCCTTGTTATCCACCAAATATTCAGGGCATTTCCGCTTCTAGTGACCATTTCCTTTGCAGTTTAAGCACTCAGTTTCAGGCTTTGGTCCAGCTTTGGTCTTCTTCACGGGAGTGACAACTTGCTTGCCATTCTACTTGAAGTTTCCCTTTCTTTCCCTTTGCCCTTTTCTTGAAACTAGTGGTCTTGTCAATCATCAACACTTGATGCTCTTTCTTGATTTCTACCTTCATCGATTTCAACCTCACGAAGAGCTCGGGAATCGTTTTCGTCATCCCTTGTGTCGGTGTCAAAACCGGCGGATCTCGGGTAGGGGGTCCCGAACTGTGCGTCTAGGCGGATGGTAACAGGAGACGAGGGACACGATGTTTTTACCCAGGTTCGGGCCCTCTTGATGGAGGTAAAACCCTATGTCCTGCTTGATTAATATTGATGATATGGGTATTACAAGAGTGGATCTACCACGAGATCAAGGAGGCTAAACCCTAGAAGCTAGCCTATGGTATGATTGTTGTAATGTATGTTGTCCTACGGACTAAAGCCCTCCGGTTTATATAGACACCGGAGGAGGCTAGGGTTACACAGAGTCGGTTACAATGGTAGGAGATCTACATATCCGTATTGCCAAGCTTGCCTTCCACGCCAAGGAAAGTCCCATCCGGACACGGGACGGAGTCTTCAATCCTATATCTTCGTAGTCTTGGAGTCCGGCGGATAATGATAGTCCGGCTGTCCGGACACCCCCTAGTCCAGGACTCCCTTAGTAGCCCCTGAACCAGGCTTCAATGACGATAAGTCCGGCGCGCATAATGTTCGGCATTGCAAGGCGGGTTCCTCCCTTGAATAATCCAGAGAAGATCATGAACACCAGGATAGTGTCCGGCTCTGCAAAATAAATTCCACATTCCACCGTAGAGAGAATAAAATGTACACTTAGTTCAATCTGCTGACGTATTATGCGGCATGACATCACACCGCTACCAAGCCTTTGTTTGAATCGTTTTTTACTATACCACCTCAGCACGTTTAGCGAAGCGGTTTCCTTGGCACGTCTTGTCGAAGCAGAGATCGTGTTCCCCTTATTCCGGGATTCTCATCAATACGTGCGTGGGTAACCCAACCGTTCCCGTCGCCACGCATCCTCTATCGAAGGCGAATCCCAAACGGTCATGGAGACGGCCCTTGGTATTTCGCCCCCTTTATAAGAGGACCAAGGCTCGTCCTTGTTCTTCAATCTCGCATCGAATCTCTTCCCCGCTCCCAGTTCCAACACCCAGAGCCTCAGATTCGAGCACTTTGGATCCTCAACCATGTCCGGCTCCGACCTCCAGGGCCGGTGGATGCCCTCCTCCATCACGGAGGAGGACATATTGAAGTTACGTGAAGCCAAGTACCTGGCCTACGAGGTTTCGCACAGGTTGCCTGCCCAAGGACAGGCCGTGCTCGCCCCCGATCCCGGTGAATACGTCGTCTTCGTATCCCACCTCCGTCGGGGTTTAGGCTTCCCGACGGACCCCTTTGTGAGAGGGCTCCTGTTCTACTATGGGCTGGACTTTCATGACTTGGCTCCGGAGTCCATCCTCCATATCTCCGCATTCATTATCACCTGCGAAGCCTTCCTCCATGTCACTCCTCACTTTGGCCTATGGCTGAAGACCTTCAAGGTGGAGCTGAAGATGATCGGGGGGTGTCAAGCGGAGTGCGGCGGGGCGACCATAAGCAAAAAGGCCGATGCCCCGTGGCCCGAGGGTTCCTTCCAAGAGGAACTCGGACTGTGGCAGCAGGAGTGGTTCTATATCACCGCTCCGAAGGGCAGCAGGCAAAAGCCGCCGCCTTCATTCCGCCCGGGACCTCCACGCCAGCTAATGTCGTGGGTCGGCCAAGGGCTCAATTGGGGGCCGTCTGAAGACGTGCCCTCACTGCAGGGCCGGATTCGAGATCTCCAAGCGAGGGAGATCGACCTGATCAAGGTGATACAGGTTATGTTAATCAGACATCTTCTGCCCTGCAAACGCCGTCCTCTCCGTCTATGGGAGTTCAACCCGGAGGGACCTCGGATTCTCCAACACTTTATGGGTGCGACACCCGTGGAGATGTACAAGTTGTTCATCGGACCGCAGGTGGCGTGTCCGGAATTAGCCGAGGACGCAGGCCTAAGCCGCAATCGCCCGGATACTCAGGTAAAAATCTCAGAGTCCGGACATTCTGTTTATATGCCTCTCTAGAGTTCGCCTCCTGACCCGTTACTTTTCACAGGAATGGGTGGCGCGATCAAGGCTGATAAGGTGTCCGGCCCCCCTCCCAGAGACCGCACTGGAGCCCGTGCTGGTCAGAATGTTGGAGGTTGCGCCCACAGAAAGGGGTGAAGGGGAAAATAGAGGAGCTAATATTTCGCCCAAAGGGGCTACCGAAGAGGGGGGAACCAAGAACCCCTCCCTTCAGGGGGAGAAGAGGACCGCCTCCGAAGATCCGGAGGCCAAAGCCCCTAAACGTGGGAAGAGATCTTCCCCGGGGGGTCCGGCGTCCGGAGAGAATCCGGACGCACAATCATCGCCAAAGGATCGGCCCTCCAGCGAGCCGTGAGTATGAAAGAGGGAGTTAATTAGTAAGGAAATACCTTCATTTGTGCTTCTGTGGGTAACCGAAATATTTATATTTGCAGTTCGGATCTGCATCCTTCTCAGATGAGTTCATCTTCGGGGGACCTTCTTCCGGAGATGATGGAGAGCGAAACGCCTCCGTCTGCGGCGCCGTCAGATAAGGCGGGCGAGCCTGAAGTATCGTCACGGAGGGTATCCCCGAGTCCGGAGGGGCCAGAGAGCTCGGCACCCACTGGTATCCGGCCGGGAGAACTGAAGAATCTGCTTGAGAGGGCGTCCATTTCAGAAGATCACCGTGCGTTGATGCGTAGGGTGGTTGGAAGGATTTCGTCCTCCGAGAGCGGATTGCGTAATGCCGCCATGAGTTTGCTGGCGGGATTTGAGGTATGCAAGAATGACGCATCCTTTTGTCTTTTAATAGTTTTGCACATAAAAATGTGCCCTGTATAGATAGTAGCCCCTGGGACTCGGTAGGTTGTCGGGAACGACAGCGTGCCGAGGATCGAAATCTCAAGTAATGAATACCGTTGTTCCTATGCAGGTGGCGGATAGTCCGAGGGCCAGCCGGACTAATGAGTTTGCCGAGTTAAGTCGGCAACTTGACATGGCGGATGCGGACATCGCACTTGTCAACCGGCGACTTGACGAGTCGCAAGGTAAATAAATTCTCCGCAGTCGCTTTATTTAAGGGGGTCGAAGCCCTCTTCTGATAAATTTTATGCTGTTGTACAGACGGTGCTGCTGCTGTGGAGAACCTTCGGGCCGAACTTGCTCGAGCTAAGGAGCAAGCACGAAGGAGTGATGCGGATGCCTCGAGGGCAGCCGAGGAATTGAAAGCCGAAAGGGCTGCGCACTGCCGAAGCAGGGCAGAGGTGGCCGAATTGGCCATGAAATTAAAGGATGCTACAGACCGCAATGAGGCTCTTGAAAAGGAGCGCTTATCGGAGAGGGAAGACCTGAAGAAGGCCACCGCCGAAGCCAAGGATGCCCGCTCTGCAATGCGGGCTATGAAGGAGGAACTGCGCCAGGCTGGAGAGATTGTGGCTGGCAAGCCTTTTCTGCTGCGTCGTCGGTTTATGGATGGAAAGTATGCTCAATTTGAGCGGCTGTGGAGTCCGGAGGATCCGTATATGGACTTAGCTGCAAGTCCGGCCGATGCCGTTAAGCACTTCCGGAGCCAGGGGGATCACGAGACGGAAGAGCTATATTGGTCTCAATTCCACAGTCCGGATCGCTCACTTCCATTGACAGACCGGTTGGCCGAATGGGCCGAGCTAAATAGATTGTCCGGACTTGCCATGACTAACATCGTGGCCCATGTCTGGCCAGAGAGGTCCAAGGCGACGAGCTACTTCGGCTTACTGCAGCAATTCCTTGGAGCGGGGCCGCATATAAAGGACATGAAGCGGTCGGCCTGCATCGAGGGCGCGCGGATGGCTCTTGCCCGTGTGAAGGCGCATTGTCCGGAGATGGATGCCACCGCTGTTGCCGCCCAGGGTTCGGATGAAAGCCGGCTCCCTGCCGAGCACTGCTTCGGGGAAGTTATGCGTGGCGCTCGTGTAATAGAGTCGCAGTGCTCGAAAAATATCACGTTCAAATGAATGTATTAGCTTGTAAATCGATGATTATGTTACAACTGCTTTTTATACTTGTGCGTCCCAAGTAGTAAAACTTCTCCTGTGCGGCCGTTTACGTATACATTTGTATAACTTGAAAGATTGCAGTCTTCGGCTTCAGCCCCCACGCACAGGGTGCGGGGGTGTTCGCAAAAATAGCACGTTTTCACACTTAATCCGACGTATCGGTCCTGTTTAAGGAGGTGGTAGCGTAGCGAACTAGGCAATCCGGACTATAATGCTTTATCACTTTCACTTAGCCAGTGGAGCTCGAGGGTGGGGCTACGATATAGCCCCTGGTGGCACCGCACATCTCCGAATTCGGGGTGCGTATGTGCCTGACCGGGAAACGGTCCTTCGTCAAAGCGGGGAATTCTAAACATTCCGGTGGTCGATCGAGTGGTTGACCAGTCTCTCGTTGTATCATGACAGTCAGTTTTTGGCTTTCTCTACTGAGGTGCTCGCCCAGCCGAACTGGGGTACAATCGCAGTAGTTCTCCTGGTGCCGCATTAGCCGGTGATACGGAATGTAAGGCAGCAAAACACAGGAGCCGGGCAAACCCAACATTTGACCAAAGACATGATTCGGAGCTGATGCATATAATGCCAAACTCGAGACGCCGAACACTCCCTAAGGTGTTCGGTCTTTTGTAATAATAGGCAGAATGATGTCCTAAGCCCCTAGTGTCCAGGTACGGGCATGGTCTTCTGACGCGGCCGATGCCAAAGCGTCAGGCTCCGCTTTGGCTATAGGAAGGAACCAAGGGAGAATAACAACAAGAGACAGTAAAAAAGGTTTACGTAGGGTCTTAATCTAAAAAGAATCCTCACAACGGGTCCCTACTGCACGTCTGCGCCTGTGTCTCTGTTGCGCCGTTATCCTGGACGGGTATGCACGTTGTTCATCTATAGAAAGAGAGGAACGTTTAGTTTTAGAAACAATTCGTGCGAAAAATATGTGTAGAATAAGAAATATAAATAATTAAAGCAGGGTTTGTATGAATCCGCGGTTGTTTGTGCGCGTAGCCCCCTGTGAAGGGGTATGCGGCTAGGGAGCCCCTAGCCTGCTGAGGCCGGATTCGTCTATCCGAGTCCGGGGTCCTTAAGTGACCCTCGCACTGAAATGGTGCCACGCGGACCGGGCATCTTGAGTGTAAGAGACGCGTAATGCGGTATGGCGTTGAAGCGGACAAAAGCCTTTCGTCCCAAGAGTGCTTGATATTCACTTTTAAATGGGACGATGTGAAAAATTAATTTTTCGCGTCGAAAATTGTTCGGCGATCCGAACACGACTTCTAGTAATATAGAGCCTGTGCACTTGGCGTAAGGGCCTGGCGTCACTCCTTTGAAGGAAGTGCGGCTGTGTCGGATTTTGGTAGGGTCTATCCCCATCCTACGGATTGTGTTTGAATATAGCAGGTTTAAGTCACTGCCTCCGTCCATTAGGACGTTAGTAAATTGTAATCCATCTATTATGGGATTCAATATCAGGGGAGTCCGTCCCGCATTTTGAATGCTTCTGGAATAGTCCAGGTGGTCGAAACTGATTGGTTTTGATATCCAATCTCTACGGTCTGCTGGGTTGGACCGCGCGAAGCTCTTTTTAGAAAGTGCCGCACTATTTTTCCGTATTATCACATGAAGTGAATTTACTGCTTTGACCCCTTGTGGGAAAGTCTTTTGTTTTCCGGTGCTCTTCTGGTGGGGTTTATCTTCTTCGCTTGACGTGTCGAGCCCCTTGTGTTCGGCATTTAGTCGGCCGGACTGTTTAAAAACCCAACAATCCCTGTGGGTGTGATTTGCAGGCCTTCCGGGGGTACTGTGGATTTGACATATCCGACCCAAAATCTTGTTTAAGTTGGACAATTCGTCATTGTCATCCTTAAGAGGCTGTGTTTTATTATTGGGCCGCGAGCTTTTGAATCCGGCGTTGACTGCCGCGCTCTTTGGGCTTTTCTCTTTATTCCGGCGCTGCTCTTTTCTGCGCCATGATTTTCCGTTTCTATCTCTTATCTCGGATGTACTTGGGTCGCTGGTGCTGCATCTTGCTAACCAGCTATCCTCTCCCGCACAGAAGCGGGTCATGAGGCTTGTTAGTGCGGACATTGTCCTTGGTTTCTCTTGACCGAGGTGCCTGGCGAGCCATTCGTCTCGGACATTGTGCTTGAAAGCTGCTAAGGCTTCGGCGTCCGGACAGTCGACTATTTGGTTCTTTTTCATAAGGAACCTGTTCCAGAATTTCCGCGCTGACTCTCCGGGCTGTTGAGTGATATGACTTAGATCATCTGCATCCGGAGGACGGACATAAGTCCCTTGAAAATTTGCTCTAAACGCGTCCTCGAGCTCTTCCCAACTTCCAACAGTGTTTTCTGGGAGGCTTTTAAGCCAATGACGGGCTGGCCCTTTGAGCTTGAGGGGTAGGTATTTTATGGCGTGGAGATCGTCTCCTCTGGCCATATGTATATGTAGTATATAATCTTCTATCCAGACTCCAGGGTCTGTTGTTCCATCGTAGGCCTCTATGTTGATGGGTTTAAACCCTGCTGGGAATTCATGGTCCAGCACCTCATTGGTGAAACATAGTGGGTGTGCGGCGCCCCTGTATTTGTGTGTGCCGCTATCATCGGACACTTGACGTGTTGCCTTGCTTCTTGGGGCCTTCTCCTTTGGCCCGTAAATGGACCTGGCTGGGCCATCTATCCTTCCAAGTTCGTTGGTGGATTTATGTATGGCGCCGCTGTCATAGTTTGGCCTGTCATCTGGCCGTCTATCAAACCAGGCGGCCCCCTTATTTTTGGACGGTGGAGGCTCTATGGCCTCCTCGTCGAATTCCGGTAGCAGCTTGCGCTTCGAGTAGCTCTTTGATTGGTGGCCATTGCCGTACTTATCTGCGGTTTTGAGCACTTTGCTCCATCTCATTCTGAGTGTGTCTTCTGCTATTTTGAGCCTCCGTTTATCCTTCTTCAGGCTTCTTGCAGTACTGACGAGACTTTTCCGAAGGTTCTTGCTCTCCGGCGGCGTGTCTGGCATGGGGTCATCCGAACTGTTATTTTCACCGGGCCTAGACTGTTTATCTGACTCGTCATGTTCGGACGGTTGCTTATTTGCATGTTCATCGTCCACTTGTGAGCCCTGCCGTATTGCGGGCTCCGTGGGAGTGTTGTTGTCGTCGAGGCGGGATTTAGGGCGGCGTCTACGCCGCCGTTTTGGTCGTTTATCGGCGGGGTCATCTTCTGTCGCTGCCCGTTGGTTCTCGTTATCGCTCTCCTTTGGGGTGTCCACCATATATATGTCATGCGACGAGGTGGTCCTGTCGTGCTGTATGAGCTCTGTTTTTTCTTCGTCTCCGGCATCGTCGTCCATAGAGTCGATGTCTTCGGAGTCGTAGTCTAGCATGTCGGTTAGATCGTCGACAGTGGCTACAAAGTGGGTGGTGGGTGGTCTCTGAATTCCTTCGTCGTCCGTACCCCAACCATCCTGGCCACAGTCCGGCCAGGACTCTCCCGATAACGAGAGGTGTTTTAATGAATTCAGGATATCGCCAAAAGGCGAGTATTGGAAGATGTCCGCGGCGGTGAATTCCATAACCGGCGCCCAATCCGGATCGATTGGTAGGGGCGCGGGAGGTTCGGAGTCCGGCGAGGAGTCTGGTGCCTCGGAATCACGAGTTTCGCAGGGGACAAGATTAGTGTTCGGCTGCATCACCGTGGATGTTGGAGCCCCCAGGGCGGCGTCTATCCACCGGCCCTCGATCTGGGCGATTGGCTCCGGGCTAATGGCCGAAGCGGACCCGTGTGCGGCCACCAAGGCACTGTTCGCTGGCAGAGCTAAATCATGCCCGTCGTCACAGTGCGGCTTGCTTGGCTGTGGCTCGAGTCCATCGAAGATCAAGTCTCCGCGGACATCGGCCGTGAAGTTTAAGCTTCCAAATCTGACCTGACAGCCAGGGGCGTAGCTTTCGATCGGCTCCAGATGGCCAAGTGAATTGGCCTGCAGTGCGAAGCCGCCGAATACGAAGATCTGTCCGGGGAGAAAAGTCTCACCCTGGACAGCGTTGCTGGTTGAAGATGCCATCAAGCCTATCGGTGACGACACAGAGGAACTCTCAATGAAAGCACCAATGTTGGTGTCAAAACCGGCGGATCTCGGGTAGGGGGTCCCGAACTGTGCGTCTAGGCGGATGGTAACAGGAGACGAGGGACACGATGTTTTTACCCAGGTTCGGGCCCTCTCGATGGAGGTAAAACCCTACGTCCTGCTTGATTAATATTGATGATATGGGTATTACAAGAGTGGATCTACCACGAGATCAAGGAGGCTAAACCCTAGAAGCTAGCCTATGGTATGATTGTTGTAATGTATGTTGTCCTACGGACTAAAGCCCTCCGGTTTATATAGACACCGGAGGAGGCTAGGGTTACACAGATTCGGTTACAATGGTAGGAGATCTACATATCCGTATTGCCAAGCTTGCCTTCCACGCCAAGGAAAGTCCCATCCGGACACGGGACGGAGTCTTCAATCTTGTATCTTCGTAGTCTTGGAGTCCGGCGGATAATGATAGTCCGGCTGTCCGGACACCCCCTAGTCCAAGACTCCCTCACCTTGCATAATATAGTTCATCACGAAGTTCTAGTAACTTAGTGATGGTGACTAGAGAATTCTGTCAATCACTATCTTATCTGGAAGATTAACTCCCACTTGATACAAGCGCTTGAAGTACCCAGACAATCTGAGCACATGCTCACTAGTTGAGCGATTCTCCTCCATCTTTTAGCTATAGAACATGTTGGATACTTCATATCTCTCAACTCGGGTATTTGCTTGAAATATTAACTTCAACTCTTGGAACATCTCATATGGTCCATGACGTTCAAAACGTCTTTGAAGTCCCGATTCTAAGCCTATAAGCATGGTGCACTAAACTATCAAGTATTCATCATATTGAGCTAGCCAAACGTTCATAACGTCTGCATCTGGTCCTGCAATAGGTCTGTCACCTAGCGGTGCATTAAGGACATAATTCTTCTGTGCAGCAATGAGGATAAACCTCAGATCACGGATCCAATCCGCATCATTGCTACTAACATCTTTCAACACAATTTTCTCTAGGAACATTTTAAAATAAACATATGAAAGCAACAATGCAAGCTATCGATCTACAACATAATTTGCAAAATACTACAGGACTAAGTTCATGATAAATTTAAGTTCAATTAATCATATTACTTAAGAACTCCCACTTAGACAAACATCTCACTAGTCATCTAAGTGATCACGTGATCCAAATCAACTAAACCATGTCCTATCATCACCTGAGATGGAGTAGTTTTCAATGGTGAACATCACTATGTTGATCATATCTACTATATGATTCACGCTCGACCTTTCGATCTCCGTGTTCCGAGGCCATATCTGTTATATGCTAGGCTCGTCAAGTTTAACCTGAGTATTCCGTGTGTGCAACTGTTTTGCACCCGTTGTATTTGAACGTAGAGCCTATCACACCCGATCATGACGTGGTGTCTCAGCACGAAGAACTTTCGCAATGGTGCATACTCAGGGAGAACACTTCTTGATATTTTTTAGTGAGAGATCATCTTAAAATGCTACCGTCAATCAAAACAGAATAAGATGTATAACAGATAAACATCATATGCAATCAAAATATGTGACATGATATGGCCATGATCATCTTGCGCCTTTGATCTCCATCTCCAATGTACTGTCATGATCTCTATCGTCACCGGCACGACACCATGATCTTCATCATCTTGATCTATATCAATGTGTCGTCACATGTTCGTCTCGCCAACCATTGCTCTTGCAACTATTGCTATCGCTAGCGATAAGGTAAAGCAATTATTTGGCACTTGCATCTTTATGCAATAAAGAGACAACCATAGGGCTTCTGCCAGTTGCCGATAACTTCAAGAAAACATGATCATCTCATACAACAACTTATATCTCATCACGTCTTGACCATATCACACCACAACATGCCCTGCAAAAACAAGTTAGACGTCCTCTACTTTGTTGTTGCAAATTTTACGTGGCTGCTACGGGCTGAGCAAGAACCGTTCTTACCTACGCATCAAAACCACAACGATAGTTCGTCAAGTTAGTGCTGTTTTAACCTTCGCAGCGACCAGGCGTAGCCACACTTGGTTCAACTAAAGTTGGAGAAACAGACACCCGCTAGTCACCTGTGTGCAAAGCATGGCGGTAAAACCAGTCTCGCGTAAGTGTACGCGTAATGTCGGTCCGGGCCGCTTCATCCAACAATACCGCCGAACCAAAGTGTGACATGCTGGTAAGCAGTATGACTTGTATCACCCACAACTCACTTGTGTTCTACTCGTGCATATAACATCAACGCATAAAACCTAGGCTCGGATGCCACGGTTGGGGAACGTAGTAATTTCAAAAATTTCCTACGCACACGCAAGACCATGGTGATGCATAGCAACGAGAGGGGAGAGTGTTGTCCACGTACCCTCGTAGACCGTAAGCGGAAGCGTTATGACAACGCGGTTGATGTAGTCGTACGTCTTCACGATCCGACCGATCCAAGTACCGAACGTACGACACCTCCGAGTTCAGCACACGTTCAGCTCGATGACGATCCCCGGACTCCGATCCAGCAGGGTGTCGGGGATGAGTTCCGTCAGCACGATGGCATGGTGACGATGATGATGTTCTACCGATGCAGGGCTTTGCCTAAGCACCGCAACGATATGACCGAGGTGGAATATGGTGGAGGGGGGCACCGCACACGGCTAAGACATCAAAGGGATCAATTGTTGTTGTGCCTAGAGGTGCCCCCTGCCCCCGTATATAAAGGAGCAAGGGGGAGGGGGTCGGCCGGCCAAGAGGGGCGCGCCAGGAGGAGTCCTCCTCCCACTGGGAGTAGGACTCCCCCCTTCCTTGTTGGAGTAGGAGAGAAGGAAAGAGGGGGAGAGGAGGAAGGAAAAGGGGGCTGCACCCCTTGTCCAATTCGGACCAGAGGGGGGCTGCACACCTCCTTCCTTTCGGCCTCTCTCCTCTATTCCCGTATGGCCCAATAAGGCCCATATACTCCCCGGCGAATTCTTGTAACTCTCCGGTACTCCGAAAAATACCCGAGTCACTCGGAACCTTTCCGAAGTCCGAATATAGTCGTCCAATATATCGATCTTTACGTCTCATCTGGGACTCCGAACTCCTTCCGTACATCAAAACTCATAAACCCATAATATGACTGTCATCTAAACCTTAAGCGTGCGGACCCTACGGGTTCGAGAACTATGTGGACATGACCGAGACACGTCCGCGGTCAATAACCAATAGCGGAACCTGCATGCTCATATTGGCTCCCACATATTCTACGAAGATCTTTATCGGTCAAACCGCATAATAATATACGTTGTTCCCTTTGTCATCGGTATGTTACTTGCCCCAGATTCGATCGTCGGTATCTCAATACCTAGTTCAATCTCGTTACCGGCAAGTCTCTTTACTCGTTCCGTAATACATCATCCCGCAACTAACTCATTAGTTGCAATGCTTGCAAGGCTTAAGTGATGTGTATTACCGAGAGGGCCCGGAGATACCTCTCCGACAATCGGAGTGACAAATCCTAATGTCAAAATATGCCAACCCAACATATACCTTCGGAGACACCTGTAGAGCTCCTTTATAATCACCGAGTTACGTTGTGACGTTTGGTAGCACACAAAGTGTTCCTCCGGTAAACGGGAGTTGCATAATCTCATAGTTACAGGAACATGTATAAGTCATGAAGAAAGCAATAGCAACATACTAAACGATCAAGTGCTAGGCTAACAGAATGGGTCAAGTCAATCACATCATTCTCCTAATGATGTGATCCCGTTAATCAAATGAGAACTCATGTCTATGTCTAGGAAACTTAACCATCTTTGATTCAACGAGCTAGTCAAGTAGAGGCATACTAGTGACACTGTGTTTGTCTATGTATTCACACATGTATTATGTTTCCAGTTAATACAATTCTAGCATGAATAATAAACATTTATCATGAAATAAGGAAATAAATAATAACTTTATTATTGCCTCTAGGGCATATTTCCTTCACCTGAACCTAGGTAAACATTGTGTCCCTTGCTTCCTGTTACAATCAGCCTGAGACGCACAGATCGGGACCCCCTACCCGAGATCCGCCGGTTTTGACACCGACAGCCATGTCCTCGGTTATGGACATTTTGAGTATCTAGTACTTAGATTATCATGTGAATCTCATCATGTTACTTAATTTAATTTGTTGGTTTTTAATGATGATGCTTAATTGGGATTGAGTTGGGTGAACCTTCTCAATGTTTAACAACCACCATGATAGTTAAATAAAATTTATTCCTTTGTTGTAGGGAAAAATTGGCTTTATGCAAAACTGTAACCGTAGAGCTTTCCACTAGCCATATATGCATGTAGTTTAGCATAACTCTGTTCATTACTCTCTATGTGTTACATTGCCAGCATATTCCATGTGCTGACCCGTTTTCGGGCTGCAACGTTCATGTTGCAGACTTTTCAGACGATGAGTAAGGTGCCTTAGGTCGTGGTCTTATACTCAGTGATGCCGTTGTAGTTGATGGACTCGCTTATCTTCCAAGCCTTCCGCTGTTAGCGTTATTAGATGTCCTTAAGCCATATTTATTGTAATAAGTTCTCCTTTGAGACATTCGATGTAATAAGTGTGTCATTGCTACTCTGTTATAAATCCTTCAAGTATTGTGTGTGTCAGCATTACCGATCCAAGGATGACACTGATGCACAGAGATCAGACTGTTTGAGGTCTGGTCGCTACAAGATGGTATCAGAGCCCACACTGACTGTAGGACACGACCACTAAGCTAAAGCCCTAGATCACTACTCTCTTCTCATTTCTGACTCCTCACCTTTTCTACTCTTTAGGATGGCGGAAGCAAGGAACATGTTCACGCAACCGGATGAAGATACACCCTTTGGACGCCACTTGAAGGAAGTTACTAGATACCTGAACATCGGAGTACCAAGCTTCACCGGGACCTACATCGCCACTTTACCAGAAGAGGAGCGTTGGATGATTCAAGTCAAGTTCCAGGAAGGACGTTCATGCCCGTCACTGAGCCAACAGAGTTTTCCTTTGATGCACCAACCTAGAGTCTAGGAAAGAGCATGGCAGCCCACATCACCATGGGACACATTGGAGAAGTTTACCACAAGGATCTCAAGGATACTATCTACCAAATTTGTGGGTGCTGAGATGAGCAATGGGAGATGATCAGCACTAGGAAGGATAGATCAATTGCAGCTTTCATACATGAGTTAAACCAGCACATTCGTCGCCAGGATAACCAGATGTGCGGAGGCATGATAGATCTGAAGAAGGCATTAACCAAGATCACGGAGCTGGAAGAAGAACTCAAGTCTACACGCGATGGATATGAGGAGGAAATGACGACACTCATGGAGAAGAATGACGATCTTAAGAAGAAGCTAAAAGTATTCATGGGATTCCCCGCGACTGGAGGAGAAGACGACAATTGCACTTACCCGGAGAACTACATCATCATCGACGACACCGACTCGGACCAAGACGATAGCGTTGATGACTTTGTAGATGAAGCTCGAGCAGATATCATGGAGTCTTCGATCGATCAATTTTTCTAGTCAACCACCATCAGTAGTAGTATTCCCCCATGTATATAGTATAGTCCAAGCACTTTTGTAATGATAGTTACACCGTTGTAAGCCCTTGTTTGAATTGATTGAAGTGATATTGATTGCATTTGTCTCATGTGCATATGGGTAGTGTTATTCTACTTAGACCTCATTCTGTTCTATATTCTCATCTTTTCTAAAACCTCAGATGCCTCTGAGACGTGACAATGGATTTGCTTTCCCACCAGAGCTCACTCAGTTGATCCAGCAGCAGAATGAATTAATGCAGATGCTAGTCCAGAATCAGAATCAGGGGAACAACAACAACAACAACAACAACAACAACAACAACAACAACAACAACAACAACAAATACAACAACCCACCACCACCATCACCTGTTGATCACTTGGCCCGTTTCTTGAGGTTGAATCCGCCAGTGTTCTCTAATAGCACCGAGCCAATAGTTGTAGATGATTGGCTCCGCAAGATGGGAAGGGAGTTGACCACTTCAGGATGCACAGATGCGGAGAAGGTGATTTTTGCCGCACATCAGCTTGATGGACCCACAACATCATGGTGGGAGAATTTCACAGCCACTTATCCCATCGACACTGTCACATGGGGCCAGTTTCAGCAGGTTTTCCATACTGCTCATGTTTCAGCAAGAGCTATGGCCATGAAGAAGCGTGAGTTTCGCAACTTTCCCAAGGAGGACGTACAGTTGGCCAGTATGTGGATGACTTTAGTAAGCTAGCACGTTATGCCCCAGATGACGTTGCTACGAAAGTAGGAGAAGTTTCTGGAAGGACTGAATGATGAGATGAGCATGCAGTTGATGGTAGCAACCTTCAATAATTACCAGGAGTTGGTAGATAGATCTCTCATGATTGAAGGGAAGCAGCAGCAGATTGACAACCGCAAGAGGAAGTATGGACAAGGCAAGTACAATTCAGGAGCTCAGCAGAAGCCTCGTTTTACCCCGAACTCGGGAGGACCTTTTCAGCATACCCATGGAGGAGGGAGTTCGCACAACCATAGTGGCCCCAAGAATGTAATGGGAATGGAGGAAGTAACGGCCATAACCGTACCAACCCATCAACTCCAGCCAAAAAGGATCTGAGCCACGTCACTTGCTACAAGTGTCAGAAGACTGGACATTATGCCAATGAATGTCCTGAAGCTAAAAATGGAAATGGCAATGGAAGCTCTGGGAAGAATCCGAACACATTCAACAGGGGACAGGTGAACCACGTTAACGAGGAGGAGGTTGAAGCCCAGCCAGATGCAGTAATAAGTAAGTTTTTGGTTAAGTCATTTACTGCAATCGTTCTTTTTGATACCAGTGCATCTCATTCATACATATCAAGGGGATTTGTGGATAAGTATAAACTTCCCACCAAAGTTCTTAGAACACCTATGTTAGTAAGCTCACCAGGAGCGGACTATATGGCCAGTCAAGGATGTTTTCAGGTGCCAATTAACCATTGGTAGGCATGTTTTCCCCTCAGATTTAATCATTTTGGAGTCACAAGGTTTGCATGTGATTCTGGGTATGGATTGGCTATCGATGTATGGAGGAAACATCGATTGTGCTAGTAAGTCAATTTTTCTTACCACCCCAGAAGGAAGAAGGATCAAATATGTATCCCGGCACGAGCCGAAGAGGACTCAAGTGAATTCCTTATCAGGAGTTGTACAAGAGGAAGTACCAGTGGTGAAGGATTTCCCTGATATATTTCCAGAAGAATTGCAAGGCATGCCACCGGATAGAGACATTGTGTTTTTTGCCAGGCACAGGGCCAATATCCAAGAGACCGTACATGATGCCCGTAAAAAATTTGGAGGAAATTAAGAAGCAGATTAAGGAGCTACTAGATAAAGGCTATATTCGCCAAAGTTCTTTCACCTTGGGGATCGGCAGTACTTCTAGTGGAGAAGAAGGATGGATCATTGAGGATGGTTGTTGATTATCGAGGACTGAATGAAGTGACAATCAAGAACAAGTACCACTGCCGATGATCAATGATTTGTTTGACCAATTGCAAGGAGCTAAGGTATTTTCCAAGATCGATCTGCGATCAGGATACCGCCAGCTGAAGATTCGAGAGCAGGATATACCTAAGACGACTTTTACCACAAGGTACGGGCTGTATGAGTATACCGTTATGTCATTTGGTCTGACTAACACACCTGCCTATTTCATGAACATGATGAACAAGGTGTTTATTGAGTTTCTGGATAAGTTCGTCGTGGTTTTCATTGATGATATTTTGGTCTACTCGAAGAATGAAGAGGAGCATAAGGAGCATTTGCGTTTGGTACTTGGGAATCTCAGAGAACATTAGTTGTATGCCAAGTTTAGCAAGTGTGAATTTTGATTGAAGGAAGTTGGATTTCTCGGACATGTTATATCCGGAGAAGGAATAGCAGTAGACCCCACCAAAGTTGTCACTGTGACAAATTGGGACGCCCCAACGACAGTTGGAGAGATCCGGAGTTTTCTTGGACTTGCAGGATACTACCGGAGGTTCATTGAGAATTTCTCGAAGATTGCGAAGCCCATGACGGAGTTTTTGAAGAAGGACACCAAGTTCAAATGGACTGAGGAATGTGAGGCCAGTTTCCAGGAGTTGACGAAACATTTGGTTACATCGCCAGTGTTGATTCTGCCAGATCAACGCAAGGATTATGAAGTATATTGCGATGCTTCTCATCGAGGACTTGGAGGAGTGCTTATGCAGGAGGGAAGAGTTGTTTCGTATGCCTCACGACAGCTTAAGCCCCATTAGTTGAATTATGCTACACATGATTTGTAGTTAGCAGCCGTAGTGCATGCATTGAAGACATGGAGACATTTTCTCATCGTAAACCATTGTGAGGTGTACATGGATCACAAGAGTTTGAAGTACATCTTCACACAGAAGGAGTTGAATCTCAGACAAAGGAGATGGTTGGATCTCATTAAGGATTATGATATCAGATTGCATTATTACCTCGGAAAGGCTAACGTAGTAGCAGATGCGTTGAGCCGCAAGAGCCATGTCAACACTCTCATGACTGGAGAGTTACCAAAGGAGTTAGCCGAGGATCTTCGCGAGCTATGTTTGGAGATAGTTCTAAGAGGCTATGTCACAGCATTGGAGGTTCAGTCTACTTTAATGGACAAGATCAGAGAAGCTCAGAAGACTGATAAGGAGATCGCCGAGATAAAGGAGAAGATGAGCAAAGGAAAGGCTAAAGGATTTCGTGAGGATGAGCACGATACCCTATGGTTTGAGGACCGCGTTTATGTGCCTAATGATCCGGAGATCGGGAAGTTGATTCTGCAAGAGGCCCATGATTCACCGTATTCGATTCACCCAGGAAATACCAAGATGTATTTGGATTTGAAGGATATTGCGGAGTATGTAGCAATATGTGATGTATGTCAGAGAGTGAATGCAGAGCATCAGAAGTCAGCAGGATTGCTACAGCCATTGTCGATACCCGAATAGAAGTGGGATAAGCTAGGCATGGATTTTATCACGGGATTGCCCATGACTCGTTCAGGCTATGACTCAATATGGGTTGTAGTCGATCGTTTGACGAAGGTAGCTCATTTCATCCCAGTGAAGACCACTTACACCAGTGCTAAGTTGGCAAAGATATACATGACCAGGATCGTATGTCTGCATGGAGTTCCGACGACCATTGTATTAGATAGAGGAACCCAGTTTACCTCAAATTCTGGAATCAGTTACACGAAACATTGGGTACTAGGCTAGAGTTTAGTACAGCCTTTCATCCACAGACAGATGGACAGACTGAGAGAGTCAATCAGATTCTGGAGGAGATGTTGAGAGCTTCTGCGCGAGATTATGGATCTAGTTGGGACGACAATTTGCCATATGCGGAGTCCTGTTACAACAACAGTTATCAATCCAGTTTGAAGATGGCCCCTTTTGAAGCTCTGTACGGAAGGAGGTGCAGGACACCGTTGTTGTGGGATGAAGTTGGAGACCGTCAGTTGTTTGGACCAGATTTGATTAAAGAGTCTGAACAGAAGGGGAAGTTGATTCGCGATAGGCTCAAGGTAGCCCAGTCCAGGCAGAAGAGCTATGCAGATTCTAAACGCAAGGACACAACGTACGGAGTTGGAGACAGAGTTTATCTTCGTGTATCCCCACTTCGAGGAGTTAAGCGTTTTGGAGTTAAGGGAAAGTTAGTCCACGTTTTGTGGGACCATACAAAGTTTTGGAGCGTATGGGAGAAGTTGCTTACAAGTTGCGGTTGCCCGAAGGTTTGTCAGGAGTTCACGATTTGTTTCACGTTTCCCAGTTGAAGAAGTGCCACGCAGGGATGGCTGATATACCGCTGAGAGATACGGTACCACTGGAAGCGATTCAGTTGGACAGTGATTTGACTTATGAGGAGAAACCAGTTAAGATTGTCGAATATGCCAACCGAGTCACGCGCAGCAAGGTTATTTAGTTTTGCAAAGTTCAGTGGAGCCACCATACCAAGGATTAAGCCACCTGGGAGCGAGAGGAAGATCTACTAAAGGACCACCCTCACCTATTTTCTAGCCAACCCGAATCTCGAGGGCGAGATTCATCTTAAGGGGGGTAGGTTTGTAACATCCCAAATTTTCAATTTGGAATGTTATACAATAGATCATCTTTGCATATCATATTTTATTACATTTTGGCTTGATCCTAGAAATTACACGCAACTCAAGGACCCACGGAGAGAATTGGAGATTTCGTTATTTTCATAATTGAGTTTTCTCAAATTTTGAAAATAGGGTCATTTGATTTTAATTATTTTATCTTCGAATATTTCTTATACAAAAATAAAAGAGAGGGAATAAAATGACATTCCCAAAATAAGTAAATATTGACGATTTAATAATAAAATCAAATAAGATTATATTTTGGATTTTATCGCTATTTTATTTGAATTTAGGAAAAATGTGCATTTTTCAAAATTGCATTTAGGGCCCAAATAAATGTTCATCTTGTCCGGCTTATTTTTAGAGGACGGTGAAAATTTATTTCGGAAGTTTTGGTGTATGTTTAGTATTTATTTTATTTGTTTTTCTGCGTGTCCAAATTATTAAAAAGACAACGAACCGACTCAGGCCGCCGTGGGCGACCCGGACTCGTCCGCCGCCCGGCTTTATAAGCCGCCCACCCGACCCTGCCGACCCACCCCAGCCCGCGCCCCACCCCAAACCCTAACCCTAGCAGCCAGCCGTCGCCGCCGCTGCCGCCGCCGCCGACCCCGCCGGAGCCCGCCTCCTCGCGGAGCCCGCCGCTGCCGGAGGTAGCCGCCGCCGCTTCGGTTCTCGCGAGAAAACCCATCGGGTTTTTTTCGAAACCCTAGATTCATTTTTTTAATAGACCGGTTCGATTTATTTCCGGTTTAGTTTATTTTGCGGACGTTCGTCCGTACATTCATTTTAACGAACGGTTTCGTCCTATAGCCACAGACAGGGAACGCTCGTTCGTTAGCCTGTTCGTCTGTTTTTCTTTTTCCCGGATTTTCCGCGATTATTTCCGATCACGATTTTTGATCCGATTTTCGTTTTAGTATAACTTTTCGCTCGGTTATCGGAATCAGACAGTTCAAGCGCCTAGAGTTTCGTCTCGGAACTCTCTTTCTGTTTAACCAACTCAAACAAGATTTTGCCACTGTAAAATTTGACTTAGGTCCAGATTTAGTAAACGAAGCTTGTTTCTTTCGCCATTTGACTTCAGTTGCTTCGTTTGACTTGATTATTTTTACAAACCGGAGTTCTTAAGTTGAACTTTCTGGTTAGATCTCTTATTTGAGTTTTTCCCGTGCTTTAGATGAGTGCTTATTGTATGCTTGTTTGTTTGATATAGATTACCCGGAGTGCACCGCTTGCTACTATGAGTCTCTAGGTTTCACGAATCATCACCAAGGCAAGTAACACTTTGATCATACCTCTTTACTACCAAGTTTTATTGCATGAGATCAATCCTCAAACAATTGCATGATTAGGATCTGATTAACATGTGGATTTCGGGAAGTAGATGAGGTAGAACCTATTACCTGTTTTAATATCAAACCTTTGGGAGTTCCTTCTACGTTTGCTTATATTGCCATGCTATGCTAGTAGACATGGATTGGGTGAGTGTATCCATGACAGATGTGAGATAGTTAAATTAATGGTTTACTTAAGGTGGCAACTTAAATTCACATCTGGGTGGATTGAGGCACTTGGGGAACCTAGTGTTGCCTATATTTTTGGAAATCCCGGGGTACCGTGTGATTCTCCTATGGACCGCCGCCCAGGCTCAAAGGGATCATGAGATTATTCATGCTAGAAACTTCCATGTGCAGCTGCAAGCTACTATGGGCTCTAGCATAGTTGATTAAGTTGTGTGAACTCTTATAGTGGTAGACTAGCAGATGTAGGGGAAAGTAGGTGTAACTGTCTACCCATGGTAAGGTGCAAACGCTTCTGAAAGACTATGTCTCGGTCATCCGTTTCTCAAACACCATGTAGTGCGAGAAATCCAACGGAGGAGATCGAGTCTTGTGGGGAGAAGTGTGCAAACCTCTGCAGAGTGTATAAACTAATCAGGGTTAGCCGTGTCCCCGGTTATGGATGTTTTGAGTATCTAGTACTTGGATTATCATGTGAATCTCATCATGTTACTTAATTTAATTTGTTGGATTTTAATGATGATGCTTAATTGAGATTGAGTTGGGTAAACCTTCTCAATGTTTAACAACCACCATGATTGTTAAATAAAATTTATTCCTTTGTTTTAGGGAAAAATTGGCTTTATGCAAAACTGTAACCCTAGAGCTTTCCACCAGCCACATATGCATGTAGTATAGCATAACTCTGTTCATTACTCTCTATGTGTTACATTGCCAGCATATTCCATGTGCTGACCCGTTTTCGGGCTTCAACGTTCATGTTGCAGACTTTTCAGACGACGAGTAAGGTGCCTTAGGTCGTGGTCTTATACTCAGTGATGCCGTTGTAGTTGATGAACTCGCTTATCTTCCGAGCCTTCCACTGTTATCGTTATTAGATGGCCTTAAGCCATATTTATTGTAGTAAGTTCTCCTTTGAGACATTCGATGTAATAAGTGTGTGATTGCTACGCTGTTATAAATCCTTCAAGTACTGTGCCTGTCAGCATTTCCAATCCAGGGATGACACTAATGCACAGAGATCAAACTGTTTGAGGTCTGGTCGCTACACTAAATAATTATGTAACTATGTGAAGGCTCTCTCTCATTTAAGAATTTCAGATCTTGGTATTTTACTCAAACAGCAAGCAAAGCAAAATAAAATAACACTGCAAGGTTAGCACAACTCATGTGAAGAAGCAAAAACGTAGGCTCAACAGATACTAACCGATAGTTGTCGAAGAAGAAAAGTGGGATGCCTAACGGGGCATCCCCAAGCTTAGATGCTTGAGAATTCTTGAAATATTATCTTGGGGTGCCTTGGGCATCCCCAAGCTTGAGCTTTTGTGTCACCTTAATTCCTTTCATATCATGGTTTCTCTATTTCTCAAAAACTTCATCCACATAAAACTCAACAAGAACTCGTGAGATAAGTTAGTATAAACCAATGCAAAACCTTATCATTTTCTATTGTAAAAAATCACTAAAATAAGTATTCAACATTTTATACTAAATGCCTCTGCATATTTAATACTCCTATTCTCAAATAGAATCATTAAACAAGCAAACATATGCAAACAATGCAAACATAACAGCAATCTGCCAAAACAGTATAGTCTGTAAAGAATGCAAGATTCATCAAACTTCCCTAACTCCAAAAATTATGAAATAAAATTATCACTGTAGACGATTTATCAGATCTCAATATGCAAAAGGTTTCAACATTTTATCCCATTCTTACTTTTCTAGGGAATTTTTGCAACAGCGGTAAACTTTCTGTTTTGAAACAGCAACATGTATACTTGCAAAATAAGCATGGCAAAGGCTATCCTTGACATTTTTATTTAAAATATAGATGCAAAAAACTATTATAAATAACAGGAAGAAAATACGAACAAAATAAAATGACGCTCCAAGCAAAACACATATCATGTGGTGAACAAAAATATAGCTCCGAGTAAAGTTACCGATGAACGAAGACGAAAGAGGGGATGGCATCCGGGGCATCCCCAAGCTTAGGCTCTTTGTTGTCCTTGAATTTTAACTTGGGGTGCCTTGAGAATCCCCAATCTTAGGCTCTTGCCACTCCTTATTCCATAGTCCATCAAATCTATACCCAAAACTTGAAAACTTCACAACACAAAACTCAACAGAAAACTCGTAAGCTCCGTTAGTATAAGAAAATAAAACCACCACTTAGGTACTGTAATGAAATCATTATGAATTCATATTGGTGTAATATCTACTGTATTCCAACTTCTCTATGGTTCATACCCTCAGATACTACTCATAGAATCATCAAAATAAGCAAACAACACATAGAAAACAGAATCTGTCAAAAACAGAACAGTCTGTAGTAATCTGTATCAAACGTATACTCTAGAAGTCCAAAACTCCTACAAAATTAGGAAGTCCTAAGAAATTTGTGTACCAATCCATATAAAAAAGAATCATATCATAAAAGTGTTTTTGTGAATTAACAAAACTTATTTACTAGGTGCAAAAGTTTCTGATTTTCAGCAGGATCAACACAACTATCACCATGAGCTATCCTAAAGGTCTTACTTGGCACTTTATTGAAATAAAAGCTATAAAACATGATTAATACAGTAGCATAATCATGTGAAAACACAAAAACAGTAAGGGTAAATATTGGGTTGTCTCCCAACAAGCGCTTTTCTTTAACGCCTTTCTAGCTAGGCATGATGATGACAATGATGCTCGCATAAAAGATAAGAATTGAAACATAAAGAGAGCATCATCAAGCATATGACAAGAACATTTAATTCTAACACACTTCCTATGCATAGGGATTTTGTGAGAAAACCACTTATGGGAACAATAGTAAACTAGCATAGGAAGGCAAAACAAGCATAACTTCAAGATTTTAAGCACATAGAGAGGAAACTTGACATTATTGCAATTCCTACTAGCATATGTACCTCCCTCATAATAATTTCCAGTAGCATCATGAATGAATTCAACAATATAACCAGAACCTAAAGCATTATTTTCATTATCTACAAGCATAGAAAATTTAGTTCTCTCCACATAAGCAAATTTATTCTCATGAATAGTAGTGGGAGCGTCATAAGAGACTCGAATACTAAAAATTGTTTCCACATTAAAAGAGTAATGTTCAGAAAAAGGGTGAACATAATCATGAAAAGTATTATAAATACAATCATCACTACTTTTTATAGCATAAGTTTCATCACAATAATCATCATAAGTAGCAACTTTGTTCTCATCATAATCGATTGAAACCTCTTCCAAGATAGTGGAATCATCACTAAATAAAGTTGACACTCTTCCAAATCCACTTTCATATTCATCACAATAAGATTCAACATTCCCAAAATAGTGGGATCATTACTTCCTAAAGTTGACACTCTTCCAAACCCACTTTCATCAATATAATCATCATAGGTAAGAGGTATGCTATCATCATAACAACTTTGCATATCAAAACTTGGGAGGCTAAAAATATCATCTTCATTAAATGTAGCATCCCCAAGCTTGGGACAAACATTAATTTTTGCAAATATATTCTCAAATATGTCATCCTCATCAATCATAGCATCCCCAAGCTTGGGCCTTTTCATATCATAAGCATAATCACTCTCATCATTAATAGTTTGGATAGAACCAATAATATAGCAATTATCATCATCAGAATGAGTAGTAGGAGCAACATCATTTGGGAGAGATACCTTTCTACCTTTGTTGCTCTTTCTTTTCTTTTTCTTCTTCCCATTATGTGTGGGTTCAACCTTCTTCTTTGTGCTCCTTATTGATGGGATTGGTTGAATAGAAAGCTCCTCCTCGTCACCTGATGAATCATAAGAAATAATAGGAGGATAATGGGAACTCTCTTTCCTTTCATTAGTATTCTTTTAATCTTCTATATGCTTTCTTTTCTATAGGTAATTGGCAATATAAGGATTTTCAATGCAGTTATGTCGGTGTACTAGAGTAGGGGTACCCTAGTATCCCAAACTTGTGCACGGGCAGTCGCAGCACCCCGCGGCAAGGCTTGCCGGGTGACCGCCAAGGTCCTCCGTGGTTCATTTGGAGCCATTCAAGAACAAAGTGTTTAAGCCAAGGAGACAAGGCCCTGGCAAGAGGAGCTTGCCAGGAAGGCCAACCAAGGCATCTCAAGAAACTTGCCGCGACGCGCCGCGCGTCCCGGCAAGGCCCGGTGAGCAACAAGCTTCCGGACGCGACAAGACAACAACCGCGGCAAGGCGCTTGCCGCGGCAAGCTGCCACTCTGCACCCATGCTCCAGCACATCCACCAACGTGTCGCCCTGGGTCCTTTCCAGGCGCGCGCGGCAAGAGGCTGTGCAGCCAGCGGTGTGAGGTGGCGAGCGACACTGGCAAGATTACCATCGTGGCAAGCGGTGGCGTCCCTGACGGTCCCTTTTCTGCATTGTTTGGGCGACACAGACGGGCATTTAATGCCTTTGTCCCCTGCCGTCAGGGTTAGGTAGGATACATTATTCATGTAGTTGTACCAACTGCAACTCCTTTTCCATTTTTGCCCTTGCCTACGTTGCCACCTGTCGGTGACCCCTTGAGCATATAAAAGGAGGCCCATGCGCAACGTAGAGGGGGGTTCGAAACCAGAAAATACTCACGCTCGGTCTCTTTAGCAGCGGGTGTGTACTGTAGCACTTTGCGCTCCCGAGCAAGAACACAATACAATCAGACAAGCAGCAGTAGGAGTATTATCTCTCCGGAGAGCTCCGAAGCTGGGTAAATCGCTCGTGTGCTTCGCCTCGATCCACTCTTCGTGCGATCTCCGCCCCCCGCCGAACCGAAAGTGGCCCGGTCCACCGGCCCCATAGGTGTTCGTTCCCACGACATCTTTGGCGCGCCAGGTAGGGGGCCTCGAGGTTGTGTGAACCTGATTCGACGTTCACACGAGCTAGATCTTCATCATCTTCATCGACATGCCACCGAAGAAGAAGCCTTCGGAGGTGGCTGCTCCGTCCACGTCGATCCCACCGCCACCGGAGCAAACGGGTGGTGGGGTGGACGCCGGCGGAGGAACGGGCGTCGACGAGGGAGCTCATGGTGCTGCCAGGTCCAAGGACAAGGCTGCACAAACCTCGGCGTCCGTACATGCACCGCGCCCATCTCAGGAGGCGCGGGACCGATAGCGTCATGGTACTCGCGGTACCATACGTTCGTTGGACCGAGATCGAGCTGGTGGATCTCGAGATGCTCAAGACCAGCATGCACGCCAACATGCTGGCATGAGCAAGACACGGTCGCCTGGACGGGATACTGCTCCTCCTAACATAGTTAGAAGTCCGAGCATATCCCGCTCCTCGCACCGTTCGCCACTGCCACCCAGCACTCCAGCAGAACCTTTGGCACGAGCTCAACTGCTCCTAGATTACCCTCCAACGGCGGACAAGATCGATGAATGGAGGGCCACCATTCAGAGTCTCATCGGCTTCGCCAATGGCGACACTCCACGGCAGCCGGGTACACCGCAGCCACGGCAGGACTGCCAGGCACGAGCCGATGGCGACAAAACCGGTGGGGGTGCAACCACCGTGCACTCTCCGCCCCGAAGGCCAAGATTGCCGACTCGCCGGGTCAACCTCGACAGCGACTCCACCGCGTCGTCAGATCCACGAGCTCGTCGCGATCAGCGCCAAGTTCTTCACGAACGACAGCAAGAAGACGCTCGTACTCGCATCGAGCGTCGAAGAGAAGCGCGGTGTCAATCGGACCAGTGCGGTGGACCCACTGTCGACATGCATGCGCCAGGGGAACCAGGCGACTTGCCATACGCGGTAGGTTGCCCTGTGTTCACTCATGAGCTGCGGCAAGTCCAGTGGCCCAGCACAAAGAATTTCAAACCAGATGTACCAGAGAAGTATGACGGCAAGTTGCATCCGTCGGAGTTCCTCAGCATCTACACCATCGCGGTGCAAGTTGCCGGGGGGCGAGACGACAAGATCCTTGCCAACTACTTCCCGTTGGTGCTCAAGCCCAATGTCAGGTCCTGGCTCATGCACTTGCCGGACAACTCCATATCCTCCTGGGCAGATCTGTGCCATCAGTTTGTCGGCGCCTTTACAGGCGGCCACAAGCCTCATGGCCAAGAGAGCGATCTTCATTTGCTCGCCCAGAAGGAAGGAGAGCCCCTACGCAAGTACATTCAGAGATTCAGCCATGTACAGCGCAACATCCCAGACGTCCACCCTGCCGCGGTCATCAGCGCGTTCCATCAGAACGTGCGAAACCGCAGGATGCGGGAGGAGATGGCGCTGTGCAAGATCAGAGACGTCAGTGAGCTATATGCCCTGGCCGAAAAGTGTGCACGTGCTGAGGAAGGGAGGAAACTCCCCGGAGAGGATACAGGAGCAGGAGGATCTGATAGCGAGGATGCTGCCCCGGCGAAGAAAAACCGGCGGTGGAACAACAGGAAGAAGAAAGGCAAAGATGTGCTAGTCGTTGAGCAGTCCGGCAACGGAGGTGGCGCCAAAGAAGCCGAAGCCGTGGCGGTCGCCGACAAGCAGGACAGCACCGACAAGCAGTACTGCAAGATCCACCGCACCAAGGGCCATGATCTCCAGAGTTGCAAGAAGGTTGAGCAGCTTGTCGAGCTGCAAAAGGCTGAGTACGAGCGACGCGACAAGGAGAAGGCCCAAGAAGGTACTGGAGGATCCTGCAAGAAACGCCCCGACCGGGGAGGACGCCGCGGCAAGGCCAAGCAGCGGCAAGGAGACAGACCTCCCCGCGGCCGCGACAAGGATGAAGATGACGGCGATGATGAAGATATGGATGATGATGAGGCCGATGAGCAGGAGTTCCAGAAAGCCACAGAGGTCCTGTGCGTTGACGGCGGTGCTTCTCTGCATACTTCACACCGCCAGCTCAAGCAGTGGGTGCGGGAAGTCAATGCGGCAGAACCACCCGTCGAGTCACGCAAGCCTCTGAAATGGTCCAGCGCGCCTATCATCTTTGATATTGAGGACCACCCTGATCGCATAACCGCGGTCGGGTGCTTGCTGATGTTGGTTTCACCAACTATCCGCAACCTCAAGGTCACTAAGATGCTAGTTGATGGCGGGGCCGGCTTGAACCTGATCTCCTCCGCGGTACTCCAGAAACTCCAGATCCCTGACAGCGAGCTCGAAGAGACCGGCACATTCCAAGGAATCAATCCAGGAAGGAGCAAGCCGAAAGGGAAGATCACGTTGCTGGTAACATTTGGCAGCGAGTTGAACTTCCGGACTGAGAGGGTCACTTTTGACGTTGCTGACTTTCCATTGCCTTACAATGGAATACTTGGCCGTCCAACGCTCGCCAAATTCATGGCAGTCTCTCACTATGCATACAACATGCTGAAGATGCTAGGCCCGATAAGCGTCATCTTTGTCCCTCGCGACAAGAAGGATGCTCTTATCTGCGCCGACAAGATCTACTGGGATGCAGCAGCCGCAGCAGATCGCAAGACACTTGCTGCTGAAGCTCCCGGGGGGAAGAAGAAGACAAGTCCGGCAAGAGTTCTGATGCCCACTCCAGCAAGCGCACCTCTTCGGAAGTGCTGCGCTACCGTCGAGGACGCACCATCGAGCTCCACCGGCAAGTGTAAGAGGACGATGGCAGCTCCGCCAGAGAGCAAGAAGGTGTCCACCAAGGAGGACGGCACTGGTGGTACCTTCACCATCAGTGCCACGATCGACCCTAAATAGGAAAGCGCGCTCATTGCTTTCCTGCGGGCGAACGTCGATGTGTTTGCATGGCAACTGTCTGACATCCTCGGTGTTCCCAGGAAAGTAATCGAGCACCATCTTGCCGTTTGTCCTCATGCGCGGCCCGTCAAGCAGAAAGTCAGGAAACAAGCAGTGGAACGCCAAGAATTCATCGCAGAAGAAATCAAGAAGTTGGAAGCAGCAGGCCTTGTCAGAGGAGTGCTCCATCCTACGTGGTTGGCCAATCCTGTAGTCGTGCGCAAGGCAAACGGGAAATGGAGGCTTTGTATCGATTTTACCGATGTTAATAAAGCTTGTCCCAAAGACCCATTTCCCTTACCGCGCATTGACCAGATTGTTGACTCCACGGCCGGATGTGATTTTCTTTCATTTCTTGATGCATACTCAGGATACCATCAGATCTTCATGGCAGAAGAGGATGAGGAGAAGACCGCATTCATCACTCCATGTGGCACGTACTGTTTCGTACGGATGCCCTTCGGTTTAAAGAATGCTGGTTCAACATTTGCAAGGGTAGTACATGACGCTTTTGAGACACAAATACACAGAAATGTGGAAGCCTACATGGATGACATAGTGGTCAAGAGCAAGGACAAGGCAACTCTGATTCAGGATTTAGACGAAACCTTTGCAAATCTACGCAAGATCAACCTCAAGCTTAACCCCGAGAAGTGTGTGTTTGGAGTCCCTTCCGGCAAGCTTCTCGGGTTCTTCGTGTCTCAGCGGGGAATTGAAGCCAATCCCGACAAGATCAAGGCCATTGAGCAGATTGAAGCACCAAAGCGCGTCAAGGATGTACAAAGGCTTGCCGGTTGCGTGGCTGGTCTCAGCAGGTTTATCTCTAAGTCTGTTGAGCGCGCCCTGCCATTTTTCAAAATATTGAAAAGGCAGGTCCAATGAAATGGACTCCGGAAGTGGAGGCTGCGCTGCAGGACTTGAAGAGATACCTGTCCTCCACTCCAAAACTTGTCGCACCTAAGCCACAAGAGAAGTTGCTGCTGTATATAGTGGCAACCAATCAAGTGGTTAGTGCTGCGTTAGTAGCGGAGAGGGAGGCGGATGATGAGCCAGCAACCACGGCAGATGCATCCAGCGACAAGCAGGGGGCTTCGCCGACAAGCTCTGGTCCCGACAAGGGTGGATCTGCGCAGGCGCATGAGGAGATACAGAAGAGAATGGTGCAGCGCCCAGTTTACTTTGCCAGTTCCCTTCTGCAGGGGGCTAGGTCAAGGTACTCTGGTGTGCATAAATTGCTTTTCGGCCTTCTCATGGCCTCGAGAAAGCTGTGCCATTACTTCCAAGCTTTGAGGAGGACCGTCTTCAGGCTGCTGTACGAGCTGCTCGATACCAGCAAGCTTTGCGCCGCTACCATAGCCGCAAAGTCAATGCCAGAAGTCTCGAGGAAGGCGACCTTGTTCTTCGGCGTGTTCAGTCCGCCAAGAATTCCAACAAGTTGACGCCAAAGTGGGAAGGCCCTTACCGGGTGAAACGAGTCACTAGGCCTGGCGTTGTCCGCCTTGAGACCGAAGATGGCTTTCCGGTGAGCAACTCCTGGAACATTGAGCATCTTCATAAGTTTTACCCGTAAGGCGCGGTTGCCGGAACCTGTTCTGGCAACCACCTTTTGTACAAGTCTTGCCGCTGTTGCATGTAATCCTTTGTACAAAGCCGGGCGCAGACCCCGTGCATAAATAAAGCTCATGTGCTCCGCACATCTTGTCAATTTCATGCTTTCTATTTTTTGCATGTGTTATCTGACACTTTGTGCAGTACCTACCCCCGGTAAGCAATAATGAGTCGTAAGGCTCCATATGTTTATTTTCTCTTCTTTTTTTTCTCAAGGAAAGGGAAGGTTCCCTCGCCCACAAGTTTACCGGGGGGAAGGAGAAGATAATCATGTGGACCAGGCGTCGTTCAAGAAAGTTTCGCCTTACCGGGAAGCAAACGACAGAAAAGCTAAGTTGCCAAAGTTTGAGCAATTAGTTTAAAAATTTTTAAGTTATCTTCCTCGAACGACCGTACTTTGTATGGAAAACCTGTGCGCAGAGGAACCAACTCGTAGCTAGTTGCGCCCTTACTTTGTTTCGAGTCCGCTCAACAACTTAAGTGAGCTGCGACTAGTTGCGACAAGGTTTCTAGTCGGTAGCAGCACAGCCAGCAGGCTGCTGACGTCCCGCACTCAGCGCTCGCGGCTAAGGTGCCTAAACCGGCAAGTTCCCTAAAAGCGTAGGGCAAAACATACAAAGGAAGGAATCAAGTGAAGGAAATAACATAGCAATTGATACCCAAAATAAAGTTATATTACAAGATAGCTTGTCGCAGCTCTAATGGATTGTTCTCGTAACATGACCAGTAGCGACAAGAAAAGGAGAAAACGGGCGGCCTAATCTACGCGATCGCCCTCAACCCTCTTGATCTCGCTCACTTGTCCACAATGGTTGCGACAAGGGCCTTGAGCGCTTCCAAATCAGCATCCGGCGGCAGCTTCTTGAGGACATTGGTGAGGTTGAGGCCCGGGTTGCGGAAGGCCACCTTCACCAACACCTTTTGAAGAACTCCCACGCAGATCGCGCGTGACTCATCGGCCAGCTGCTTTGGGATCCTCTCTTGGAGTCGCTGGAGGGCCGTCGCCACGCCTTTGAAGAACAAGGTGAGCTTGGCGCTGGGTTGGAGGTTCTCGTCGGAGGAGTACCCGAGATCCTCCATCCCCAGCTGCCCCAGCTCCCCGTCAATAACTGCAGCGATATTCACGAGACCCTCTGTCTAGAGTTCCACAGTCTCCCTAAAAGTGTTCTGGGTTTCGGCGGCCCTCGTCAGCAGCGCTTCGTTGGCCTTGATCTCCTCCTTCAAGGCCACCTCCTGCTCCTTGGCGTCGTCCAGCGTCTTGGTCAAAGTAGCCAGCTTCAAGATCTGCGTTGGAGTCCTTGGCGACTCTAAGCTCCTTGCCCTTCTCGATGAGACGACCCTGCAGCTCGCCATGGGCGTAGGCGTCCTTCTCGCGCTCACGCATGAGCGCGGCAAGCTCTTCGCTCCTCGCCTTGAGATCGGCCTCTAGCTGCGCCACCTTCGTCTCCAGCTCCTTCTTGGCGGCCTCGGCAGCTGCGGCGGCATCTTCCGCTTCCTTGAGAGCCCCGCCAAATGTTTGATCGCGCGCAGCAAGCTCCTCCTCGTGGCTGTCAAGGTTGACCTTCCGCTGCGCCAACTCGCCTTCCCGCGCAAACAGCTCCTCGGCAGCAAGCCGCTGTTGCTCTTCAGCTTCTGCCTTCTCGAGGAGGAAAGCTTTCTGTGCCTCAGCGAGTTGCTCCCGCTCCGATGCCAAGGACCGGAGAGCTTCCTGGTTACGGCCTCGGAGCTCCTCCGCATGCTTCTCGATGTCCACTCTCGCCCTCGCGACAAGCGCTTCTTGGGATTCCAGCTTGTCGTGCCGAGCGCGGTAGAGCGACAACAGCTTCCGCAGCAACTGTTCCTCCTCAGTCTCGTCGCTGCTGCCGCTCGGCGCGTCAACCAGTGTCAGCCCAGCAGAGGAGAGCACTTCTCCATCCAAGATTTCTCCTTCGACCGGCGCCCTGGAGCTTGACGCCTAGGGGTGCTTGATGAAGATGCCATCACCGGCCTTCAAGTAGGCGCCGGGCTGGGGCTCCTCGGAGCCTGGCGCTGCGGTAGCGGCGGAGGGATCGGCGGTCGGCGTAGTGCCTGACGCTCCTGCAGCCTTAGGGCCGTCAGTGCGATCGCTGGACCCCTCGCCAGCTCCTGCAGCGGCAGCTTTGGTGGCCTCTTCGCCGGCGGGATCCTCAGCGCCAGCTCCTTCTTCTTTGGTGGCGGCGGCATCGTCAGTGTTGCCGCGCGCGTTCTCCTCACCGGCGACCTCGGTCTCCATCGGCTCTGTGGCAGATAGATCAAAGGGAGAAAAAGTCAAGCGAATATCCAAAAAGAAAAATCAGAAAAAGAAGAACTCAATGGAAGTTTTCAAGCAAGAGGGTTACCTGTACTGGGCTCTTCAATCGTGGTCTCCACCACCGGGGGGTCGCTTGTGCTGTCCCTTGCCGGAGAACTGTCCCTTGCCGGAGAACGCTCCCTTGCCGGGGAATCCTCCCTTGGCGGTGTAGTCGAAGCAGATAGCATCTCGGGGGCGGCTTCCGGGTGCTCCTGGTGAGGCTGCTCTGCTCCTACACAAACCAACAGTCAGATGTCAGCAAAAGAAAGAACACCCATGCGTGCCTAACAGTGGGAAGTAAACCATATACTTACGCTGGGGGCTGCGCTGGGGGCTGCTTCGGGGAGTAGTCGCCGGGTCCGGCAAGGTGGTCTCGGGCGCGCCCCCTGCTGTCGCGGTTGGCTCGTCCTCGATGACAATCACCGGAGCCTTGGCTCTCTTCGCCGCTCTCTGGGCCAGGGTCCTGAAAAGGAATGAGTTCAGAGTAAAGCAAATCAGATACAAGACAAAAACAGCAAGAATTGAAGAACTACAAGTACAGCAGGGAATCTTACTCTTCTTCTTCCTCGTCAGAGCTGAGCGCGGAGAGGTCGAAGTCCGGCCCACCTTCGGCACGACGAGGCGGAGGAGTAGGTTCCCTTGGACGCTTGGCGGGGGCAGTGGCGGTGGTCCGGGAAGACCCCGCTCTAGTTGCCGCAGCGGCGTGAGGCGCTCCCGCGGCAACATTGCTTGTCGCGGTGGAGCGCGTCGCGCGGCGCGAAGGCTGTTGACTCGTCTGCCGCCCTGCTACGTCCCCGGCCTTGCGGAGACGCCTTCTTGGTGGAGCTGGGGGCTGCGCTGGGGGCTCTGCTTGCGGCAAGCTGCCTGAAGATGGCGGGCCGCTCGCACCCTCGGCGGGCTCGCTCGACTCGGCGTCAGGCCCGGCAAGCTCTTCCTCGCCGGCAAGCCACTCTCGTTCGGCAAGGGTTGCCGCCTATGCTGCCTCTGCCTCCTCCACTATGAATCCAAACTCGCCCGCGGCAGTGGCTGCCGCCGCCTCTTCTGCCCTGGTGGCGATGCGCTGCATCTCCGCGTCGGTGGTGTCGCGGGTGAGGCTCTTCTGTTCATCGGAGCGGACTGCCACTTCCACCAAGCCGTCAAAGAATGCCTGCACGACGTCGTCTGCAGGCTCTTGCCAAGTTGGAACAAGACCATGCGAATCGCACAGCGGCATCATTGCGCGGATGTGGTCAAGCGAGGAATTGTTGCACAGCGGAACGACGCCCTTCGGCAACCTGAACCATTCGGGATGTTGAGGGTCGTGCTTGAACACCTCCTTGAGCATCCGCGTCCAGTTCCAGGACGGTGAAATTGAAGTTGAGGCCCGGGCGCAGCCTCATGATGTCTGCCGGACCCCCGAACTCCCAGGCGGGTCTCCTCCTCTCTTGCAGGGGAGCGATGCGGCGGCGAAGAAAATCTGCGCCTACGGCGCCTACAGTGAGCACGGCAAGCCTGAGGCGCAAGATCCGGGTGACGGCAATCTTCAGCCTATCGTCTTCCGGGGCCACACTGCTCCAATCGTTGCCGTGCACTGCTGGGGCTTGGCGCTGGGCGGTGAATGGCTGCGGGTTCTCCTCGACAATCCAGCACCAGTCTGCTCTCCACTCCTCCCATTTGCTGCGGAGCTCTCCCTCCAGATAAGCTTCCTTCTTTCCGGCCCTCGAGATCCAGGCGATTCCGCCCGATAAAGGCTCCCCTCTCTCAACTCTGGGCATAAAGAAGTGGCGGAAAAGAGCTACATTTGGGTGGACTCCGACAAAGTTTTCGCAGAGATGTGCGAAAACTGCCATGGTCAGAACAGCATTGGGGGTGAAGTCAAGGAGGTGGAACCCGTAGGTGTTCATGATATCGCAGAAGAATTCAGAGAAGGGCGGGCAGAGCCCGCAGTAGAAGAACAGTGCGAAGAAGGGATATCCATTCGGAGCCCGTTCCGAAGCGGCGGCGGAGAGTACCTTCGTGCGCGGATGCGCTCGCGTCTCCGTTGACCAGAAGAGGTAGTAGTACTCCCTCAGCTCCTTCGCGGCGAGCTCGGCGAGGAAGATTGCCTGCTCCTTTCGCAGCGCCTCGAGCCGCAGCGCCTCAGCCGACTTCACAGCCTTCCCGACTTTTGGAGCCATGGCGGAGGTAGTGGGGGAGATCGACGGCGTTGGTGGCACCGGTGGCGATGGGGGGCGGAGCGCTGCTCTCTTTCGGCTTTGGAAGAAGGGGGGAGCGGCGGAGGATTTCTGAGATTGGAACAGCAACTGGCGAGATGGGGGAACTGCCCCTGTTTCCCCTGCTTATAAAGGGGGGCCGGACGTTCCGTTTTTCCGAATAAAGAAGCCACCCACGATCTCTCCCACGACGCCGCATTCAACGCGTGCCATTAGGGGAGGGCGCAGTGGATACGGAGTAAGATACGGCGTAAACCAGGCCGCGCGTGCCCGTGCCCTGTTTTGGGCCTGGCCCAATAGCGCTCGGCACCGTGTGTGGCCCAGGCCCGGGGGCTCCTGTCGGTGTACTAGAGTAGGGGTACCCTAGTATCCCGAACTTGTGCACGGGCAGTCGCAGCACCCCACGGCAAGGCTTGCCGGGTGACCGCCAAGGTCCTCCGTGGTTCATTTGGAGCCATTCAAGAACTGTCAGGACCCCGACTCAATGCCACATCGACCTAGCATGTAACACCTCATATCACTTTGCGGCCTCACGCACGGTATTCCCACGGGTGTCGCCTTACCTTTGCCCGGGACCGTTTGCGCCTTTTGGCACACGTATATGACAGTGTCGCTAGCATCCATATGATAAGGAGCCCGGGCTGACATGGCTAGTCGTAAACCCAAAGTGGCACAGACTTACAGGGACAGGCATCCATGACCCAGCATCGAACGCGTCGGTCATCAGCGAGTGAATCCAGGCTGTAGCACTGGGCTAGCAGGACTCCGGTGAACCGGGCTGTAGCGGGCTAACAGGACTCCGGTATTCATCGCGTGACATTTCCCCGAAGGGACAGACACAGGAACGAAGAAGGACACATGCCGGCCAGCCTAAGTGTTCCGGAGCAGTAGCAAGCTACCATGGCTCAGTGGAAACACTAGGAGACATTTCCCGGTAAGAGAGGCCACTAAAGATAAACAACTAGATGGTCAGATCCCACACATACCAAGCATTTCAATAACATACACACAATATGCTCGATATGTGCAAATACAACGTGGCATCACAACATGACTCTACAAATCAAGTATTATCAATAGGCTCCGAGGAGCGAGATATTACAAACATGGGTCTCATGACCCAACACTCAGAGCATACAAATCAAAGCACAAGCGGAAGCTATCATGTCTGAGTACAGACATCTATAAATGAAAAAGGCTGAGAAGCCTGACTATCTATCAGATCCTGCCGAGGGCACAAGATCGTAGCTGAGGTATCAAGCTAAACGTCGAAGCCCAAGCGGAACTACTAGTGAGACTGAAGTCTCTCTGCAAAACATAAAATAGGCAAACGTGAGTACAAATGTACCCAGCAAGACTTACATCAGAACTATCTACATATGCATCATTATCAACAAAGGGGTGGTGGGGTTTAACTGCAGCAAGCCAGCTTTGACTCGGTGGCTATCCTAAACTACGACTGCAAGCAACTCTTTTGAAGTGGCGCACACGAGTCCACATATTCACCATATCAATACACCACTATGGATCCGCTCCCGTCTCCCTACGAGAACGCCATCCATAGCACTCACGCTTATCTTGCGTATTTTAGAGTATCCACTTTCACTTGTCTATGAACTAATATAAGCAACCCAGAAGTCCTTTTCCGCGGACACGGCTATTCGAATAGATGATATTAACCCTGCAGGGGTGTACTTCTTCATACATGTTTCCACCACTTAGCGTCTGCACACGACATGTGCTCGGCAGACTTCAAGCGACAGCCGACGTGGGTGTAGACCACGACCTACCTAAACACTCAAGTCTCTAGTCCAGGTTTATCGCCTATTCAGGTTCCATCCAGGAGGAGATCCGGCCGGAGTTTCGCTCACAGCCCCAAACGATGTGAACAGGGTTCCCGAGATACCAAACGGGCATCCGGTACACCGTGCCACGTACCTACCGCATCACAGCCCACCCCTACGGTCAGCGCTGTCCACGGCCTCCAGTAAGCTACAAACACCAGAAACTACTTGCAACTCCTGGACAGAGGACGAGGGTGAATAAGAAGTCGAGCGGGGTCATATTTCAGGGCCCAATGTATGGTAGTAGCTGAATCATGGATCACAAACACAGAACTCAGTTCCTAAGGACGGCTTCAATGAGACAACCCACCATGTACTCCTACATGGCCTCTCACCGACACCTTTTACCAAATCGTGTTCACACACTTAGCTCACACATGGTAGGACATGTTCACACACCTCTGATTCATCCCCGATGAATCAGACCTGACTCAACTCTAAGCAGTAGCAGGCATGACAAACAAACATGAATGAGTAGGCACAACAGGGCTCAAACAACTCCTACTCATGCTAGTGGGTTTCATCTATTTACTGTGGCAATGACAGGTCATGCAAAGGATAAAGGGGTTCAGCTACCGCAGCAAGTAACAGATGAATCGATGTTGTCCTAATGCAGTAAAAAGGAGCAGGAGCGAGAGAGTAGGATTGTATCGGAATGAACAAGGGGTTTTGCTTGCCTGGCACTTCTGAAGATAACATTGAGTCTTCATCAGTGTCAACGATCACATCATCGGTATCACGTCTATCGAGAGGGGACAAATACCGGCAACACAGAAGGGAACACAATCAATGCAATGCACAGTATGATGCATGATCATGACATGGCACAATGAATGTGTTTTGGGCTAATGCATCTAAAACCAGATTAAATGAAGTTGGTTTGAATCCAAGATTCAAATTCAAACTCCATATGTGGTTATTTAAATGTCATTCACTTCATTTGCCCTAAACAGTAGTGATAAGTTGTTATAACATGCATGTAAATGGTACATATGGATTCCTTGAATTTTTCTGATAATTTTTCATATATAAATTATTTAATTTGGAGTTACGGTTAATTTTCTATGATTTATTGAAGTTTTAGGCATTTTCTGAAATTTCAGAATTAAATTAAATCCAGAAAGCATTACTGCGTCAGTATGACGTTGGCATGACGTCAGCAAGTCAACAGGGGCCGGCTCGGGTCAAACCTGACGTGTGGGGTCCACACGTCAGTGACACAGGGGCTAATCCCGCGTTGACCCGGGCTTTGACCCGTCGGCAGTCGCCGGAGTTCGGCCGGCGACGACCAAAACTGCGGCGGGAGCTCGCCGGAGTGGCGCTGCGAGCGGTTTTGGGCCAAGCCAAGGGCACCAGAGGGTTGCCCTTGCTTGCGCGCATCCAAAGGAGGCATGCGGGAGGCGCGGGGTGGCCGGAGCTCGCCGGAGTGGGGGCCGCGGCGGCTGCCGGAGCTCGGGTTTGGGCGGAGCGAGGTTACGGAGCGCTAGGGGGCTGGCTGAGGGGCTATGCGGACTCCTGGGGCAGCTAGGAGCACGCTAGGCTCGTCGGACTGGCCGCAACAGCACGTCAGTGCCATGCCCGGCGTCCATGGCGGACGGCGGCGCTCGGTACGGTGGCTAGCATGGCTACTGCACGGGAAAACCAATGGGGAGAGAGAGGAAACGTAGCAGGGACTCACGGGGATGACGAGGGAACGCTCGGCGAGGTCGGGGACGGTCCGGAGCCGGCGAATTTGACGAAGATGGCCGGCGGGTCCGAGGTAGAAGACGACGGCGATGGCGGCGATGCAGGGCTTCCGGAGGGCTGTGGATCAGTGGGGAGGTAGAGGGAGGACCGGCGGAGCTTCCTGGGGCGTCGGCGAGGCTAGGGGTGGCCGGTGGCCATGGGTACGGCGACGATGACGGCGAGCTCCGCTCGGTGGTGTGCGCGGGAGGGAAGCAGAGAAGGGAACGGGGTCCAGGGGAAGAGAGAGGCGGTCGAGGGGGTCGAGGCGTCTCCGTGGCGTCGCGAGGGAGTCGGGGAGGCTGCCACGGCGAAGCAGGAGGTGGCCGGCGCTCTTCGGGCGCGCGCCACGCCTCGCCTCTGCCTACTGGCAGAGGAAGAAGAGGACAAGGGGGGGAAGGAGGTGGGCTGGGCCGCGCTGGCCGGTCCTGTTGGGCTGCACGGGTAAGTGGCCAGGTAAAACTCTCTCCCTTTTATTTCTGTTCTGTTTCTCTTTTCTATTTCTGCAATTTGTTTTTGATTTGATTTAAAATATCAAATCATTTTATAAAATCCTGGAAATAATTATGGGTGCTTTCTGAATTATTTCAGTGACCCTTAACAATTTCCAACATTTATTTGAACATTTAAATTATTTATAGTATTTAAATGCCCAAAGTCAAATACAATATGGTTTATTCAAAAAATCCAAAAATGTCTTGGAAAAATATCCATCATCTCTGGATATGGTTTTCACCCTTTTCCAGTAATCATGAACATTTTTGCAAACCAATTTGGGTTCTGTGAAAATATTTTGAAGTTGAACCTATTTGCAATGCTTTGGTGCTAGGGCTTGGTCATCCCCATTTCAAATTTCATAAAATTTAAACATGTTGCATAGATGCTAAAACAAAAACAAACAAGGGCTGATCTGGGGCTGTGACAGCTCACCCCCACTAAACAAAAATCTCGTCCCGAGATTCAAGCATAGGGTAAGGTGAAGGGGGAGCGCAAACTAGCACAATCTTCACGATCCAGGTTGCACTTCATAGGAACGTTGATTCGATCACCATCATTGTCTTGAAGTCTTGCTCTGAGAACTCCAGCTAATCGTGGCACGAAGAGGAAAGGAAAACTCTGGAAGGATTGGTCTTCTCGAAGATCGAACAACTCAGGATTAACTCCCGGAATGAGACATAGAACCATCTCTCGGGTTGAGACACGAGATACACATCAAGAGGGGTGGAAGAAACGGATGACGAAGGTTCACTAGGTGGACAATAATTCCACACTTAAGAAGGTGGTAAACGATCGTCAACGTAGCGAGGAGTTAAGTTGCCATGATACCACAATGATGCACCTTAGGGAAGGTGACTCGAAGATATATCCCCTTAAGTGGCAAAAAGAATTACCTTTGATATAGAGATCATTGAGACTCTCTATATCAGCCTAAGGCAAATCACAGCAATCGATTGGCGGGGGTCGGTAGAATGGCATACTCGGACTTGGATGATGTGGATTACCTTGTTGAAGACAACGTAATGGATGAATTTGCTTGCCACCGGAAATGGAAGAGGCCCATGGTAAAATGGCACATTGGCGGTGCAAGCTAGGAACAAAATGCAAATGCTAGGAATGATTCTGGTAACTGGGGAAGAACCCAACAATAAAGAGTGAATTCACTGTTTGAATAGGTCATAGCATTGCCGAGGAAACTGAGAGCAAACCCAGTTAGTGCCGATGATAACACGTAGCGCTTGTGCGTGCTCTCAAGAACTTGAGCATTTCCATATTCATCAAGGTTTTACCAACATCCGTGTCAAGGGTCCGGTAACACAACTTGCTGCCATGATGAATGATGATGGATGATGCAGATGCAAAGGAAGATAACACTTTCTCAGATTTCACCTTAGCGAGGCCAAGGAAATAAAAATCTGGATGATCGACCGAGAGACATTTAGCACTCCGCTTCTAATGTTCTCCTTGATGTGCTAGTGTAACCCATTCATAGATATGGTTTGATAACTACAACATCAAGTAAAAGGTCGGACTTCGGGAACACAAAAATCCATAGGGGCAACTAGGAAGTAAACCCTACGAAATCCTTATGGGGAGGTGGCCAACTTCATCAATCAAGATACTACAATAATAGGTCTCCTGGCAGGGTGTGTTGGCCACGACATCCACCTTACCGGTTTCCGAGGGACCAATATTATAGTTCTTGGGAAATGTTCCAAACCATCATATCTGCCTGAGATTCAGATCTGGTTGGTGTCAGGATATTCCAGACTCATCGAGTCTAGTAAGAAAAATGAAAGTTTGCAACACAAATCGACGAGATGACGTTGCGGGATTCTCGGGAGATGAACTACGATAGCAAGCTCCAAAACATGAGCTGGTTCTGCTACAAACATGTGAACACGCTGTTCCAGACAAGCATGACCACGTGGTAGTCTTATAATAAAACACTACCGAGTTCAGGTGGGGAACCATCAACGAGGATATCAAAATCCTTGCATAAGGTATACTCTTAAGAAGGAACTTCTTCTCCTTGAACAAATCAATCAGTGGCTTGGTGTGCTAGGGACACATATAGATTGAAGGTTGCAAGTCTTCAAACCACAGAATTCTTCGCACGTGTGCATGACTGATTTGGAATGATTCCAAAGAAAGCAACATTGACTTTCTCGAATCCACGGCGGCAACTTGCATCAGATGCACATGAATTAAAGGAAGTCACTACCTTCATCCAAACATATGCTTCATGAGCTAGCATGAACAAATGCTTTCAAAAGTTTCCAACACTAGCTTAATGTTCAACAAAATTATGGAGGAGATAAGGATGTTGTCAATGGGCTCAACAACAATTCATCTAGGTTTCCTTTTAAAAGGAATTCCATAGTTAAGTGAACACGGTGATGGCATTGGTCAGACCCAAAAGATATAATGATGTATGCTCGAGGGATCAACCACGAGTAAGACAACATTACGAACATCGTTGGTTCCGACTTGATTTGACGATAGCCCACACTCAAATCAAAGGATTGATAAGACAATAGGTCCAGCAACTGATCACAGGGACCAATCGATGAAGATATCATCTTTCTTCAATACACACTACACAAGAATATCCCTTTGGAACGAACTAAGTCAGGCAAGCTTTTATCTTCCAACCCTCCCAGTTGTCGTTTAGCTTAACCAACTAGCTCAGGGATATCTAACACCGATCTTGGAGAGAGGGTGGTTCACAAGAAAACCAACTTGATCACGAGCTCAACATAGCGGTCAGGTGACAACCTGGTAATACTTCCGAGAAGATCTTCGGAAAATCACGAACCACCGGTATGTTACTAAGCTCGAGAACAATCTCGCTTTTGAGGGCAAGACGATATGATCAAATGAGTGAGGACTTGACAAGATCCTAACTCATCAATCGAAGGGTGCACCGAAATAAGAACTAGATAGCACGATCAGTCTTAGGGTGACGATTCAATAATCAATACGCTGAGAATGAGGTTATCGTCCATTTAACTACCAAGCAACAAAGTTGCTAGCAGTATTGATTTCACACGCCACGATCCACTTGTCGGCATTCCGGTTACAATAACACAGGAACTGAGGAATGAACAGTGATGGCAAGAAGTATCACTGTACCAAGAGTTCATAGGATGGTGTGCAATTCCTATAACAATCTCGATATAAAATATGTAATACTCCAAGGTAGAGCAGAACAAAAGCTGGATTAGCAATTTGATCTGCGGAGCACAACTTCTTTGACCCATTCCTGGATATGGATGAGGTACTGGAGTTTGTTTCTCCAAGTCATTCAGGACAGAATGGCTTGACGGACCACAAGAGTAATAAGCATTGACAACACGAGTGCACAATTACTCCTGACTATCAATTGATAGACGAGGGTCAGAATGCAACTAAAGAGGGACAACTCAAAGGAACATACAATTTTCTGAGTTGTGGATGCATGGTTTAGCATGTCGAACGAATTCCACATAATTCTTCCGGATAACCCATGCAGAAAGGTAGAACTGGCAGAGTCACAATGTAGAATCGAGAACCCATCGAGAGCACTCTGATTGTGATCTTTCGATCAGCGAGGAACATCTGCCATAAGCGATTCATAGTATTTGGAAGAAAGGAATACCACGAACATCGAGGACTAATGCAAAGGTTACTAATAACCTAAAGGAACTAGCAATTACTATCAACATGAAGTAGGTAGAGTGAATCTCGGGTTCAAGAACCCAGGAATAGAATACCTATTACTAAGTAGCATCACGGGATGCTTTCCAGAGTAAAGGCCAGAATCATCACACTGGGACACAAATCATGGCTAAATTACTAGATGATCCCCTAAGACACCTAGGGTCATAATACCAGCTCCAACATATATGTCAAGGCAATCAAGTACCTCAACTCACCGATTAGTGTGGTTAATCTGGCCCAAAGGAACATCGAAACGGGAGGAAAGAATTTGCAAATTGCTTCAAACTATTTAGAAACCTGGGATGACTCGGACAGCATAACGGCTGTAAATTCTCAGAAAAGATTTGAGACATTCACAAAAATGGTGGCATAACCACTTAGAAGCACAATATCAAGGTTCCGAGATCAGCAATTATCATACGGAAGTAGTAGGAACTGAACTAAGACTTAAATCCAACAATCTTATAAGTCTACGGATTAGTAACACGTGATCCTGATAGAAAGAAGAGATAGCCTAGTTCTTAATCCCCGCAGGAAAGATAAGATGACTCAGATTGGAAGGGCATAAGGTATAAGGAGTAAAAAGAGCCTTACGTTCCATCCCACAATCAATTCCCTTATATAACTAAAGAATTTCTAGACTCAACTTCGACCAGTTTGGCTTGGTAATCCTACAGGCAGTCAAGCTCTGATACCAACGCTGTCAGGACCCCGACTCAATGCCACATCGACCTAGCATGTAACACCTCATATCACTTTGCGGCCTCACGCACGGTATTCCCACGGGTGTCGCCTTACCTTTGCCCGGGACCGTTTGCGCCTTTTGGCACACGTATATGACAGTGTCGCTAGCATCCATATGATAAGGAGCCCGGGCTGACATGGCTAGTCGTAAACCCAAAGTGGCACAGACTTACAGGGACAGGCATCCACGACCCAGCATCGAACGTGTCGGTCATCAGCGAGTGAATCCAGGCTGTAGCACTGGGCTAGCAGGACTCCGGTGAACCGGGCTAAAGCGGGCTAACAGGACTCCGGTATTCATCGCGTGACATTTCCCCGAAGGGACAGACACAGGAACGAAGAAGGACACATGCCGGCCAGCCTAAGTGTTCCGGAGCAGTAGCAAGCTACCATGGCTCAGTGGAAACACTAGGAGACATTTCCCGGTAAGAGAGGCTACTAAAGATAAACAACTAGATGGTCAGATCCCACACATACCAAGCATTTCAATAACATACACACAATATGCTCGATATGTGCAAATACAACATGGCATCACAACATGACTCTACAAATCAAGTATTATCAATAGGCTCCGAGGAGCGAGATATTACAAACATGGGTCTCATGACCCAACACTCAGAGCATACAAATCAAAGCACAAGCGGAAGCTATCATGTCTGAGTACAGACATCTATAAATGAAAAAGGCTGAGAAGCCTGACTATCTATCAGATCCTGCCGAGGGCACAAGATCGTAGCTGAGGTATCAAGCTAAACGTCGAAGCCCAAGCGGAACTACTAGTGAGACTGAAGTCTCTCTGCAAAACATAAAATAGGCAAACGTGAGTACAAATGTACCCAGCAAGACTTACATCAGAACTATCTACATATGCATCATTATCAACAAAGGGGTGGTGGGGTTTAACTGCAGCAAGCCAGCTTTGACTCGGTGGCTATCCTAAACTACGACTGCAAGCAACTCTTTTGAAGTGGCGCACACGAGTCCACATATTCACCATATCAATACACCACTATGGATCCGCTCCCGTCTCCCTACGAGAACGCCATCCATAGCACTCACGCTTATCTTGCGTATTTTAGAGTATCCACTTTCACTTGTCTATGAACTGATATAAGCAACCCAGAAGTCCTTTTCCGTGGACACGGCTATTCGAATAGATGATATTAACCCTGCAGGGGTGTACTTCTTCATACATGTTTCCACCACTTAGCATCTGCACACGACATGTGCTCGGCAGACTTCAAGCGACAGCCGACGTGGGTGTAGACCACGACCTACCTAAACACTCAAGTCTCTAGTCCAGGTTTATCACCTATTCGGGTTCCATCCATGAGGAGATCCGGCCGGAGTTTCACTCACAGCCCCAAACGATGTGAACAGGGTTCCCGAGATACCAAACGGGCATCCGGTACACCGTGCCACGTACCTACCGCATCACAGCCCACCCCTACGGTCAGCGCTGTCCACGGCCTCCAGTAAGCTACAAACACCAGAAACTACTTGCAACTCCTGGACAGAGGACGAGGGTGAATAAGAAGTCGAGCGGGGTCATATTTCAGGGCCCAATGTATGGTAGTAGCTGAATCATGGATCACAAACACAGAACTCAGTTCCTAAGGACGACTTCAATGAGACAACCCACCATGTACTCCTACATGGCCTCTCACCGACACCTTTTACCAAATCGTGTTCACACACTTAGCTCACACATGGTAGGACATGTTCACACACCTCTGATTCATCCCCGATGAATCAGACCTGACTCAACTCTAAGCAGTAGCAGGCATGACAAACAAACATGAATGAGTAGGCGCAACAGGGCTCAAACAACTCCTACTCATGCTAGTGGGTTTCATCTATTTACTGTGGCAATGACAGGTCATGCAAAGGATAAAGGGGTTCAGCTACCGCAGCAAGTAACAGATGAATCGATGTTGTCCTAATGCAGTAAAAAGGAGCAGGAGCGAGAGAGTAGGATTGTATCGGAATGAACAAGGGGTTTTGCTTGCCTGGCACTTCTGAAGATTATATTGAGTCTTCATCAGTGTCAACGATCACATCATCGGTATCACGTCTATCGAGAGGGGACAAATACCGGCAACACAGAAGGGAACACAATCAATGCAATGCACAATATGATGCATGATCATGACATGGCAAAATGAATGTGTTTTGGGCTAATGCATCTAAAACCAGATTAAATGAAGTTGGTTTGAATCCAAGATTCAAATTCAAACTCCATATGTGGTTATTTAAATGTCATTCACTTCATTTGCCCTAAACAGTAGTGATAAGTTGTTCTAACATGCATGTAAATGGTACAGATGGATTCCTTGAATTTTTCTGATAATTTTTCATATATAAATTATTTAATTTGGAGTTACGGTTAATTTTCTATGATTTATTGAAGTTTTAGGCATTTTCTGAAATTTCAGAATTAAATTAAATCCAGAAAGCATTACTGCGTCAGTATGACGTTGGCATGACGTCAGCAAGTCAACAGGGGCCGGCTCGGGTCAAACCTGACGTGTGGGGTCCACACGTCAGTGACACAGGGGCTAATCCCGCGTTGACCCGGGCTTTGACCCACTACGGGGCCCACTGTCAGTGGCTGGGGGGGGTGTTTAGGCGTCATTAGTGCTAATTAGGCGTGCCACGTCGGCAGTCGCCGGAGTTCGGCCGGCGACGACCAAAACTGCGGCGGGAGCTCGCCGGAGTGGCGCTGCGAGCGGTTTTGGGCCAAGCCAAGGGCACCAGAGGGTTGCCCTTGCTTGCGCGCATCCAAAGGAGGCATGCGGGAGGCGCGGGGTGGCCGGAGCTCGCCGGAGTGGGGGCCGCGGCGGCTGCCGGAGCTCGGGTTTGGGCGGAGCGAGGTTACGGAGCGCTAGGGGGCTGGCTGAGGGGCTATGCGGACTCCTGGGGCAGCTAGGAGCACGCTAGGCTCGTCGGACTGGCCGCAACAGCACGTCAGTGCCATGCCCGGCGTCCATGGCGGACGGCGGCGCTCGGTACGGTGGCTAGCATGGCTACTGCACGGGAAAACCAACGGGGAGAGAGAGGAAACGTAGCAGGGACTCACGGGGATGACGAGGGAACGCTCGTCGAGGTCGGGGACGGTCCGGAGCCGGCGAATTTGACGAAGATGGCCGGCGGGTCCGAGGTAGAAGACGACAGCGATGGCGGCGATGCAGGGCTTCCGGAGGGCTGTGGATCGGTGGGGAGGTAGAGGGAGGACCGGCGGAGCTTCCTGGGGCGTCGGCGAGGCTAGGGGTGGCCGGTGGCCATGGGTACGGCGACGATGACGGCGAGCTCCGCTCGGTGGTGTGCGCGGGAGGGAAGCAGAGAAGGGAACGGGGTCCAGGGGAAGAGAGAGGCGGTCGAGCGGGTCGAGGCGTCTCCGTGGCGTCGCGAGGGAGTCGGGGAGGCTGCCACGGCGAAGCAGGAGGTGGCCGGCGCTCTTCGGGCGCGTGCCACGCCTCGCCTCTGCCTACTGGCAGAGGAAGAAGAGGACAAGGGGGGAAGGAGGTGGGCTGGGCCGCGCTGGCCGGTCCTGTTGGGCTGCACGGGTAAGTGGCCAGGTAAAACTCTCTCCCTTTTATTTCTGTTCTGTTTCTCTTTTTTATTTCTGCAATTTGTTTTTGATTTGATTTAAAATATCAAATCATTTTATAAAATCCTGGAAATAATTATGGGTGCTTTCTGAATTATTTCAGTGACCCTTAACAATTTCCAACATTTATTTGAACATTTAAATTATTTATAGTATTTAAATGCCCAAAGTCAAATACAATATGGTTTATTCAAAAAATCCAAAAATTTCTTGGAAAAATATCCATCATCTCTGGATATGGTTTTCACCCTTTTCCAGTAATCATGAACATTTTTGCAAACCAATTTGGGTTCTGTGAAAATATTTTGAAGTTGAACCTATTTGCAATGCTTTGGTGCTAGGCCTTGGTCATCCCCATTTCAAATTTCATAAAATTTAAACATGTTGCATAGATGCTAAAACAAAAACAAACAAGGGCTGATCTGGGGCTGTGACAAGAACAAAGTGTTTAAGCCAAGGAGACAAGGCCCTGGCAAGAGGAGCTTGCCGGGAAGGCCAACCAAGGCATCTTAAGAAACTTGCCGCGACGCGCCGCGCGTCCCGGCAAGGCCCGGTGAGCGACAAGCTTCCAGATGCGACAAGACAACAACCGCGGCAAGGCGCTTGCCGCGGCAAGCTGCCACTCTGCACCCACGCTCCAGCACATCCACCAACGTGTCGCCCTGGGACCTTTCCAGGCGCGCGTGGCAAGAGGCTGTGTAGCCAGCGGTGCGAGGTGGCGAGCGACGCTGACAAGATTACCATCGTGGCAAGCGGTGGCGTCCCTGACGGTCCCTTTTCTGCACTGTTTGGGCGACACATACGGGCATTTAATGCCTTTGTCCCCTGCCGTCAGGGTTAGGTAGGATACACTGTTCAGGTAGTTGTACCAACCGCAACTCCTTTTCCATTTTTGCCCTTGCCTACGTTGCCACCTGTCGGTGACCCCTTGAGCATATAAAAGGAGGCCCATGCGCAACGTAGAGGGGGGTTCGAAACCAGAAAACACTCACGCTCGGTCTCGTTAGCAGCGGGTGTGTACTGTAGCACTTTGCGGTCCCGAGCAAGAACACAATACAATCAGACAAGCAGCAGTAGGAGTATTATCTCTCCGGAGAGCTCTGAAGCTGGGTAAATCGCTCGTGTGCTTCGCCTCGATCCGCTCTTCGTGCGATCTCCGACCCCCGCCGAACCGAAAGGGGCCCGGTCCGCCGGCCCCATAGGTGTTCGTTCCCACGACAAGTTCACCGCACAATACATATAAATCTTCTCTAGATCAAAATCAAAGAGTTTCTTAAGGACAAATTCTGGAAGATTCTTAGTTAAACGTTTCATTTCTTCATAACCCAAAAGCAAACTAAGTTCATTATAATGTGCAAGGGAAATCAAATCATCACAATTCTTGGACACGATTCAATCATGAAACAATTTGCATCGAAGATGTAAATGACCACGTTCATTGCAAAGTTCACAAGCAGGGCAAAGGAAATGTGAATTTTCAGCATTCTTATCTAGCCTTTCTTGCAACAATTTAGTTTCTCAATGCTTATGACTCTTGCAATATCTATCTTCTCTATTTGGTGTGTCCATGCAAACCCAATGATCTCCACAAAAATCGACATGCTTATAGGAGATATTTTCATCATAACTAGTGCAATCATCATTAGTACTATGGATATTCAAGGAGTTCATACTAACAACATTGCAATCATGCTCATCATATAAAGATCTAGTACCAAACATTCTAATGCATTCTTCTTCTAGTACTTGAGCACAATTTTCCTTTTCATCATACCCACGAAAGATATTAAAAAGATGAAGCGTATGAGACAAACTCAATTCCATTTTTTTGTAGTTTTCTTTTATAAACTAAACTAGTGATAAAACAAGAAAGAAAAAAGATTCGATTGCAAGATCTAAAGATATACCTTCAAGCACTCACCTCCCCGGCACCAGCACCAGAGAAGAGCTTGATGTCTACTACACAACCTTCTTCTTGTAGACGTTGTTGGGCCTCCAAGTGCAGAGGTTTGTAGGACAATAGCAAATTTCCCTCAAGTGGATGGCCTAAGGTTTATCAATCCGTGGGAGGCGTAGGATGAAGATGGTCTCTCTCAAGAAACCCTCTAACCAAATAACAAAGAGTCTCTTGTGTCCCCAACACACCCAATACAATGGTAAATTGTATAGGTGCACTAGTTCGGCGAAGAGATGGTGATACAAGTGCAATATGGATAGTAGATATAGGTATTTGTAATCTGAAAATATAAAAACAGCAAGGTAACTAATGATAAAAGTGAGCACAAACGATATTGCAATGGTAGGAAACAAGGCCTAAGGTTCATACTTTCACTAGTGCAAGTTCTCTCAACAATAATAACATCATTGGATCATATAACTATCCCTCAACATGCGACAAAGAGTCACTCCAAAGCCACTAATAACGGAGAACAAATGAAGAGATTATTGTAGGGTATGAAACCACCTCAAAGTTATCCTTTATATTCTATCTATTCAAGAGTCTGTAATAAAATAATATGAAGCTATTCTTTCCATTCAATCTATCATAGAGTTCGTACTAGAATAACACCTTAAGACACAAATCAACCAAAACCCTAATGTCACCTAGATACTCCATTGTCACCTCAAGTATCCGTGGGCATGATTATACGATATGCATCACACAATCTCAGATTCATCTATTCAACCAACACAAAGTACTTCAAAGAGTGCCCCAAAGTTTCTACCGGAGAGTCAAGACGAAAACATGTGCCAACCCCTCTGCATAAGTTCACAAGGTGAACCCGCAAGTTGATCACCAAAACATACATCAAGTGGATCACGTGAATATCCCATTGTCACCATAGATAAGCACGACAAGACATACACCAAGTGTTCTCAAATCCTTAAAGACTCAATCTGACAAAACAACTTCAATGGGAAAACTCAATTCATCACAAGAGTGTAGAGGGGGAGAAACATCATAAGATCTAACTATAATAGCAAAGCTCGCGATACATCAAGATCGTGCCATATAAAGAACACGAGAGAGAGATCAAACACATAGCTACTGGTACATACCCTCAGCCCCGAGGGTGAACTACTCCCTCCTCATCATGGAGAGCTCTGGGATGATGAAGATGGCCACCGGTGAGGGATCCCCCCTCCAGCAGGGTGCCGGAACGGGCTCCCGAGAGGATTTCGGGTGGCTACAGAGGCTTGCGGTGACGGAACTCCCGATCTATTATTGTCTTTGATGTTTTTAGGGTATATGGGAATATACAGGCGAAAGAAGTCGGTCAAGGGAGCCACGAGGGGCCCACGAGGTTGGAGGCCGCGCCCAGGGGGGTGGGCGCGCCCCCTGCCTCGTGGCCTCCTTGAAGCTTCCCTGACTTGCACTCCAAGTCCCCTGAACTGCTTCCGTTCCAAAAATCACCCTCCCAAAGGTTTGATTCCGTTTGGACTCCGTTCGATACTCCTTTTCTACGAAACACTGAAATAGGCAGGAAAACAGCAATATGGGCTGGGCCTCTGGTTAATAGGTTAGTCCCAAAAATAATATAAAAGTGTATAATAAATCCCATAAACATCCAAAACAGATAATATTATAGCATGAATACTTCATAAATTATAGATACGTTGGAGACGTATCAGAGGCCCAACAACGTCTACAAGAAGAAGGTTGCGTAGTAGACATCAAGCTCTTTTCTGGCATCGTTGCTGGGGAAGTGAGTTCTTGAAGGTATATCTTTAGATCTTGCAATCAAATCTTTTTGTTTCTTGTTTTATCACTAGTTTAGTTTATAAAAGAAAACTACAGAAAATGGAATTGAGTTTGCCTCATACGCTTCATCTTTTTATTATCTTTCGTGAGAATGATGGGAAGGAAAATTGTGCTCAAGTACTAGAAGAAGAATTACATAGAATGCTTGGCATAAAATATGTGAATGATGAGCATGATTGCAATGTTGTTAGTATGAATTCTTTGAATACCTATGATGCTAATGATATCCAAAGCCACAAGCTTGGGGATGCTATGTTTGATGAAGATGATATGTTTAGTCCCCCAAGTTTTGATGAGCAAATTTATTATGATGAAAGCATGCCTCCTATTTATGATGATTATTGTGATGACACGTATGCTATAAAGAATAAAGATAACCATGAAACTTGTCATCATGATATTAATTTTCCGTTGGATTATGCTTCACATGATATTTATTTTGTTGAGTTTGCTCCCACTACTATTGATGAGAATAAATTTGCTTATATGGAGAGTAGTAAAATTTCTATGCAAGTAGATCATGAAAAGAATGCTTTAGGTGCTGGTTGTATGGTTGAATTCATTCATGATGCTACTGAAAATTATTATGAGAGAGGATCATATGCTTCTACATATTGCAATAATATCAAGTTTCCTCTCTATGTGTTGAAAATCTTGAAGTTATGCTTGTTATGCCTTCCTATGCTAATTGATTATTGTTCCCATAAGTTGCTTTCTCACAAAATCCCTACGCATAGGAAGTGGGTTAGACTTAAATGTACTAGTTATATTCTTCATGATGCCCTCTTTATGTTTCAATTCTCATCTTTTATGTGAGCATCATTGAAATCATCATGCCTAGCTAAAAGGCATTAAAGAAAAGTGCTTGTTGGGAGACAACCCAATATTTACCTTTACTGTTTTTGTGTGTTCACATGATTATGCTACTGTAGTAATCATGTTTTATATCTTTTGTTTCAATAAAGTGCCAAGTAACACCTTTAGGATGGCTTACGGTGATAGTTGTGTTGATCCTGCTGAAAATCAGAAACTTTTGCACCCATTAAATTAGTTTTGGTAATTCACAGAAACGTCATTTGGATCCGATTATTTTTTCTATGGATTGGCACATAAATTTCTCAGGTTTTCCTAATTTGGTAGAAATTTTTGAGTTACATAACTATTCTAATGATACAGATTACTATAGACTGTTCTATTTTTGACAGATTCTGTTTTCATTGTGTTGTTTGCTTATTTTGATGAATCTATGAGTAGTATCGGAGGGAATGAACCATAGAGAAGTTGGAATATAGTAGATATTACACCAATATGAATTTAGAATTAGTTCACTATAGTACCTTAAATTGGTGGTTTGCTTTCTTGCACTAACGCAGCTCATGAGATTTTCTGTTGAGTTTTGTGTTGTGAAGTTTTCAAGTTTTGGGTAAAGATTTGATGGATTATGGAATAAGGAGAGGCAAGAGACTAATTTTGGGGATGCCCAAGGCACCCCAAAGTAAAATTCAAGGACAACCAAAAGCATAAGCTTGGGGATGCCCCGGAAGGCATCCCCTCTTCGTCTTCGTCCATCGGTAACTTTACTTGGAGCTATATTTTTATTCACCACATGATATGTGTTTTTGTTGGAGCGTCTTGTATGATTTGAGTCTTTGATTTTTAGTTTACCACAATCATCCTTTCTGTACACACCTTAGGGGGAGACACACATGAATCGGAATTTTTTAGAATACTCTATGTGCTTCACTTATATCTTTTGAGCTTGACAATCACTACTAGGGAAAAGGCTAGCAGCAGCGCGGGTTTTCAGGCTAGCAGCAGCGCGGGTGGCCGCGCTACTAATAAGGCGCTATAGCTAACTCATAGTAGTAGCGCGGCCCCAACCAGCGCTACTACTGTTGAACGATATCAGCAGCGCTTTTCAGGAACGCGCTACTATTAACTAGCTGTAGCGATTTCTTCAGCCCACGCTACTGCTATATCTTTCATCATTTTCCCTTTCAGTTCTCCTTTCACTTTCAGTTCTCCTTTCAGATGCTAGATACTAGGTACCACTAGTACATATCAAATTCATAAACCATTACTAGGTACGGTAGTACTCCCTTCGTTCCAAATTACTCGTCGTGGTTTTAGTTCAAACCACGACGAGTAATTTGGAACGAAGGGAGTACTAAGATAACAATTTCATGCATAGCCAACATGCATCCTCAAGCAGTACATGGTCATATCAACGGCCATCATCATATGTAGTTCTAGATGATATCGACGACGATCATCATATGTAGTTCTAGATGATATAGCCACACACACATATGTAGTTCTAGCTAGATGATATAGCCACACACACATATGTAGTTCTAGATGATATAGCCACACACACATATGTAGTTCTAGATGATATCGAAGACAATCATCATCCTCAAGCCTGGGCGGTTGGTGTTCCTGATAGTAATTAGGATGGCCTATCCAACACGAAGATTCTTGCCATCGAGGAATTTCTTCCACCCAACCGAGCTTAAGTGTGTGCGACCGTCCGTGTCCACGCGGTAAGTACAGGTTGTGACGGAGCCCCTTGCATTAAGGCGTAGTCCAGCTGAGCCTTCTTCATTAGGCTCGATACCATAACTCACAGATATGCTCTTTGCCAATTTCTGAATAAGAAAAACATATCAATTAATAAGCATGCATGTGATCGAACTCTACACTAAAACATATATATCATCGACTAGATTCCACACAACATACCATATCATTGGATTGTACACTAAGTAATTCACACTATTAATTTGCATTTGTAAGTATAACATACCATATCATGTCGATCAACCATGGTATTTGTCAAGCGGGTCACGAATGGCACCCCGACAAAGTCAGTACGTGGCGGAATTATGTCCCACAGGTTGGACACCTCCTCCTCACTCAGCCTTGTTCTTTGAGCTACGATGGCTTCATGAAGTGGGTCCTCATCATCTTCATCGAGTGGGTCCTCATTATCTTCATCATCTTCATCATCTTCCACCAGGTTGAGATAAAGGACAGCTAGCTTGGGTCTTTCTGCTCGGAAGTTGAAGCTGATCAACTCACCACCAGTAAGATGCATGCGAGCGACGAAACGGGCCCATCCATCTCCTCCAATCTGCGACATATTGCGTCCTTTCTCGACCTCCATAGTGTACGGCCCCCCAGGAGCCTCAAATGTCACAGTGTCTCCTGTCAGCTTGTTGAATTTCAACCTCACATTGCATGGGATGATCTGTGTAAACTAAGCAAAATGACACAATGCAGTAATGCCAACACCAAAAATAAAATAGTTATTACATTTCATCTAATTTCTTACCGCCGCATGACGAAAACTCGGCTGGAAGTAGATGCCGAACAGCTTGCCAGTTGCAAGGCTGCTGGCGCATCTTGACTTGCACAATTGACATAGTGGTGGTGGTGGTGGTGTCATTCTTCCTAAAGCAATATGAGAAAAGGATTACTAAATCAACTAAATCAAAATGTTCCTAAGTCAACTAAATCAACTAGCCTACTAAATCAACTAAATCAAAATGTTCTAAGTCAACTAAATCAACTAACCTACTAAGTCAACTAAATCAAAATATTCTAAGGCAACTAAATCAACTAGCCTACTAAATCAACTAAATCAAAATGTTCTAAGTCAACTAAATTAACTAAATGAATTAGCCTACTAAATCAACTAAATCAAAATGTTCTAAGTCAACTAAATCAACTAACCTACTAAGTCAACTAAATCAAAATATTCTAAGGCAACTAAATCAACTAGCCTACTAAATCAACTAAATCAAAATGTTCTAAGTCAACTAAATCAACTAACCTACTAAGTCAACTAAATCAAAATATTCTAAGGCAACTAAATCAACTAGCCTACTAAATCAACTAAATCAAAATGTTCTAAGTCAACTAAATTAACTAAATGAACTAGCCTACTAAATCAACTAAATCAAAATGTTCTAAGTCAACTAAATCAACTAGCCTACTAAATCAACTAAATCAAAATGTTCTAAGTCAACTAAATCAACTAGCCTACTAAGTCAACTAAATTATATCAACTAAATCAAAATGTTGCATATGAGCAGGAGGGAGAAGGAGGGCGACTCGAGGAGGGAGAAGAGAGTAGGATGGAGGAGGAAGGCAGAGCGCGGAGGGGCCGGCCGGCGCGGCCAGTTGAGGGAGGACGGAGGAGGAAGGCGGAGCGAGGAGGGGCCGGCCAGCGGCGAGTGGAGAGGGAGGACGGAGGAGGAGGCCGGTACCGAGTCCAGCAAGGAGGAGGAGGTGACGGCGCGCGGTGCAGACGGAGGAGCGGCGACGGGGGCGCGTGGCGCAGACGCGCGGAGGAGAGGGGCGACGGGGGCGCGCGGCGCATAATTTGAGTGGTTGTGTGTGACTGGATCCGAAGGGAGGAGATCAGGGAGATGGATGGCTTAGCAGTAGCGCTCTTCACCAAAACGCGCTACTGCTAATCTATCTAGCAGCAGCGCTTTTCACGATAAAGCGCTACTGCTATATGTCAGCATGCAAAAATACACATTGATCATCAATGATCTTTTTGTGTACAATCTGATTCGACAATATGAGTCCTCACCGGTTTAGGAACAGGTGAAGACTCATATTGCAGCCACAAATTCTACACATAGAGTTCAATGAAGATCAAGTGCTTGTCAAAGTGTGAGAAGTAACATATTTAAGGTGGTAGAAACTCTCTTCACGGAGCGAGGTGGGACTAAATTTTTGTAGGAAACTTAGCAGTAGCGCTTGTCGTGGAAACGCGCTGCTACTATGCTACGTAGCAGTAGCGCGCGTCTTATTAACGCGTTGCTGCTATAACTAGCCTCGCGGCGGCCTCGTAGGAATTATAGCAGCAGCGCGTCTTCCGCTGGACGCGCTACTGCTATATTTGTCTCAGCAGGGAGTTTCAGTTGTCCGCGCTACTGCTAGTTAGCAGCAGCGCGTTATTTTGAGACGCGCTGCTGATAAGATTCTGTGTATAGGCTTTTCCCTAGTAGTGAATTTTGCTCTAGTGCTTCACTTACATATTTTTAGAGCACGGTGGTGGTTTTATTTTGTAGAAATTATTGATCTCTCATGCTTCACTTATATTATTTTGAGAGTCTTTTAGAACAGCATGGTAATTGCTTTGGTTGAAAAATTATACTTAATTGTATGGGCATCCAAGTTGGGTATAATAAAAACTATCATATAAAGTGCATTGAATACTATGAGAAGTTTGATACTTGATGATTGTTTTGAGATATGAGGATGGTAATAGTAGAGTCATGATAGTTGGGTAGTTGTGAACTTGAGGAATACTTGTGTTAAAAGTTTGTGATTCCCATAGCATGCACGCATGGTGAACCGTTATGTGATGAAGTTGGAGCATAATTTATTTATTGATTGTCTTCCTTATGTGTGGAGCTCGGGATCGCGCGATGGTTAACTCCTACTAACCCTTCCCCTAGGAGCATGCGTGTAGTACTTTGTTTTGATAACTTGTAGACTTTTGCAATAAGTATATGAGTTCTTTATGACTAATGTTGAGTCCATGTATTATACGCACTCTCGCCCTTCCACCATTGCTAGCCTCTCTTGTGCCATGCAACTTTCGCTGGTACCATACACCCACCATATACCTTCCTCAAAACAGCCACCATAACTACCTATTATGGCATTTCCATAGCCATTCCGAGATATATTGCCATGCAACTTTCCACCGTTCCGTTATTTATAACATGCATCATCATTGTCATATTGCTTTTGCATGATCATGTAGTTGACATCGTATTTGTGGAAAAGCCATCATTCATAATTCTTTCATACATGTCACTCTTGATTCATTGCATATCCCGGTACACCGCCAGAGGCATCCCTTAGAGTTATATTTTGTTCTAAGTGTTGAGTTGTAATCCTTGAGTTGTAAGTAAATAAAAGTGTGATGATCTTCATTATTAGAGCATTGTCCCAAGTGAGAAAAGGATGATGGAGACTATGATTTCCCCACAAGTCGGGATGAGACTCCAGACTTAAAGAAAAATAAAAGAGGCCAAAGAAGCCCAAATAAAAAAGAGGCCAAAGAAGCCCACCAAAAAAGAAAGAAATGAGAGAAAAAGAGAGACGGGATAATGTTACTATCCTTTTTCCACACTTGTGCTTCAAAGTATCACCATGATCTTCATGATAGAGAGTCTCTTATGTTGTCACTTTCATATACTAGTGGGAATTTTTCATTATAGAACTTGGCTTGTATATTCCAATGATGGGCTTCCTCAAACTGCCCTAGGTCTTTGTGAGCAAGCAAGTTGGATGCACACTCACTTAGTTTCCTTTTGAGCTTTCGTACACTTATAGCTCTAGTGCATCTCCATAGCCCGTTGATACGCCTAGTTGATGTGAGACTATCTTCCTCTTTTTTGTCTTCTCCACAACCACCACTCTATTCCACCTATAGTGATATGTCCATGGCTCACGCTCATCTATTGCGTGAAAGTTGAAAAAGTTTGAGAATACTAAAGTATGAAACAATTGCTTGGCTGAAACCGGGGTTGTGCATGATTTAAATATTTTGTGTGATGAAGATACAACATAGCCAGACTATATGATTTTGTAGGGATAGCTTTCTTTGGCCAAGTTACTTTGAGAAGACATGATTGCTTTGTTAGTATGCTTGACGTATTATCGTTTTTATGTCAATATTAAACTTTTGTTTTGAATCTTATGGATCCGAATATTCTTGCCACAATAGAGAAGATTACATTGATAAATATGCTAGGTAGCATTCCACATCAAAAATTCTGTTTTTATCATTTAGCTACTCGAGGACGAGCAGGAATTAAGCTTGGGGATGCTTGATACGTCTCCAACGTATCTATAATTTTTTATTGTTCGATGCTATTATATTACCCGTTTTGGATGTTTATGGGCTTTACTAAGCACTTTATATTATTTTTGGGACTAACCTATTAACCGGAGGCCCAACCCAAATTGCTGTTTTTTTACCTACTTCAGTGTTTCGCAGAAAAGGAATATCAAACGGAGTCCAAATGGAATGAAACCTTCAGGAGAGTTATTTTTGGAACAAACGCAGTCCAGGAGACTTGGAGTAGACGTCGGGGAAGCTTCAAGGAAGCCACGAGGGTCCAGGGTGCGCCCTACCCCCCTGGGCACGCCCCTACCCTTGTGGGCCCCTCGTGGCTCCCCTAACCGACTTCTTTCGTCTATATATATACATATACCGCGAAAACATCCAGGAGCACAATAGATCAGGAGTTCCGCCGCCGCAATCCTCTATAGCCACCAAAAACCAATCGGGACCCTGTTCCAGCACCCTGCCGGAGGGGGGATCCCTCAATGGTGGCCATATTCATCATCCTGGCACTCTCCATGACAAGGAGGGAGTAGTTCACCCTCGGGGCTTAGGGTATGTACCAGTAGCTAAGTGTTTGATCTCCCTCTCTCTGTCGTGTTCTTGGTTTGGCACGATCTTGATGTATCGCGAGCTTTGCTATTATAGTTGGATCTTATGATGTTTCTCCCCCTCTACTCTCTTGTAATGGATTGAGTTTTCCCTTTGAAGTTATCTTATCGGATTGAGTCTTTAAGGATTTGAGAACACTTGATGTATGTCTTGCATGTGCTTATCTGTGGTGATAATGGGATATTCACATGATCTACTTGATGTACGTTTTGGTGATCAACTTGCAGGTTCAGTGACCTTGTGAACTTATGCATAGGGGTTGGCACACGTTTTCATCTTGACTCTTCGGTAGAAGCTTTGGGGCACTCTTTGAAGTACTTTGTTTTGGTTGAATAGATGAATCTGAGATTGTGTGATGCATATCATATAATCATGCCCACGGATACTTGAGGTGACATTGGAGTATCTAGGTGACATTAGAGTTTTGGTTGATTTGTGTCTTAAGGTGTTATTCTAGTACGAACTCTAGGATAGATCGAACGGAAAGAATAGCTTCATGTTATTTTACTACGGACTCTTGAATATATCGATCAGAAAGAATAACTTTGAGGTGCACTACAAAAAAAACACTTTCGTGATCATACGTGTTTGTCACGGTAGGTCACTTTTTTGTCATGCATGTACATCCATGACGATTTTATGACAGAATCAAGATAGTCATACATGTGTTGTCGTAGAAGTGTTCCATGACATTACCAAAATTATCATCACAGAAGTGTCCACTTCCATGACGATAAATCGCACGTCACAGAAGTGCTTTCGTCAAGGGTGACCGACATGTGGCATCCACCGTAACGGAACGCCGTTAAGCTATCGGGTCCGGTTTTGGATCCGATAACCCGTTAACAGCCCCGACTAATGGGGATTTTCCACATGTAAAATCATCATTGGCTGGAGCAAACACGTGTCGGCTCACCGTTGGGACAGATGTCATCCACTCATTGGACCGAAGGTGCCTATGATACGGCGACACGTGGCACGGCCCAACAGTGGCCCATTCCTGTGAAAAGGCCGGCCCGTTTGACTTGGTCAAAAGGTGGCGGGCCGGCCGACGGAAAGCCTATTAACGGCCTGTTTGCATATAGCCCATTTACAGCCCGCTAACCCAGGGCCCGTTACGACCTCTCCGAATTAGGCCCAGTAGCGTCATCTGGGCCATCCAATATGATTCCAGCCCGTTTTAACTTCCGGCCCTTGGGTGGCCCATGACTTCTTTCGGCCCATATGAGGCCCTTTGTAACTCTTGGCCCATTAACGGCCCGTGGTGAAACTGGCCCGTAATGAATAGTGTATTACTTTATACCCATTAACGGCCCGTTATTCCATTGGGTCGTTTCCAGCCCAAGTTATCTTTCAGCCTTCTCAGGGTCCATTGATTCTTGGGCTCATTTGCAGCATTCGGTTAATTACGGCCCGTTACTGTCATTTTCTGCTTGTGGGCCAAATTCAGCCCGTTGTTACAGTCGGCCCATTTGTGGACCGTTAATACGTTGGGCCATTTTCATGTCAAAAAAACCCGTTGGGCTGTTTTCATAGAGTTATCAAATACGGCCTATTAACGGCCCATTATGGTCCATGAATAGTATGGCCGATGATTGGCGAAATGATGATACGCCCCGTAGAAGGCCCATGGATCCTACGGCCCGTATGAGGCCCATGGATCGTACGGCCCGTAGAAGGCCCATGGTTCCTGTCGGTGTCAAAACCGGCGGATCTCGGGTAGGGGGTCCCGAACTGTGCGTCTAGGCGGATGGTAACAGGAGACAAGGGACACGAGGTTTTTACCCAGGTTCGGGCCCTCTCGATGGAGGTAAAACCCTACTCCTGCTTGATTGATATTGATGATATGGGTAGTACAAGAGTGGATCTACCACGAGATCAAGGAGGCTAAACCCTAGAAGCTAGCCTATGGTATGATTGTTGTAATGATTGTCCGTCCTACGGACTAAAACCCTCCGGTTTATATAGACACCGGAGAGGGCTAGGGTTACACAGAGTCGGTTACAATGGTAGGAGATCTACATATCCGTATTGCCAATCTTGCCTTCCACGCCAAGGAAAGTCCCATCCGGACACGGGACGAAGTCTTCAATCTTGTATCTTCATAGTCTTGGAGTCCGGCCGATGATGATAGTCCGGCTATCCGGACACCCCCTAGTCCAGGACTCCCTCAGTAGCCCCTGAACCAGGCTTGAATGACGATGAGTCTGGCGCGCATATTGTTCAGCATTGCAAGGCGGGTTCCTCCTCCGAATTCATCCATAGAAGATTGTGAACACCAGGATAGTGTCCGGCTCTACAAAATAAATTCCACATACCACCGTAGAGAGAATAATATGCACACAAGTTCAATCTGCTGACGTATTTTGTGGCATGACATCATGACACTACCAACCCTTTACTTTAATCATTTTTATTATACCGCCTCAGCGCGTCTAGCGAAGCGGTTTCCTTGGCACGTCTTGTCGAAGAAGAGATCGTGTTCCCCTTATTCTAGGATTCCCATCAATATGGACGTGGGTAACCCAACCGCGCCATTGATTGTGGCGCTTGGGAGATAAGCAAGTTTTACCAGGCCGGTGGGGACGCATAGTGTTCGTCCGCCCATATATAAGGGGATAAGGATCCACCTTTTTTACCTACGCCTTCTTCCTCCTTTGCTTATCCATCTCCGCGCACTCGAGCTCCAGCGCCCAAGCCCGCACATCTCGTATCAACCTTCTCCATCCATGTCCGGAGCGGGGGGCAAGTGGATGGCCTCCTCCGTTACGGAGGGGCACATCGAGAAGTTGCGCGGCGCCGGATACCTATACAGCGACATCGCGCACCGGCTGCCCGATGAGGGGCAGCTCATCCCCACCCCCAGGCCTCATGAGAGGGTCGTATTCCTTCCCCACTTCCTCCGCGGACTGGGCTTCCCACTTCATCCCTTCGTCCGGGGGCTCATGTACTACTACGGCCTGGACTTCCACGATCTGGCGCCAAACTTCATCCTCAACATCTCGGCGTTTATCGTCGTGTGCGAGGCCTACGTCTGCATCCAGCCCCACTTTGGCTTGTGGCTAAAAACCTTCAATGTCAAGCCGAAGGTGGTGAAGGGCGTCCAAGCGGAGTGCAGAGGCGCCATGGTGGGCAAAATGCCCAACGTCACCTGGCTCGAGGGGGCCTTCGTGGAGTCCGTCAAAGGGTGGCAATCGGGGTGGTTCTACATCACCGAGCCGCGTGACCCTAAATGGGCAGCGGTCCCCGAGTTCAGATCTGGTACCCCTATGCAACTCACCTCCTGGAAAGAGAAGGGCTTGCTATGGGGTAGTTCGGAGGAGCTGACCGGACTCCAGTCCTGTCTCCAGACCCTGGTGAACAAGAAGCTTAAGCTTGTCAACGTGATCCAGGTCATGCTCGTCTGCCGGATTCTCCCCTGCCAACAACGGGCCTTCAATATGTGGGAGTTTGATCCAGCACCGCACCGGACCCTTAGCGGGCTCTTCAACTAAACGTACGAAGCTGCTTGGAGGGTGCTGTTCAAGGGGGGAGAAGCCCCCGCATCCGCAACTAAAGATCGCGGATTCAGCACGCAGCGCCCGGCCGGCGCGGTAAGCTTTGTTATCCTTTATGGGACACATTATTTCTTTCATAGTTTGACTCTCTGTGGGATCTAAAACTCCCAATTCCTTTAACAGGACTGGCAGAGGACGTCCGGACAGGTTAATTGTCCGGCTCCCCTCCCTGAAGACCAAGCGAACACCCGTTTAACGAGGCTGCTGGTTCCGTCCCTTTATGTGGTGCTAGAGAAGAAGGCCAAAAAGAAGGCCACGGGAACCCGAAGGATTTCCCGGCGCCAGGTGGTATCGGACTCATCCTCCGATGGATCCGAGGCGGACTCCTCCCCCGAAGACGAGGAGGAGAAAGAGGACTCACCCCAAGAGGGGGGAGAGAGAAAGAGGAAGGCTTCCCCAATGAGGGAGGCCGAAGGGTCCAAGAAGGGAAGGACCCTTCATCCGGACTGCTCCGCCAACGCCGACGACAGCGACGAGGAGTGGCCCTCAAGGGCCAAGCCCCTGGCAAGATCGTAAGTATCCAGATTCCTGAATGATTTATAATTTCTCCTTGTGCCACGTAGTGTCCTTCTAATGCCGCATAAAACATGTAGTCCGGCCGAGGACGATCTTCCCGCTTCATCGAGCGGGTCCTTGGCTCCGTCGGATGTGGATTCCATTCCGACCGCCTCCACCCCTCGTGACGCTGAGGACGCCGAGGTGGGATCCCAGGAGGGGACCTGCCAGGAGGGGGAGGCTCCAGAGGTGCCACAAGGCAACCTCCCGGACTTCGCACCGGACTCCGCACCGGAACCTGCGGTGGTTCCGGAGTCCGACAGGCGGCCCCTTCGTGAGAAGGGCAAGACCGTGACACCGGCAGCCTCCGTCCAACCGGAGGCGCCGGACAACTTGTTGGAGGCGCTCAACGGAGCTTCCATCGAGGAAGAACACCGCACTATAATGAGTGCGGTGATTCAGAAGGTTCAACTCGCCAAGAGCGGGCTGACCGAAGCCTGCAGCAGCCTTCTAACGGGCTTTGAGGTAAGAAATTTAAAATATGTAATGTAATACCGCATAGACAGTAGCCCCTGATGCTCGGTTCGGTGTTCGGAAAGAAAAGCCGGACTGAGGAACTAATAAAGATATACGCAGGAGTTCTAAAATTTATGTCGGTATGGGATTGCAGGATGCGCTGCTGACCTCTGCCGCACTGACTGCGGAGGTCGATGCTTTGAAGCAGAACCTCGAGCGGTCCGAGAACGAGCTCGGCCTTGCCAAGAAGTAGCTCGAGGACAAACAAGGTGAGTAACACCGTATTAAATTTGTACCTTACAGAAAAGGATTTTGGTTGCAAGAGAAATAACAAGGATAACGTGGGCACTGCAGGGGCCACGAACGAGGTAGCAACCCTGAAGGAGGCCGTGTCCGCGGCCGAGCGTAATGCGGCCGCGGAACGAGCGGAGCGAGAGAAACAGGAGGCGCGGGTGGCGGAGGTGCAGCAAGAGCTCCAGGCTCTTGTGGAAAAGCATGAGAGTTTGGAGCGCGACTCGAAGACACGAGAGTCCGAGCTTGCCTCGGCTCTTGAGAGTGCCAAAGCCGCGAAGGCCGAAGCCCATAAGGCCCTCAAGGAGATTGAGGCGGTGAAGAAAATAGCGGCGGGTAAGGCATTTTTCATGCAAAGCAAGCATGTGAATGTGAATTACCTGTTACTTACCCGAATTCGGAGCTCTCCAGGAGCGTTTGCAGATCTGCCTTGCAGCGTGTCCGATGCTGCCGCATTCTACCGGGCGGAGGAGGGGAGCTCAATGGAGAAGGTCTTCTGGTCTTAGTATGCTGAGGCCGGACATCCGGTGCCCCTTAGCGACCAGCTGAAGCAGCTGGTCGAGCTCCATAAGGTAGCCGAACAGGCCATGAAGGGCCTCATAGTTCGGCTGTGGCCCGAAGAGGCCATGCCTGGGAGCTACTTCGGTCTGGTGCGGCGGCTAGTGGATGCATGTCCCTGGGTGGAAGTCATCAAGCGCTCCGCCTGCATTGAAGCTGCCCGTCGGGCCCTTGCCCGCGCAAAAGTGCACTGGGGCAAGTTGGATGCTGAGAAGCTTCTGATGGACGCGCCGCCAGCGGGCAAGGAGTATCGCACGCCCGAAATGTACTATAAGAGTGTCCTGAAGGGTGCCCGCAAGATTGCGGATGAGTGCCCTAAAGATGTAATACTTGAGTAGACTCGCAATGTGTTATCCTGTGCGCTGAAAACTTTGTTCATATGCGCTAAGAAACGCTTATTAATTTAAAATATTACCTTATGTACGGCCGTTTATCAAATCTGAGAGATGGCAAGTCATCGGCTTCAGCCCCCATGCCACGAGTGCTGGGGTGTTCGGGATAAACTTGAGCGCTCTTGTTCCCATTTTTGGGTCCATCTAGGGAGGCGCTCAACACAATGAACAAGGCAACCGGACTTATAATGCTTGAACACTCTCACTTAGCCATAGAATTCTATAATTTTAAATTTCGGCGAAGCCCCTAGTATTCGGAAGACCGAGTTCGGGGCGCTATCCACGCCTGGGCCGGAAAAAGCCGGTTCCTCGCTCTAAGCAGCATAAGTCTTTAGGGACTCGAAAAGACCTCTCGAACAGCGACCAGCTCTCGCCTTATCATGACGGTCAGTTTTAGCTTTCTCCACTGAGGCGCTCGCCCACCTCAACCAGGGCGCAATCGCAGTGGTTCTCCCAGTGCTACCTTAGCCGATAAAACGGAACGTAAGGTACCAAAACATGGGAGCCGGGCAAACCCAACTATTGACCCAAGACATGATTCGGAGCCGATGCATATAGTGCTATAAGTTCGGGTGCCGCACTTGTGAAAGTGTTCGGACTTACCACACCATTATGCGGGGAACATAAGCCCCTGGTGTATTCTGCCGTACCAAAGTGTACGGATGCAAAATGTCATAAATGAACATATATGTAAGAAAGGAATGCGATTATAAGCAAAAAGCGATGCATTGTTTATTCAGAAATACTGCCATGAATGCAGAGCGATACAAATAGTGCGGTAAGCAAGGGGTTGGACTATTAAACATGTCCCCCTCTAGGGGTAGGCTGCGGGATGGTGTATTAAACAGATTTAATGCTCGTAATGGAGACCACCTGAGTGTTCATCGTAGCCTTTCTCCTTCCCTGGCTGTTGCATCGTTAGTTCGGCAGGTCTGCTGCCGGACAGGGCCTCTGGCGAACGGAGTCCTGTGGGTAAGAAAAAGAAAAAAGAAAAAGAGCGACACACTTGGGAGCCCCTGGTGTGGTTAAGCCGCACTCTGGGCCTGTCGTGGTCGTGCCCCTCCCCCTATGCTCATGGTATCTTCAGAGCGTAATGATGTACGCGAGGGGCTAGTCTTGCAATCATGCAGGGGCTGGGGTTGGGGCCGCATTGCTATGCGTGCTCGGAACGGGCCAGGTGGTCTTGATGTATGTTACTCCGGGCGTGTTTGGCCATGTCCGGTCGTTTAACGGCCGGACTCGAAAATTGCCTTAAGAGGCTGCTCTGTACCTGCGTCGCGAGAGCCGCTGTGTGTTCCTCTGTTCGGAGGGAGCGTTCAGTGTTTTCGTTGACCGTGATGACTCCACGAGGGCCTTACATCTTGAGCTTAAGGTATGCATAATGTGGCACCGCGTTGAACTTTGCAAACGTGGTTCATCCGAGCAGAGCGTGATAGCCACTGCGGAACGGGATTATGTCGAAGATTAACTCCTCGCTTCGGAAATTATCCAGGGATCCGAAGACCACTTCCAGTGTGACTGAGCCTGTGCAATTGGCCTCAATACCTGGTATGACGCCTTTGAAGGTCGTCTTTGTAGGTTTAATCCTTGAGGGGTCTATGCCCATCTTGCATACTGTATCCTGATAAAGCAGGTTCAGGCTGCTGCCGCCGTCCATCAGGACTCTAGTGAGGTGAAATCCATCGACGATTGGGTCTAAAACCAATGCGGCGAATCCGCCATGGAGGATACTGGTGGGGTGGTCCCTTCGATCGAAAGTGATCGGGCAAGAGGACCATGGATTGAACTTCGGGGCGACTGGCTCAATCGCATATACTTCCCTAAGTGCATGCTTCCGCTCCCTCTTGGGTATGTGGGTTGCGTATATCATGTTTACCGTCCGCACTTGTGGGGGAAAACCCTTTTGTCCTCTACTGTTCAGCGGCCGGGTCTCTTCTTCGTCATCGCTATGGAGCCCCTTGTCATTGTTTTCGGCAATTAACTTGCCTGCCTGCTTGAACACCCAACAATCCATGTTGGTGTGATTAGCTGGCTTTTCGGAGGTGCCATGTATCTGGCAGGAGCGGTCGAGTATTCGGTCCAAATTGGACGGACACGGAGTAGTTCTTTTAAATGGCTTTTTCCGCTGACCGGGTTTAGAGCCTCTGAATCCGACGTTGACTGTCGTATCCTTAGTGTTATCGCAGTTAACGTGGCGTTTGTTTTTGTTATGACGCGACCTACCATTGCGGTCCTTGTTGTCCGGACTGCCAGAATTTTTGCTGAGGTTGTTACTGCGGGCTAGCCAGCTGTCCTCCCCCACACAGAAGTGGGTCATGAGTGATGTGAGGGCTGCCATGGATTTCGGCTTTTCCTGTCCTAGGTGCCGGGCCAGCCACTCGTCGCGGATGTTGTGTTTGAAGGCTGCAAGGGCCTCTGCATCCGGACAGTCGACGATTTGATTTTTCTTTGTTAGGAATCGTGTCCAGAATTGTCTGGCCAATTCGTCTGGCTGCTGAATTATGTGGCTTAGGTCATCGGCATCTGGTGGTCGCACATATGTGCCCTGGAAGTTGTCAAGGAATGCGGCTTCCAGGTCCTCCCAACACCCAATTGACTCTGCTGGCAAGCTGTTGAGCCAATGCCGAGCTGGTCCTTTAAGCTTGAGTGGGAGATATTTGATGGCGTGGAGATCATCACCGCGGGCCATATGGATATGGAGGAGATAATCTTCGATCCAAACCGCGGGGTCTGTTGTGCCATCGTAGGATTCAATATTCACGGGTTTACCCTTCAGGGATTTGATGATCCATTACTTCATCTGTGAAGCATAGTGGGTGTGCGGCGCCTCTATATTGGGTAATATCACGACGTAGCTCCAGCGAGCTTTGTCTACTGTGTTCGGCCTAGCCGGAGTTGCTGTATCCGGTGCGACGGTAATCGTCGTACATCGTGGGGCGCCCACGTGATCCGTAGATCGATCTTGATTGTCTTGCCTTATCCTCCAATATGTCCCGCAAGTCCGGCGCATTCCCCCGTGGCTCCGTACTTTTCGAGCGTTGCCGGGGTACGGTCCTAATGGAGGGCCTAGAGGCCTCTCTGTCGCGGCCACGAGGTGGTCGGTCTACCGTATTGTGCGCTGGTGATGAGGGTTTATACTCCTCCTTCTCTAATTGGGGGAGCAACTTGCGTTTTGGGTAGCTTTTGGAGGGGCGTTCGAGTTCATGCTCTTTGGCCGCGAGGACTTCGGTCCATCTATCGGCCAGCAGGTCTTGATCAGCTCAGAGTTGTTGCTGCTTTTTCTTTAGGTTGTTTGCTGTGGCCATAAGCCAGCGTTTAAAACGCTCTTGTTCGACGGGATCCTCGGGCACGACAAATTCGTCGTCGTTGAGGCTTGCCTCGTCTCTGGAGGGAGGCATGTAATTATCATCCTCGACTTCTTCGTCTGCCGCTCTCTCTTGAGGACTGGCTTCTCCGTCCTCCTGTGCTGAATCTTGCTGGAGGGGGTTGTCTTCGGCACTCTCTGGGGTGTTATTATCTCCGGGGCCGGAATCTCCATTCTTGCTGTGGCGGGATTTAGAGCGGCGCCGCTGACGTCGGCGCTTGGGCTGTTTCTTAGAGGAATCTGCCTCCGTTGCTTCTTCGCTGTTCCCATCCTTTGGGATGTCCACCATGTATATGTCGTATGACGAGGTGGTCTTCCAGTGCCCCGTAGGCGCTGGTTCTTGGTCGTCTCCGGCATCGTCGTCCATACAGTCGATGTCTTCGGTGTCGTAGTCTAGCATGTCGGTTAGATCGTCGACAGTGGCTACAAAGTGGGTGGTGGGTGGGCTTTGAATTTCTTCGTCGTCCGCATCCCAACCATCCTGACCGCAGTCCGGCCAGGGCTCTCCTGATAAAGAGAGATGCTTTAGCGAATTCAGGATATCGCCAAAGGGTGAGTGCTGAAAGATGTCCGCGGCTGCGAACTCTATGATCGGCGCCCAATCGGATTCGATTGGTAGGGGCGCAGGAGGTTCGGAGTCCGGCGAGAAGTCCGGCACCTCAGAGTCACGAGCTTTACGAGGGACAAGGTCAGTATTCGGCTCCATCACCGTAGAGATTGCACCTCCCGAGGCGGTGTCCAGCCACCTGTCCTCGATCTGCGTGGTCGGCTCTGAACTAGGGGTCGGAGTGGACTCATGTGCGGCCTCCAGGGCACTGTCCAGCGGCAGACCTAAATCATGCCCATCGTGATAGTGCGGCGCGCTCGACTGTGGCTCGAATCCATCGAAGATCAAGTCTCCGCGGATGTCAGCCATGAAGTTTAAGCTTCCAAATCTGACCTGATGGCCAGGGGCATAGCTTTCGATCTGCTCCAGATGGCCAAGCGAATTGGCCCGCAGTGCAAAGCCGCCGAACACGAAGATCTGTTCGGGGAGAAAAGTCTCACCCTGGATGCGTTGTTGTAGATTATTGAAGGAGCCATCAAGCCTATCGGTGACGACACAGAGGAACTCTCAATGAAAGCACCAATGTCGGTGTCAAAACCAGCGGATCTCGGGTAGGGGGTCCCAAACTGTGCGTCTAGGCAGATGGTAACAGGAGACAAGGGACACGAGGTTTTTACCCAGGTTCGGGCCCTCCCGATGGAGGTAAAACCCTACTCCTGCTTGATTGATATTGATGATATGGGTAGTACAAGAGTGGATCTACCACGAGATCAAGGAGGCTAAACCCTAGAAGCTAGCCTATGGTATGATTGTTGTAATGATTGTCCGTCCTACGGACTAAAACCCTCTGGCTTATATAGACACCGGAGAGGACTAGGGTTACACAGAGTCGGTTACAATGGTCGGAGATCTACATATCCGTATTGCCAAGCTTGCCTTCCACGCCAAGGAAAGTCCCATCCGGACACGGAACGAAGTCTTCAATCTTGTATCTTCATAGTCTTGGAGTCCGGTCGATGATGATAGTCCGGCTATCCGGACACCCCCTAGTCCAGGACTCCCTCAGTTCCCACGGCCCGTAGAAGGCCCATGGACCCTACGGCTCGTAGAAGGCCCATGAATCCTAAGGCCCATATAGAAGGCCAATGGATCCTATGGCCCGTATAGAAGGCCAATGGATCATACGGCCTGCAGGAGGCCCATGGTTGCAACAGTTCGTGTGTTCCCATGATTATTTTGGCCTAGTTACCAAAAATAGGCTATTGTGGCCACTAGAAAAACACAGAAAAAGAACTGCAGTGACTACAAGCAAACAACTAAATGAGACAATAAGGAAATAAATAAGCAAGCAATTAACGCTAGCCTATTACCACTATTACACATATTACATCCACTGGGCATCAAAGTTTGCCACCAGTGCAAATATAGGGAACAAAGCAGCATATTACATACACTGGCCGTCAAAATTGGCCACCAGTGCAAATAAACGCGGCAGCAAAACAAGAGCATAACTAAAACAACTTTAGAAGAGCTCAAGAAATGTTATCCTAGGTATCCACCATGCTGGCAATAAGCTTATGCATCTGAATGCTCCAGGGACTTCCGCAGTCCTTCCGCTTCTTGTCGCAACACAGCTGATCGATGTCTTTCAGCTTGTAGTTGAGACTCAAGAAACCGAACTGATTCAGGCAGTGAGTTTGAATAGCTTGTGCAAGCGGTAGTGGCCAGTAACTCGAACACTAAACCAAGACAGGACTTTGGGGTTGTCTTGCTGTCTTCAAGATAGACTTCCTTAACTGTTTTATCAGCTTTGTTGGAGACCAACAAGGATGTGTCACTATCCTGAACCTTATCTGCATTACTTCCTTTACCATTGCTTAATAAGGCACTCTTCTCCAATATTCTATCAGCATTCTAAAAGAAGAAACAAGCAGACACATAACAAGTTTAGCATGTACTAGTATATGAAACTTATTTCGGTGAACCAGTTCATTAGTAAGGTGAACAGGATTAAACTACCAAGTCTTCTATTTCCAAGTACTAGTACATAATAAAATCATCGAACAAACATATATCTATGTCCCATGGTCACTGCATTGTCTTGCCAAATTAAAATAGAGACACGGTTCAAATCATATCAGTTCAAGACAAAGCAGCAGTGAAACAATACAAAGCGTGGGAAACTACACGGCACAACAAGATTTCAGATGGGTACCACGGGTCTACATGTACAACAACACTATTGGCTATTGATAAGGGCAAACCTGTTAAAGAAATAGAGCTATTGAAACAGAGTTAAAGAAACACTGTTGTGATGCTAGTAATGTGCATGATATGAAAGTCAATTGTATACACAATTGAAATTGAAATCAACAGAGCTATTGATAAAAGCAAACCTGTTAAAGAAACATGCATGAACATACCTGTTGTGCCATTGGAGTTTTGATTGGATCCTTCAATTTAAAAATAAGTTTGTATGAGTAAATACAGTGATACCAGAGGAAAGAAATCATAGTTAAAAAAGGCGCGCCTAAGCGAGCGCTTAAGCGCGCCTAGCCTCTAGGCATTGGCAAAACACATTGCGCATAACTATGCTTAATCTGTGCATAACTACGCATAAGCATGCGCTTTGGTCAGTAAAGCGCAAGGCGGTGGAAAAACGCACAATTAACGCCTAGCGCTTTTTGAACTATGATAGCAATGGAATCTTAAATTAGAACAATTGTTCTTCAGGTTTGGGCACTTGTGCTACATCAACAGAGTACAGTAAGATGCAAGAATATAATACTTAAAAATAGAAAATGAGCTCATAGACCTTACCACATTCGTGGTTCGGGACCAGTACAGAACAAGGCGTTCCCAGTCATCGTCCAGTAAATGTTTCTCAGGAGAACGTAAGGGAATTTGATGAGTTTCTTTGCCCGTGAAGTACGTTTTCTTCAGGTAATTCCGATACTGCCACCAAGCATTCTTGAAGATAGCAGAGGTATTAGCACAGGTTACCTCATCCTGAGTTTCCAAATCGGTCATTCTCTATAGAGAAAAATGGGAAAATTTGTTGTATTATAACCATCATGGAGGTAGGATGTATGGGACGAAGCAAAGTAATTGCCATGAATAACATTACTTACACATAACTCCTAGACAAACACCTGCAACTGGCATTTTCCTTCATGCTCAGTATAATATTTCCAAGATGGGAAGATACACACATACGATTTAACAACATCAAATGTGATAGATGCTAAACTACGACTAGCTGGTTATGCTTCCTCCACAGGAATAGGCATACTAACTAGTGGAGTTGGGGTTCGCCATGATAGTACTGGCCCTTTGGGCACTGGAGCTACCTTACTAACTACTCTTGTCTGGGAGCTCTGTGGTGGAGATGGTGCCGTGTCAACAGGAACTGGGTTACTATTGGCTGGTGTTGGGGTTAGATTGGGTGAAGATGGTTCTCTGTCCATCGCAGAAGGGGTACAATCTGCAAGAGTTTGGGTTATGTGTGGTAGGGCTGGTTCTTGTGCATGTACAACCAGGGTGCTATCTCCACCAAGAGGTAGCACTGTTTTATTTGAAGACCGTGTATTTAGTCCGCTAGATACTGGCATCACCCGCTCCAATTCAAAGGTTGATAAACAGGAAACATAGTTGAATGTACAGACATTGTATGAGAGACTGATGCAATAGATAGTGTGGAAAAAAGAGGGCATGAAATAGTTGACATGTATATTGTTTAACTAAAACAGATAGCATGACAAAATTTCACATATATGATGTCTATCTAAACTGGATAGCATAGCATAACATAATTAAAAGATATGATGAATAACTAAACAGGATCGCAAGACATACTTCACCTACATGTTATCTAAGTAATCAGGATCGCATCATTTAATTCACGTATGTGATTTATGTGCTAAACAGAGGGCATTCGATATGATGTCTGAACAAAGAACATGGTGTTGAATATTGTGTATATGATGTCCAAACTATGCAATGCAAGACACCATATGCATGATATGAGCAGTATAACCGTGCCAAGTTAGAGCATACACCTCAGTGGGGGAATAGGACTGGTCATCTGTCTCTGAATCCATCTCTGCGGAGCTATCGAGACCCAACAAGAGATCTGCTTTGACAGGTAGCACTGTCTGCTCTGAAGGCCTTGTTTTCACTCCAGATTTTTCCATCTCCCACCCAAATGGCTGATTCATAGGAAGAGTAGTTTAAGTACAAACATTGTCGACAAATGGAAATGTAATGAAGAAAAAGATGGGCAAGATATTATTCAAATATATGATGCCTGGTTAAACAGGATATCATTGCACATTTCACATATATTATGGCTGGCTAAAAGACATGAGACTGCATAATTCCCATATATGATATAGAAACTAAATAGGTGGCATTACAGAACATGTCTAAACTAAGTAGATGGGATATATGATGTCAAAAGTAGGCACTGCAAGGCAACATATGCACGATATGACTAACATCATCATGCCAAGGTAGAGCAAACACCTTGGGGGTAAATAGGAGTGGTCAGCGGCGTCTGAATCCACCTCAGAACAGATATCTTCCTCTGGATTACAATCTGGAGAGGGGTGGGGAGGGTTTGCCATTGAACCCACCATGGAGCGGTGTCTGCATGACATTGTATTGCCGCGCAAAACTCTTCTCTTTTTCTCTACATGTTCAGCATGACTGTGTACAATATCTGACATGCATACGAAAAAATATGGTAAGATTATGTAAGGAGAGCATGCAGAAATTTAGAGTGATGGTAACAACCAGTGGATCGATCCAAAAATAATGATAGCAGGCTGATGATTGCTTTAATTTAATAAAAAGATAGATGATGATTGCTTTACTATTTGTTTCCCACCCAAGATGAACAACATATGCATACCCTAGGTGAACCAGATATTAGACAGACATACTATTCATTGCTGCCTCGATATGTGCCCCACAACTAATTTAGAACTCAGGATTGAACATTACTTTGGACCTGGCTTGGGAGTCCAAGATCTGAATAGGACGATAAAGTAGCAGGTAAGTTTAAGCACTACATAACATAAGCAGAAACAAAAGAGTGCGACCTCTCTTGTGGACCCGTGTACTCCTCAGGTTCATCTGCTGAGTCGATGATGGTGATGCCGTTACGGTGGGTGCCGGCGGCGGGGAAGGAGATCTGAGGCGGCGAAAGACGGTCAGGAGTCGTGATGTCTAGTTTGGTGGATGCTTCTGTCGACGTAGCAGCTCAGGTGAGGTGGAAGACGTCGTGGCAGGAGCAGGACAAACCACACAAAGTTCCCTTCGCCACCTACCTGTAACTGAAGTAATTCTGTAAGGGCTCATTTGGCTTGCATGATTCTAAAAACGCAGGGATAGGAAAAACACCAGAATAGGATAGGAGTGCACATGGTAAACAGAGCATTTGTAAACACATGATTTCTGTCAACTTGGGTGTTTGGTTTACAGGAATTGCAAGAGGAGAGGAATGCAAATAAACATGGACAAAATAAAGTGAAACCATATGAAAGCGTGTACAGTTAGAATGTTATTCTGCCACTAATGCACTTGGTCTTGTTTCATGCATAGGATTTTGAAAAGTAGGTCCAGGTGGATGTTTTGCTTCTTTCCTTTCAACAAAATGCATGAATAATTGAATAGTAGAGTGCCATTCGAAAATTCCCTATTGCTATGTTTTTCCTTGAACCAAAATAGCCCTAATGGATCGACATGAATGTATAGTAATAAGTGATGCAACAAGTGTACATCCTCTTTGCCGTAGCCATGTCGACCTCCGCATCATTGGGTTAGTCGCTGAAGCAGTTGAGGCATATGTGGCTCTCGGAGGTGTGGACGAAAATCTGAGGAATCTGTAGATGGCGTCCAGGGCACTTCTCAGTTGTGATGGATCGTTCTGTCATTGGAGCAGCTCCGGTGAGCCGTAAGACGTTGATACGTCTCCAACGTATCTATAATTTATGAAGCATTCATGCAATTTTATTATCTGTTTTGCATGATTACGGGCTTTATTATACACTTTTGTATTACTTTTGGGACTAACCTACTAACCGGAGGCCCAGCCCATATTGCTGTTTTATTGCCTGTTTCAGTATTTTGAAGAAAAGGAATATCAAACAGAGTCAACGGAATGAAACCTTCGGCAGTGTGATTTTTTGGAAGATTATGACCCAGGAGACTTGGAGTGCAAGCCAGAGGATCATCGAGACTGGGCGCGCCCTACCCTCTCATGGGCCCCTCAAGGCTCCCCGACCGACTTCTTTCACCTATATAAGCCTACGTACCCTAAAAACATCGATGGAGAAGATAGATCGGGAGTTCCGCCGCCGCAAGCCTCTGTAGCCACCAAAAACCTCTTGGGAGCCCATTCCGGCACCCTGCCGGAGGGGGAATCCATCACAGGTGGCCATCTTCATCATCCCAGCACTCTCCATGACGAGGAGGGAGTAGTTCACCATCGGGGCTGAGGTATGTACCAGTAGCTATGTGTTTGATCTCTCTCTCTCCCTCGTGTTGTCTCTATGGCACAATCTTGATGTATTGCGAGCTTTGCTATTATATTTGGATCTTATGATGTTTCTCCCTCCTCTAGTCTCTTGTAATGGATTGAGTTTTCCCTTTGAAGTTATCTTATCGGATTGAGTCTTTAAGGATTTGAGAACACTTGATGTATGTCTTGCCGTGTTTATCTGTGGTGACAATGGGATATCACGTGCCACTTGATGTATGTTTTGGTGATCAACTTGCGGGTTCCTCCCATGAGCCTATGCATAGGGGTTGGCACACGTTTACGTCTAGACTTTCCGGTAGAAACTTTGGGGCACTCTTTGAAGTACTTTGGGTTGGTTGAATAGATGAATCTGAGATTGTGTGATGCATATCGTATAATCATGCCCACGGATACTTGAGGTGACAATGGAGTATCTAGGTGACATTAGGGTTTTGGTTGATTTGTGTCTTAAGGTGTTATTCTAGTACGAACTCTTGAATAGATCGATCTGAAAGAATAACTTTGAGGTGGTTTCGTACCCTACCATAATCTCTTCGTTTGTTCTCCGCTATCAGTGGCTTTGGAGTGACTCTTAGTTGCATGTTGAGGGATTGTTATATTATTTATCTATGTTATTATTGTTGAGTGAACTTGCACTAGTGAAAGTATGAACCCTAGGCCTTGTTTCCTATCATTGCAATACCGTTTACGCTCACTTTTATCATTAGTTACCTTGCTGTTTTTATTATTTCAGATTGTAAATACTCATATCTACTATCCATATTGCACTTGTATCACCATCTCTTCGCCGAACTAGTGCACCTATACAATTTACCATTGTATTGGGTGTGTTGGGGACACAAGAGACTCTGTTATTTGGTTGCAGGGTTGTTTGAGAGAGACCATCTTCATCCTACGCCTCCTACGGATTGATAAACCTTAGGTCATCCACTTGAGGGAAATTTGCTACTGTCCTACAAACCTGTGCACTTACAGGCCCAACAACGTCTACAAGAAGAAGGTTGCATAGTAGACATCAAGCAGTTTTTGGCGCAGTTTCCGGGGAGGTGGGTGCTTGAAGGTATGTCTTTAGATCTTGCAATTGAATCTTTTTGTTTCTTGTTTTATCATTAGTTTAGTTTATAAAAGAAAACTAGCAAAAAAATGGAATTGAGTTTGTCTCATACGGTTCGTCTTTTTAATATCTTTCATGAGAATGATGGAAAAGAAAATTGTGCTCAAGTGCTAGAAGAAAAATGCATTAAAATTCTTGGTACTAAATCTTTGAATGCTGAGCATGATTGCAATGGTTTTAGTATGAACTCTTTGAATATCCATAGTACTAATAATGATTGCACTAGTTATGATGAAAATGTCTCCTATAAGCATGTTGATTTTTGTGGAATGGATTGGGTTTGCAAGGAAACACCAAATATGGAAAATAGATATTGCAAGAGGCATAAGTATTTAGAAACTAAATGGTTGCAAGAAAGGCTAGATAAGAGTGCGGAGAATTTAAGATATCTTTACCGTTGTGAATTTTGCAATGAACATGATCATTTACATCTCTAATGCAAATTGTTTCATGATCGAATCGTTTCCAAAAATTGTGATGATTTGATCTCCCTTGCTCATTACAATGAACTTAGATTGCTTTTGGATTATGAAGAACTGAAACGTGCAACTAAGCTTATTCCAAAATTTAATCTTGAGCATTTCCTTGATGCTGATCTAGAGACGATTTATATGTTTTGTGCGGTGAATTGCATTAAAAATCCTTATATTGCCAATTACCTAAAGAAAAGAAAGCCAATAGAAGATGATGAAAATACTAATGAAAGGGAAGAGACTTCCCAAAATCCTCCTATTATTTCTTATGATGAATCAGGTAACGAGGAGGAGCTCCCTATTCAACCAATCTCGTCAATAAGGAGCTCAAAGAGGAAGGTTGAACCCACACATAATATGAAGAACAAAAAGAAAAGGAGCAACAAAGGTAGAAAGGGATCCCTCCCAAATGATGTTGCTCCTACTACTCATTGTGATGATGATTGCTTTACTATTGGTGATATCCATATTTTTAATGATGAGAGTGATTATGCTTATGATATGAAAGGGCCCAAGCTTGGGGAAGCTATGTTTGATGAGTATGAAATATTTGAGAATATATTTTCTGAAATTAATGTTTGTCCCAAGCTTGGGGATGCTATGTTTAATGAATATGATATTTTTAGCATCCCAAGTTTTGATATTCAAAGTTGTTATGACGATAGCATGCCTCTTACCTATGATGATTATATTGATGAAAGTGGGTTTGGAAGAGTGTCAACTTTAGGAAGTAGTTATCCCACTATTTTGGAGGATGTTGAATCTTATGTGATGAATATGAAAGTGGATTTGGAAGAGTGTCAACTTTATTTAGTGATGATTCCACTACCTTGGAAGAGGTTTCAATCGATTATGATGAGAACGAATTTTCCACTTACGATGATTATTGTGATGAAATTTATGCTATAAAAAGTAGTGATGATTATATTTATAAAACTTGTCATGACTATGATTACCCTTTTTCTGAACATTACTCTTTTAATGTGGAAACATCTTTTAGTGTTCAAGTCTCTTATGATGCTCCCACTATTATTCACGAGAAGAAATTTGCTTATGTGGACAGTAGTAAATTTTCTATGCTTGTAGATCATGAAAAGAACGCTTTAGGTGCTGGTTATATTGTTGAATTCATTCATGATGCTACTGAAAATTATTATGAGGGAGGAATACATGCTTGTAGGAATTGCAATAATATCAAGTTTCCTCTCTATGTGCTTAAAATTTTGAAGCTATGCTTGTTTTACCTTCCTATGCTAGTTGATTATTGTTCCCATTAGTTGTTTGCTCACAAAATCCCTATGCATAGGAAGTGGGTTAGACTTAAATGTACTAGTCATATGCTTCATGATGCTCTCTTTATGTTTCAATTCTTGTCTTTTATGCGAGCATCATTGTCATCATCATGCCTAGCTAGAAAGGCGTTAAAGAAAAGCGCTTGTTGGGAGACAACCCAATATTTATCCTTACTGTTTTTGTGTGTCCACATGATTATGCTACTGTAGTAATCATTTCTTAGAGCTTTTGTTTCAATAAAGTGCCGAGTAAGACCTTTAGGATAGCTTACGGTGATAGTTGTGTTGATCCTGCTGAGAATCAGAAACATTTGCACCCACTAAATTAGTTTTGTTAATTCTCAGAAAAGTGCTTCTGATCTGATTATTTTTTCTATGCATTGGCACACAAATTTCTTAGTGCTTCCTAATTTGGTAGGATTTTTGGAGTTCCATAAGTATACGTTTGATACAGATTACTACAGACTGTTCTGTTTTTGACAGATTCTGTTTTCTATGTGTGGTTTGCTTATTTTGATGCATCTATGGCTAGTATTAAGTGGCATGAACCATAGATAAGTTGGAATACAGTATATATTACACCAATATGAAATTAGAATGAGTTCGTTACAGTATCTAAGTGGTGGTTTTCTGTTGAGTTTTGTGTTGTGAAGTTTTCAAATTTTGGGTGAAGATTCGATGGACTGTGGAATAAGGAGCGGCAAGAGCCTAAGCTTGGGTATTCCCAAGGAACCCTAAGATAATACTCAAGAATAGCCAAAAGCCTAAGCTTGTGGATGCCCTGGAAGGCATCCTCTCTTTCGTCTTCGTTCATCGGTAACTTTACTTGGAGCTATATTTTTATTCGCCACATGATATGTGTTTTACTTGGAGCATCATTTTATTTTGTTAGAATTTGCTTGCTGTTATTTAGAATAATGTTTTATATATCTATTTTCAATAAAAATGTCAAGGTTAGCCTTTACCATGCTTATTTTGCTAGTATACATGTTGCTGTTTGAAAACAGAAAGTTTACCGCTGTTGCAAAAATTCCCTAGAAAATTCAGAGCATCATATAATGTTGAAACTTTTTGCATAATGAGATATGATAAATTTAATACAGTGGGAATTTTATTTCATAATGTTTGGAGTGAGTGAAGTATGATGAATCTTGCATTCTTTACAGACTGTACTGTTTTGGCAGATTGCTGTTATGTTTGCATTGTTTGCTTATGTTTGCTTGTTTAATGATTCTATTTGAGGATAGGAGTATTAAATATGCAGAGAAATTTACTATGCAATGTTGAATAATAATTTTAGTGATTTGTTACATTAGAAAATGATAGAGTTTTTGCATTGGTTTATACTAACCTATCTCACGAGTTCTTGTTGAGTTTGGTGCGGATGAAACTTTTGATAAAAAGAGAAACTATGATATGAGAGGAATTAAGAAGACACAAAAGTTCAAGCTTGGGGATGCCCAAGGCACCCCAAGATAATATTTCAAGAAGTCTCAAGCATCTAAGCTTGGGGATGCCCCGGTAGGCATCCCACCTTTCTTCTTCAACCACTATCGGTTAGTATCGGTTGAGCCTAAGTTTTTGCTTCTTCACATGAGTTGTGCTATCCTTGCAATGTCATTTTATTTTGTTTTGCTTGATGTCTGAATACAATACCAAGATCTGAAATTCTTAAATGAGAGAGAGTCTTCACATAGTTACATAATTATTTAGCTACTCATTGATCTTCACTTATATCTTTTTGGAGTAGTTTTTCATTCACTCGTGTGCTTCACTTATATCCTATGAGTAAATTGTTGAATGAGTTGATTGTCATAAATCTGAAATTATTTATGCCTCATTTGCTTATCCCATGGGGAGTAATGACTTGACGTCTAAGAAGTAGAGGTTGTAACTTTATTGAAGGTTAGCAAGCGTTGTATTGGTCATTTGAACAATTCATGAAAGAATATTGAAGGAAGAGAGATTCCACATATAAATATACTATCCTAGACATTGTTTATAATTGGGAGCACTCATTAGGTATGACATGCTAAAGAGTTGACGTTGGACAAGGAAGACAACATAATGGGTTATGTTTTCGCACATCTCAGTTAAAGTATATTGTCATGGATCATTCAAACATGTTGAGCTTGCCTTTCCCCCTCATGCTAGCCAAAATTCCTTGCACCAAGTAGAGATACTACTTGTGCTTCCAAATATCCTTAAACCCAGTTTTGCCATGAGAGTCCACCATACCTACCTATGGATTGAGTAAGATCCTTCAAGAAAGTTGTCATCGGTGCAAGCAATAAAAATTGCTCTCTAAATATGTATGATCTTTTGGTGTGAAGAAAATAGCTTTATACGATCTTGTTATGGAAGCAATAAAAGCGACGGACTGCATAATAAAGGTCCATATACAACTGGCAATATAAAGTGATGTTCATTCGCATTAAGATTTTGTGCATCCAACCCTAAAAGTGCATGACAACCTCTACTTCCCTCTGTGAAGGGCCTATCTTTTACTTTATGTCTTTTACTTTATGCAAGAGTCAAGGTGATCTTCACCTTTCCCTTTTTATTTTATCCTTTGGCAAGCACCTCGTGTTGGAAAGATCTTGATATATATATCCAATTGGATGTAAGTTAGCATGAACTATTATTGTTGACATCACCAAAGGTGAATACGTTGGGAGGCAACACTATAAGCCCCTATCTTTCTCAGTGTCCGATTGAAACTCCATAACCATTAGTATTGCGTGAGTGTTAGCAATTATAGAAGACTATATGATAGTTGAGTATGTGGAGTTTGCTATTCCTGAAAATAAGACGAATTGCAATTGTTTGATGACTGAGAATGAAGTTTGCTAGTTTTCAAGAAAGTTTATGGTCTATGCTTTGACATGTGAATTGCTTGTTACTTTATCGTGAGAAGTTTTATGATATGAACTACTGTTATGACATATTATCATGCTAGAAAAGGTGATTGAAATTATCATTGATCAAACTTGTGCACCTTCTAGAATTCACACTTCATAAATTCTTTCTTTTATCATTTACCTACTCGAGGACGAGCAGGAATTAAGCTTGGGGATGCTGATACGTCTCCAACGTATCTATAATTTATGAAGCATTCATGCTATTTTATTATCTGTTTTGCATGATTACGGGCTTTATTATACACTTTTATATTACTTTTGGGACTAACCTACTAACCGGAGGCCGAGCCCATATTGCTATTTTATTGCCTGTTTCAGTATTTCAAAGAAAAGGAAAATCAAACGGAGTCCAAACGGAATGAAACCTTCGGCAGCGTGATTATTTGGAAGATTCTGACCCAGGAGACTTGGAGTGCAAGCCAGGGGATCATCGAGGAAGCCACAAGACAGGGGGGCGCCCACCCCCCCATGGGCGTGCCCTACCCTCTCGTGGGCCCCTCGAGGCTCCCCCGACCGACTTCTTTCACCTATATAAGCCTACGTACCCTAAAAACATCGATGGAGAATATAGATCAGGAGTTCCGCCGCCGCAAGCCTCTGTAGCCACAAAAAACCTCTCGGGAGCCCGTTCCGGCACCCTGCCGGAGGGGGAATCCATCATCGGTGGCCATCTTCATCATCCCGGCGCTCTCCATGACGAGGAGGGAGTAGTTCACCATCAGATTGAGTCTTTAAGGATTTGAGAACACTTGATGTATGTCTTGTCGTGTTTATCTGTGGTGACAATCGGATATCACGTGCCACTTGATGTATGTTTTGGTGATCAACTTGCGGTTTCCGCCCATGAACCTATGCATAGGGGTTGGCACATGTTTTCGTCTTGACTTTCCGGTAGAAACTTTCGGGCACTCTTTGAAGTACTTTGTGTTGGTTGAATAGATGAATCTGAGATTGTGTGATGCATATCGTATAATCATGCCCACGGATACTTGAGGTGACAATGGAGTATCTAGGTGACATTAGGGTTTTTGTTGATTTGTGTCTTAAGGTGTTATTCTAGTATGAACTCTCGAATAGATCGATCCGAAAGAATAACTTTGAGGTGGTTTTGTACCCTACCATAATCTCTTCGTTTGTTCTCCGCTATTGGTGGCTTTGGAGTGACTCTTTGTTGCATGTTGAGGGATTGTTATATGATCTCTCTATGTTATTATTGTTGAGAGAACTTGCACTAGTGAAAGTATGAACCCTATGCCTTGTTTCCTATCATTGCAATACCATTTACGCTCACTTTTATCATTAGTTACCTTGCTGTTTTTATTATTTCAGATTACAAGTACTCATATCTACTATCCATATTGCACTTTTATCACCATCTCTTTGCCGAATTAGTGCACCTATACAATTTACCATTGTATTGGGTGTGTTGGGGACACAAGAGACTCTTTGTTATTTGGTTGAAGGGTTGTTTGAGAGAGACCATCTTCATCCTACGCCTCCTACGGATTGATAAACCTTAGGTCATCCACTTGAGGGAAATTTGCTACTATCCTACAAACCTGTGCACTTGCAGGCCCAACAACATCTACAATAAGAAGGTTGCGTAGTAGACATCAGACCTCAAGGCCGAAGCAGCACAAGACAAACATCGTCAATCTCAAGTGGAATTCTAATAGCATCTCCAATAGATGATGTAAAATAGATGTAAAATTTACATCACCAAAAACCACCTCACTACAACAGACGAGGTAAAAACTGTTGACTCTGAACTTAACTGTCAAAACTAAAATTTACTGTGGAATCTGAATGCTACTGTCGAAACTGAATGCAATGGTAGCAGAGAGGCACTTGACATGTAGTTTAGGGAGGATCTGCAGTTCATCTTCAACCTGCACCCCCTGAGCCGCCAGCCACCACCGGCCGAACCGCCGGCCCCAGCGCCACCTCGCTGCCCTGAAACAACTCCCCACCGCCGCCCCGGCCAGACCTCTAGGCCCCCACTCCCCACCCTGAACCCTAAGGTAGATGTGGGGTACCTCTCCGGCGAGCCCCCGTCGCTGCTGCGGGTGGTTCTTCCTTATCTCCGGCGAGCCCCCCCAACCCCTGAAAATCGACTGACCCAAAAGTCGATTCAGTCGACTGAAGTGTGGCTTAATCGGAGCAGAGCAGCAACATGAGCGATGGGGGAGCAGCAGTAGCAGCTGGGCGAGCGAGCAATCGAGCGAGAGCCGGAGCAGCATCAGCAGCGCGAGCGAGCGAGAGAGAGCCAGAGCAGCAGCAGCAGATCCGGCTGGTATGGCTGCCGCCGCCGAAGGGGCCTCGCACTAGGGGAGAGCCGTCGTGGAGATGTCGCCCACGGCGCCGGCTTCAAGGTAGCCGCTCCATGGGGGTGCGGGATGGAGCACCGTCAGCACCGGGAGGTCGAGTTAAGGAGAAGGTGCGATGCGATGAGTGTACAACCTCTTTGGTGGCGCCGAGTATGCCTTGGTTTCGTTCGAGGAGTCGGTGAGGATGTTGCGGTTCCGGTGGAGCAGATTAAGGCGGCGCTGTGGGGATAGAGCAGCCGCGATAGGCGAGGTGATCGTCGAAGCATCTCCTTGGAGGTGGAGGACGGGGCGGCTCAACCGGCGGGACGACGAGATGGACGACGGATCCTCATCCGGGAAGGTGGACGAGGGACGTCGAGCTGTTGCGATGGACTACGTCGTCGGGGAAGAGGCTCCGGCTGGGCAGCGGTGAGGTGGCGGACGGAGGAGGGTGGGGTTTTGGGGCCGGAGCGGAGAGGTTATGGCAGCCTGGGATTTCGAATGGCGAAAAGGGGGCGATGGGAGGGGGTGAAGCATGACTTAGGGACGCGCTTGTCCAAAATGTAGGGTGTGTTACAAAAGTACCCCCCACCGATTTGAACTAGCGGCCCTTTCGGCTTAGGGTTAGAAGGGGGATTTCGCATGTCGGGATTTGGCAGCTGGAGGGAGTTTTCGCGCGCGTTGTAATTTCGGGATAGCAAGGCGCGGGTTGTGAAGGCGCCAGTTTTGGGAGCACGATATCTAAATTTTCGGGATATAAGAAGACGCGGGTTGAATTTTAGGGACAAGCCTAACATGTAATAATATTGTACTTGTACGTACCAAATCAATTCACTCTTCCCTCAACCAAAAAGAAAATGAAAAAAATAAAACTATTCACACCACACAAAGAGAGAGTCTTGCCCCGTTTTACTATACAAATGCTATTCAAAGCTACTCCCTCCTTCCATCTATATAGGGCCTAATGCGATTTTCGATGCTAACATTGACCAAATATTAGAGCAATAATATATGACATGCAACTTACACAAAGCACACCATTAAATTCCTTTGTGAAAGGTTCTTTCAATGATATAATTTTCACATTGTGCATGTCATGTACTATTAATCTTGTCAATAGTCAAAGGCGGTCTTAAAAATCTCATTACGCCCTATATAGATGGAAGGAGGGAGTATGAATCCATGTTATGTCCAAATAAATTTTCTCGCTTGCTGTATAACGTATGTAACCTACTCATACCAACATTTTAGTGCATTCCAAATGTCTATACTACCGCTGCAATTTGAACTAAATTTGAATTCGTTTCTCTATTTCAATAAGAATCTACAATTATGATTGCTGCCAACTTCAACACACATTCGTGTATTACCTTAATAACACACCACATGATTACTATAGAGATAGGTATGAACTATGTGTACTACATGAACTCGAATTCTATTTTTTGAATACACTTGATGTTGATTCCAAATAATAGCACATTTGATGTACTAACTATATGTTCATAATCTAAACCATGTTCCATACGTACACCTTGTTTATCACACAAAGTATAGTGCCCCGCCCCCTACATTATGACAAGTATTCAGACCTGAGTTGCAAAAAGCCACACATTAGCCCAAATTATAATCAATGTTCTACATTATGATATCTTCTTCAAGTATCCGTATCCACTTTTTTATAATGAATTATGATCTTTGTTCGTCTTTTACACCTTCATGATCCTCTTCTATTTGTAGCTAGCTAGCGCTAACTTTCTATCGTGCATGCACACGCCCGCCCACCTCTCACCCGCCCTTAGTGTCCCCTCCATCGCGCACGTTCATTATTTCTCTTTAGGTTGCCCACCAGCGGTGTGTGTAGGCCCCCGGCTCCTTCTTTCCGGCTCACACCGGTCGATATACCTCTCTAGCCAAGTGTGCCTACAACAAACACATATATACTTCGCCTCTTCTCTTCTCACCGTCCATGCCCCCCTATGTCCAATACGATTCCACGCTGGTGCACACTCCCGCCCCTCTTTTCATTAATCACATACTCGCACACTCCTCCCCCCTCGACATGGTAGGCCTCTCGCACCACCTCCTAGCCACACCCTCTCCCCCTTTCTGTCTCTTCGGACCTTATTTGCTTCTAACACATGCAGGCGTGTATATGAACTGATCTCCCTACATATAGCCAGGTCGACTATAATTCGTTTTCACCAAGCACCGATACACTTACCTCGCTAGTTATTTCTCTCTCTTTCTCGGACACAGGACGGTTGATCTTCCTATGTAGTTATGTATGCTTACCACAACCATATCTTCTCCCCTCATCATCCTTGAATACCTCCCTACCCGTCTCTCACACGCACGTGCATAGACAGACAGACATCCCCCGCCCTCTCTTATTGATATTGCACTCATACCCTCCGTTTGTCTAGCAGGCCTGTCCCACCATTTGTGAGACGCCACTCCACCACCAACCCTCCGACGCTCTACCTTTTTCTTTTTCCCAACCTTATTCCTCTGCTACACATATCCATGGATGTTGATCGATCTCCCTCAATACATAGCTAGGTCTCTCTCCTTCCCCACACATATACTAGTCGATCGGTATCTACCCCCTGCCCCC
>NC_041391.1:48233039-48234185 GCF_002162155.2 Triticum dicoccoides
ACAGACACACACACCAATAGTCGAACGTTGTAGATAGGTATCCATGCCACGGAGAAAAACTGCACCTCTTCCCTCTCAAATTCCAGTAGGCCAGCCGCCCTGTATATTTGACGTGGGCAAACACAAATTCAATGGCACTCTTTATCGATCGCGTAGCCACACACTTCATTCCTACTTTCAAATCTATTGATATCTCACATCCATGACTCCGTTTCACACACATTGCATATGTTACGTTTTTCTGTTTGAGATATCATCAACACGTTGCCTCTGTTTTGCACAAACCATCTCTCTCACACCCACCACGTACGTACCTGCACCTAAAGAAGAAGTGCACGCAGGATGCACGTACTCACGTCTCATTCCCGGCCACACCCGCGCGGGTACACGGTGGAGTTCGTTTCTGTACGAAAAGGCAGCCCACGTGATAATTTGACGCGTGTGGCAGTTGTTTACTCGAAGGAGGGTCGGGTACCACGCCTAGACGGAACAAAGTTTAACTTGACGTGTTAGCATTAAATAAAGTTATATATTCCTCAATGGCACGTACAGAATATAAAACGATTGCCGTGGGGAAAATGGAAAAATGGGTTTGTCTCTCGTCACACCATCTCACACAAGGCGGTCGTGGCCTCTCTCTCTCAGCGTTGGTCAGTGATTTGGCCGCATCCTGTCCGCCGGCGAAAAGGGAGGATGTGCATCGTCTCTCCGTTCGATGGCGTTGAGGCAGCACGTGCCGATCTGCAGTACCCGCCGTTCTCTCTAACCAAGCTCCGGCGCGGTAGGGCCTCTGCCACTTGCTCGCTGCCGCAGTATGGGCAGATCCCGGCCGCTGGCGCCCTCCTAGTAACATCCTGACGACCCTCGGGTACAGCATCCTCCGGCCTTTCTCCACTGCCCATCTTCCCAGTTGCTGCATGTGGATCTTCTTTAGTTGTTTGCTTTGGACACAGCTGCCCATCTCCGCTGGCGCCATATGTTAATGTGTTCGCTTTGGACACAGCTTCGGTGCCTTAAGGCACCGAAGCATCATCCGTTCGCTGTACGTAACCAGCACCTCGAACCCTCGAGACTAGTACTATATAAGTAGTAGGAGTAGTAGGGTGGCATGGGCCAGAACAAGCATTCATGTCTAGGAGTACGGCA
>NC_041391.1:48234481-48253938 GCF_002162155.2 Triticum dicoccoides
TGCCCATCTCCGCTGGCGCCATATGTTAATGTGTTCGCTTTGGACACAGCTTCGGTGCCTTAAAGGCACCTACCTTTGGGTCACTGACGTGTGGGCCAGCTACCTGTTGGGCCCACATGTCATAGACACAAAGGTAGGTGCCTTAAGGCACCGAAGCATCATCCGTTCGCTGTACGTAACCAGCACCTCGAACCCTCGAGACTAGTACTATATAAGTAGTAGGAGTAGTAGGGTGGCATGGGCCAGAACAAGCATTCATGTCTAGGAGTACGGCACACGCCACCACCACGACATCCATCTAACACCATATTGTTTCTTGGAGTCCGTGCTAGAGCAATCTCTTCAACCTCGTCGTTTCTCTAACTTCAGCCATGGCGCGGCGGGCGAGGTGGGGGTTTGCTGATAGTCGGTTTCCTCAACTGCGGTCCCACTTGTAAGGCCAACTCCAACGCACGACCCCAAATGGATCTCCGTTTTGCACAAACTCCAATGATAATTTTGACTAGAAAAGCAAGATCAAAGAAAACAAGAACCACAAGAATACATTTTACTACTCTAGAAGATATCCGACTTCCATAACTGCTCCTGTAAGTTGGATTAGTGCCTTCTCGATGCATTCATTGTTGATCTGCGGAGGCTCGATCCTGCGTGCTTCTTTCTTCTTCGAGTGTAAAGAAGTAGGCGTTGCTTCCTCGCATCTAGTCTCATGTCTAGCCTCTATTCTAGTAGGAGTATCACGAAGTGCACTAGTCTCATCTCTAGCCTCTATGCTAGAACATCTACTAAATTGCGCTCTATCAATATATCGATGTACTCTTATTCCCAATACCAAAACTTGCATCCATTCTACTCCCTCCATTCCACAATACATGCCTTCTATTTGTCAAAATATAGATGTATCTAGACATGTTTTAGTATATAGGTACATCCATTTTTGGACAAATGGAAGTCAAGTATTTTGGAACGGAGGGAGTACACAATAAAAAATTTAAGTTAGCACAACTAGTCTAATCCGAGAGCACAACCAAAGATTCGGTCGGGTTCTTCCTCCTTTTGCCTACACATGGGACATCCAACATCCAGGTCGTGTCATGCAAGAAAATAGAGTGATAGTTGAAGCCACGTGATGTGCATCGTGGGTTAAACTGTAAATAGAATTTTACTACTCTTGAGTAACTCCAAAAGCGGCCACCGAAGATCCTTATTGGATTTATTTTTCATCACCAGCACGTCGAGGTGAAAGATGTGCAGGTTTAGTGGGTCCTCTTGCGTTTTCACTGACCTTTGGGACCGCATGTGAGCAAACAGACGATGGGCTCCGCGCGTCCGCTGGCTGGCTGAGAAGAGAAATAGAGGAGGGCTAAGCACGGACTCTAGGAAATTTGTTTTACGTAACTAGCACCTTGATATTCACGTGTGGTTGTTTCTAGAATAAAAAAAGGAGGTACCCCTACTTATGTTACTCCCACTACACCTAGCCTAAGGTTAGTAGGTGACCTTGCGCTTGGCTCTTTCGCCTCTTCCGGAAGTCGATGGTTCTACAGTAGTGCTTCTGGCAATCTGACACCAAATGAACCGCTGCACGTCCACCGCTTGTAAGCAAAAGTTTCTCCTCGTGCTGCGAGACACCGCGCACGCGTTGGCGAGGGAGAAGGCGTAATCAAGCTTCTCGTCGTTCTGCGAGTTGACGGGACACATCAAAGTTATTTAGTACATACTCTCTCCAAAAAAGGGCTGACCATGTCATTCCTACCATCCTGTGCTCCGTCATTGAGTACGTGCACTATTCATGTGCCATCGAGGAGAAAAAATATTGCGCGGGTGCCATCGAAGTGCACGACTCACTTATGCATTGATTATCTGATTATCTCCATTTTCTTGCATGACACGTGCACCTTGATGCTAGATGTCTCACGTGTTGGGAAAAGGATGAACAAAGCTCACGTAAAAGAAAAGAGTTGAAGAGCATAGATTCCCGACGACCGAGAAGGAGCAAGGAACCTCGCGGTGGAGCGTCTGTAAGGAACCTTGCATGTTTTCCCCTGTTTTTTGCCGCCTGCCCACCTATAAACAAATAAAAGAACATGAAATTTCCTCTAACCACAAGAAACGGTACATCAGGATGCTAAGTTGAAGATGTTTTATACTCCCTCCGTTCCCAAATATAAGTCTTTTTAGAGATTTCAATAAGGGACTACATACGAAACAAAATGAGTGAATCCACACTCTAAAATATGTCTACATACATCCGTATGTTGTAGTCTATTTGAAATGGCTAGAAAGACTTATATTTAGGAATGGAGGGAGTAGTTTATATTGAATTATTGATAACCACGCAACAAGCCAAGCATGTACAGGACGCATGCAGCCACGGATGTACACAAGCCAATGCACTAACTCCATCCGATCCAACTCATGCACATACACGCACAGCATGGAGCACACAACGCACGTACACAACACGTGCATGCACACACGCTCGGCCGCAGAATGCACGTGAATAACACATGCATGCGCACACACTCGGCTGCATGGAGGCGTGCGCCATCCGCGGCGACGTCTGGTTTGTCGTGCTATGGCGAAGCTCGCACGCAACAGCGCATACGCATCTCTTGCAGCACCTCTTTGCTGTCGTTGCTCAACTACTAGTCAGAGACGAAGACGACCGCAGCCTCGGCCTTAGAGCTAGAACCGATGGAAAAACACGCATGCTGCACGCACATGAGCACGTACGGAGTGCCCACGACGTGGTGGTGGTGCGTCCCCAGTCGCCTCTACTCCTTATGTGCACGTTTTCTATCAAGGCGGCTGCATGCTAATGATGATGCAGGTGAGATCTTCTAGGACTCAGATGATGACAAGGAAAATTATGAGACACAAGGTGACATACACCGTCAAGGTCCATGGTCAAGGGGGTGCTAGTAAGTCCTTAGATGTGCTTAGACTAAGTAAAATAGAGTTGAGTCAGCGAGCTATAAGGAATAAACTAGTATATTTCTGCTTAGTTGAAGGAAAGAGAAGAGCAGAGAGAAGGTAAGGGGGCTCTTCGTGAAGAGCCAGCTCTAGCACGTGCTCCTAGGCACTTTGTAAGAATGAAAGGTGGGCCACATAATAAAAAAGTAGTACACTCTTTTGATCTACCATTGTACATGTTGACAATAAGATGGGCTGTAGATGACATGGCACTGCCTTATAGCCAGCAGCTGGCTATACTATTAACCATGCTCTTAGATGAGGTGCTAAGTGCATTAAATGCCTTAGTAACTCAAGTTTTCAATGCATAGGTGCTTAGTTTGTTGGTGCCATATCGTACTTTATGCCTACGTGGTAGGCTTTGCAACTAGACATGGTGGAGCACTGGGAGAGGCCAAGGTTGGTCATAGTGGGGAGTAACTTATACTGTAACATATTACTATGTTACTCTAAACATCTATATAAACCGGAAAGGAGGGAGTAGTAACATAGACTAGTGTCATATGCAGAGTATGGGAGCACATGATGGCCCTGTTTGGATCCGAGAGTTAGAGTTAGTTTGGGTTAGTTTGGACTCAACTAACCCAAAAATATCCAAATAGGGAGGGTTAGTTTTGGTTAGATGCATCTCACCTTCTTGGCCCAACAAAAAACCCCTCCCCCCTCCCGCGCGCACTTCCCGCCCGGCGCCAGCTGAGCCTGCCGCTCCACAATGATGGCAAGTCAGGGCGACGCGACCTCTCACTGCTTCCTCCGTTGAAGCGGCGCGCCGACCGAGGGCACCGCCCGCTGAATGCCCTACATTTCAGACTACATAGTGGAGAGTAACTTTACGGCAAGTACTACAATTAGATGACATAAACGTGCTATAAGGATTTAACTATAGTATTTGTGCTTAGTTGAAGGAAAGAGAAGAGGAGAGAGAAGAGAAGCGGATTGTAAACATGTTTGTACTCCAACATACTTTGTGAGACAAAAGGTGGGGCCGTTATTAATGATATAGTATTTATACTAAAGGGACTAACAGTCACCTTAATTTCTCCGTTTTTTTGACACAAACCTTGGTGGGCCTATTATTGACTTGGACGTGGGGTTTGGGGGCCAAAGGCCTACTATTATACTCGCACGACCGACCTGACATGCTCTACCCTAGCCGCCACTGTATCATATGGTTTCACACCATTCCAGATCTTGGCATCGCCACGCAATTTTTCTCCAGCCCTCCTTCCGGCGTGCACCGCGAGAAGGGACAACAGTCCTCTGAACCCCGCCTTTTGTGATCCCATATGGGAGAGGGGCGATCAGGTTTTTGGGGAGCACACTCCTATGACTACTGCCAGCGACGACTTCCTCAACGACAGTCTTCTTCCCCGACCTCGGTAACCTCTTCATCAACGACATGAGTGACAACATTAGCCACATCGGTTCTGCTCCCGCTGTACAGTATGTGATTCTGTCCTCCTGGTTTAGTCCGCATCATTACTTTGATGTTTGCAATTGTCGTCATGATCTATTTACTGCTAATTCGGATTAAATCTCATACTAAATTGCTCATATATTCAACAATCCAATCCAAACACCTGATTACAAGCAATTTACTCCGAGTGGTTTTGCTGCGCTTTTGAAGCCGCCTACTTTTAAGGGGGTGCAATATAAAAGGTGGCGCACAAGAGGAGTATATTGGTTTCAGATCGTGTACTGCTATGACGCCACTAAGGGTAAGCCTGAGGGCGATCTTAATCCTACACAGCAGGAAGCTTTTCAGAACATGGATACCCTCTTCAAAGCCGCCCTGCTGAGCATTCTTGACGATTCCATTGTGGATTCATATATGTTGTTTGACAGCGGCAAAGACATGTGGGCTGCGCTCGAGGCCACGTTTGGGCCCTCGGGCGCTGGCAACGAGTTGTACGTCATGGAGAAATTCTGTGTCTACAAGATGACTGATGAGCGCTCTGTTGTTCAGCAGACTCATGAGATACAGTCACTCTGTAAGGAACTTGAGTAATTTAAGTGTGTGTTGCCGGACAAATTTGTTGTTGGGACCATCATTGCCAAGCTTCCACCATCGTGGAATGATTTTGCTACTTCTCTGAAAAACAAGAGACATGATTTTTTGATTTTGGATCTCATTAGCACTCCTGATTTTGAGGAGAAGGCGAGAGCAAAAGACACACGTGCTTGGGTCGCTGAGGGAGCTTCTAGTGCGCACATGTTACACGAGAAGAACCTCCAGCCCAACCAGCCCCAAAACAACAAGAACAAATCTCAGGGGAAAGGCAAGTTTGATGCAAAGAACAAGCCATCACATTCTACCAACTTCAAGAAGAATTCTCATAATAGGAAGGGATACAAACCTCAATTTTGGTAGCACTGCACAAAATTTATATGGCTGCATCTACCTACTGTCAGCTAACCTCATGGTGCTCCAGGTATTCCTACATTCGTAACTAGGTACATTGACCACCGCAAGATGGAATTAGCTTATTCGTACGTTGACTTGCTGAATGCAGTGCGGAACGATCCTGTCATGTGTGGAGGAGCAAACAAGCAGTGCAACCGAAGGTGGAAATCAACCAAGGACTTATGAAATTATATATAATCTTCCTCAGGCAGGTCAGTATTCCCTTCGTCCAGATGATCGTGTTTTGTCATGCCGAGCTATTGATATGTGCTACTGTTTTGCAACATCGTTTAAGTATGGGTTAATTGGATACATGCCACTCCAATTCTGATGATTCAGAAAAATGCCACTCCAATTTGCGAACTTTGAAAAATGCCACTCCAATTCTCGGATACATCTGTCGATGCCACTCTGGCCTTTTGAGCTGGTTTTTAAAGAAAAAACACTGACGTATACGCCCTGTATTTTCTGTTCGACGGAAATGCCCCTGCATCCATCTAGTTAACACGCACCGGTCCAGCCCCGTGCCTATCGTCTTCCTCGCGTTCCTCTCTTCATTGCCCTCCTCTCTCCGAAGAACCCTAGCCGCCTTCGCCCTGCTCCCCCGCATCCCGAGCCTCCGCCCTGCTGCTCCACATCCTCGACTGCGCCCTACTGCTCCACATCCCGGTGTCGCCGTCCTACTGCTTCTCCCCCGCCGCGCAGAGGCCCCAGCCGACGCCTTGCTGTTGAACGCCCCACCACGAGCAAGCGAGCATGGCGGTGGCCATGCTAGAGGCCACTTGAATCGTGCATCCTCGAGCGCCACTGCCAAAGATTCGAAGTAACCCCGCAACAATGTCATCCCCGGCCCCGAATTCTCAGTAAGTTTGTAGAAAAAATGCTCAAGTTTCACCGATTTGTTGCATGTGTGTTTAGTTATTCCCCAATAGTTGATGTTTGATTACCCATATGATTTTCATAGGTACAGTGGCAACAATGCTTTTAATTTACAAATTGTTGTGGAGGCCTTTTTCTGTACAAGTCCTGATGGTAGGAAGATTTATGTGAAGGGAAGGAATTTGCTATGGACTGTAGTCGTAGAAAAGTTCAGTGTTGATGCATTAACACGCCAGCTAGCTTTAGAGTTGAACATTAGCACTAATAAATTGGTGTCAGTTTCATTTTGACAAAGTGTTGGGTGAAAATGTCAGGCTGTTGCATGATGAGCAGCACTACTTGATGTTTCATATGTATGCAGCTGAGCTGAAAGTGCCACTTAGTGTGGTAGTGGTGGATGTAATTGGATCTAGTGTATTCAATGGTGGATCAAAAATTGTAGATTTTGTTCCTATTAGTGTTGTGCCTAATGATGACCCATTGGTCATGGGCACTCAAACTTATGCAAATATAATCCAGCTGAAAGATGCACAAGCATACCTCCAGACCGACACTACTAATTGTCCAACTATGCCAACTCAGCCTGCACCGCCTCCTATAGTTGAGAGTGTCACATCAGAGGTTGGAAGTACAAGCCATCCTAATGTGCCACATGCTGACCAACAACAAGAACTTCAAAATCCTTCCACCGATCCATTTGATAATGAGGAGGAGTATGTTGGAGTTTATGATGAACATCTAGTAGGTGTTAGCATTCCTGAACCTGCCATAGTGCAAGCAACGGCTACAACACCTGACGAGAAAGCTGAAGATGAGGAGGCCAAAGATGATATAGATATCTCTGATGTTAAGCATCTTATCCAGCAAGAGGAAGAGGTTACTGCCATGCCTATTCAGTACAATGTGGCAACTGATCCTTATAATGCTGACATTAAAGTGGGGGCTCTTTTTCCTAACATTGTAACCTTTAGAAAAGCAATAAGACATCATGCTATGGTAAAAGACTTTGAGCTAGCTAAAGTAAGGACTGATTCTACTAGATTCATGGCTAATTGCTGATATCCTAGTTACCCTTGGCGCATTCACGCATTGAGGTTGCGTGATCAACAAGTTGTCATGGTATGCTTACTCATGTTGTAATTATTTGTGCATTTTCTCACCTTTCTCTTATGACTGTTATATCCTACATGTATCTTGTTTTTGTGTGTGTGAACTAATCATGGCATCTTTGTGCAGATAAAGAAGATTCCCTTTGAGCACAATTGCCCTACTACAAAGCTTGTAGACAGCAGAATGGCAACACAAGGTTGGGTTGTAGAGAAGCTTGTTGATTGGGTGAAGAAAAACCCAGGAGAGGGAGCAAAGGCAGCGAAAACTAAGTTGGAGGGTGACTTCAACTTCAAGCTGAAGTATTCCAAAGCATGGGCAGGTATGAAGATAGCTCTAGAACGAATGCATGGTAAATATGAGGATAGTTTTCAGGTGTTGTTCAATTGGAAAGCAGAGATAGAGAAGAGATGCCCTGTTAGTATTGTTGAGATTGATTTGGTCAAGGAAAAAAGATAAGTACTATTTCAATAGAGTCTTTGTAGCTTTCAAACCCTGCATAGATGGTTTCTTAGCTGGATGTCGACCATACATAGGAGTATATGCAACTGCACTGAATGGCAATTAAGTTGGTCAATTAGCATCAGCGACCGGAGTTGATGGACACAACTGGTTGTATTATGTAGCATATGCCGTATTTGATTCAGAAACTACAAAAAACTGGGTATGGTTTATGCAGCAGCTGCGCAGGGCTGTAGGATGTCCACCAGGGCTAGTAATTTCCAGTGATGCTTGCAAGGGACTAGAAAATGCAGTTGACAAAGTATTCCCCGAGTGCGAATATAGGGAGTGTATGCACAATTTATACCAAAATTTTATGAAAAAATTCCATGGTAAAGTGTACATAGACCATTTGTACCCAGCTGCTAGGGGATTCACAGAGCACAAGTTTAGATGGCATATGCAAAAGATATTTGAGGCTGATCCAAGTGCTATTGAGTACCTTGAGAAACACCACAATAGGATTTGGTTAAATGCAAAAAATGTGGTCGAAATGGCCACTTTGCAAAAACTTGCAACCTCCCTCCTTTAGTTATTGCAGAACCACCACCAATGGAGCACACTCCTACTAAAAGGTGCCATTGTACTTACCAAATTTGTTTATGTCAAATGGGTTCATGTTGCTAAACCATTTCACCTTTTTCTATCATGCAGAAAGAGAGATGCTACTGCAGCGAGGAGGAAGTTGTGGAAGATGACGAACCTATAGGAAATTATAAAAGGTATAATACAAACTTATGTTCATTCTTTTACCACAAATTATATTTATGAACACACAATACTTAGTTCCATAGCTATGAAAACCATTTGAGCGAGAGTAGTACTAGGATGGGTGACCTCCTGGGAAGTCCTCGTGAAAGGGTTTCATATCTAAGGGTTGTGATAGGCTTGGCGAGCCAACGTAAAAACTAGCCAGTCTTTTGCGTATGAAACCCATTTGGGCGAGAGTAGTACTAGGATGGGTGACCTCCTAGGAAGTCCTCGTGAAAGGGTTTCATATCTACTCTACCCCAACTTGTTTGGAATAACAGGCTTCGTAAGTAAGTACAATACTTAGTTCCGACATTTTCTCTTAATGTACCTACAGGCAGAAGACTCTGGTCAAGAAGAAGACGGCGGCTAAAAAGTCGACACCGGTCAAGGAGAAGACGACGTTGGTCAAGGAGAAGACGATGCCGATCAAGAAGAAGACACCAGCTAAAAAGACGAAACCGGTCAAGAAGACGCCGGTCAAGGAGAAGACGCCGGTCATGTCCATTTTTCCCACTAACTTCATGCTTCCTCTGCACAGTACAATCATGCTTCTTCTGCATAGGAAAATAACACATTCTTCATTACTCATAGAAATGTTACATCTTTTCCAGTATAGCCACTAGTAATGCACACATTACAAGCATGATCTCATCATTTTTCTCCTTAAATCTGCACATCCCACATACATTTTTGCATTCTTTGTCTGTTTACAACACACATATTTTTGCACTATCAATCTTCAGCTCTTCGATCTTCCATTGTGCAATATTCATTCAGCAATCTTCAGTTCATTCAAAGACAAGCAGCCTGCATCATTTTCCTTCCTCTTAAATTCAACAAGGCCACCTGCAATCTTCTCTTTCTCCTTACTCTTCAGATCATCTAAATAAAAACGACGAGCTCCATCCTCCACCTCCAATGGCCCCGACAGCTCTCCCTGCCATGGCGGATGGTGTATAGGAAGCTGAGGCAGGGGGGAGTGAGGACAGAAGAGGCTAGCATCAAGCTCCGGCGGAAGGACCACAGGAGATAGTGCAGGGGGAGGGGGACTTGGGGTGCCGGAGTGGAAAGGTGGTTGGGGTGCGGCGTGCCGGCTGGGGCTCCTACCCGCGCTGAGAAGCAGCACGGCGACGGGATGAGATGCGGAGCAGCAGGGTGCGGCGGACGGTGTGCGGTAGCAGGGTCGTGGCCGGGGATGTGTAGCAAGAGGTGTGTGGCCCGGATGTGGAGCAACAGCAGCAGCGCCGCGGCGGCGGCGGCTAGCGTTCTTGGCAAGAGAGGAGCGGAAACAGGGAGAGGAACAAGGGGAATAAGATACGCACGGGCTGGACAGATGGATGTAGGGGCATTTCCGTCCAACAGAAAATACAGGTTGTACATGTCAGCGTTTTTTCTTTAAAAACCAGCTCAAAAGGCCGGAGTGGCATCGACAGATGTATCCGAGAATTGGAGTGGCATTTTTCGAAGTTTGCAAATTGGAGTGGCATTTTTCTGAATCACCAGAATTGGAGTGGCATTTATCCAATTAACCCTTTAAGTATAGCTACTGTTTTCCTATCTTTTCAGATTCAGGACAATGAATATGATTTCAGGGGAACTACACAATATGGACTCATGTTGAGTCATCTCTATTGCCTCATGTGTTTGCTGCAAATGTGTCAGCATCAATTGCAAGATGAGGCAGCTAGCTAGCTGTGGAGTTGCCAACATGCTCAAAGTGCTCGCAAAATTGAGAAGAAACAAGCATGCCCTGGAAAATAATTCTTGCGCAGGGAGGCCCTTTGCTCAGAGAAACATTGACCAATTTTCTTTATTTCCCCACCTTCTCACAGCTTTGTTTTGGTTATAGTATGGTGAATCATTGAGATGATGTAGGACCTTGAAGTATGTCTAGAGGGGGGTGATGAGACTACTTGACCAATTAAAAATTTAACCTTTTTCCCAATTTTAGACTTTGGCAGATTTTAGCTATCTTTGGACAAGTCAAGCAATCTTCACACAATTCAAGCAAGCATGCAAAGAGTATATGAGCAGCGGAAATTAAAGCATGCAACTTGCAAGAATGTAAAGGGAAGGGTTTGGAGGATTCAAATGCAATTGGAGACACAGATGTTTTTGTCGTGGTTCCGATAGGTGGTGCTATCGTACATCCACGTTGATGGAGACTTCAACCCACGAAGGGTAACGGTTGCGTGAGTCCACGCAGGGCTCCACCCACGAAGGGTCCACGAAGAAGCAACCTTGTCTATCGCACCTTGGCCGTCGCCCACGAAGGACTTACCTCACTAGCGGTAGATCTTCACGAAGTAGGCGATCTCCTTGCCCTTACAAACTCCTTGGTTCAACTCCACAATCTTGTCGGAGGCTCCCAAGTGACACCTAGCCAATCTAGGAGACACCACTCTCCAAGAAGTAACAAATGGTGCATTGATGATGAACTTCTTGCTCTTGTGCTTCAAATGATAGTCTCCCCAACACTCAACTCTCTCTCATAGGATTTGGATCTGGTGGAAAGAAGATTTGAGTGGAAAGCAACTTGGGGAAGGCTAGAGATCAAGATTCATACGGTAGGAATGGAATATCTTGGCCTCACACATGAGTAGGTGGTTCTCTCTCAGAACTGGTAAGATGGAAGTGTAGGTTTGTTCTGATGGCTCTCTCCACAAATGAAGAGGAGGTGAAGGGGTATATATAGCCTCCACACAAAATCTAACCGTTACACACAATTTACCAAACTCGGTCGGACCGATTCAGTAAACCTAGTGACCGTTAGTGATTTCGGTGGGACTGACATGCAACTCGGTAAGACCAATATGGTTAGGGTTAGGTCATAACGTAATCTCGGTGAGACCGATTACACAAACTCGGTGAGACCAATTTTGGTAATTAGCTAACCAGAGAGTTGGTCAGGTAAACTCGGTGGCACCGATTCGCTCTTTTCGGTGAGACCGAAATGTTAAGAAAGGGAAACAGAGAGTTTTCATTGCAATCTCGGTGTGACCGATCGCTCACTTCGGTTAGACCGAAACGTTACGAAGGGAAACAGAGAGATTACAATCCCATCTCGGTGAGACCGAGATCCCTATCGGTGAGACCGATTTGCCTAGGGTTTGTGGCAGTGGCTATGACATCTGAACTCGGTGGCGCCAGATAGAAAGAATCGGTAGGACCAATTTTGACTTTGGGTTTAGGTCATATGTGGATGTGAGAAAGTAGTTGAGGGTTTTTGGAGCATATCACTAAGCACTCGAAGCAAGAGGCTCATTAAGCAACACCTCAGCCCTCCTTGATAGTATTGGCTTTTCCTATAGACTCAATGTGATCTTGGATCACTAAAATTTAAAAAGTAGAGTCTTGAGCTTTTGAGCTTGAGCCAATCCTTTGTCCTTAATATTTTGAGGGATCCACTTTCATCATCCATGCCATGCCATTCATTGAGCTTTCCTGAAATATTTGTCTTGGAATAGCATTAGCTCGGTGAGCTATATGTTGTTATGAATTACCAAAACCACCTAGGGATAGTTGCACTTCCACTCTCCCCCTTTTTGGTAATTGATGACAACATATAGATCAATGCTTCGACAAATCATAATAAGATTGAAAAACATCGTCGCTTTGAGAAGTATGTGATAAGCAAGAGCTCCCCCTAAATTTGTGCATAGTTTAAGATTTGCTTTGGACTGCAAATGCACAAGGAATTAGGCTCATGGGTTACTCTTCCATGTCACATACATCTTGGTGGAGCGCTCAAAATAATAAAGATTGAATACATGCACTCATCACCAAGCAAAGTGAATGATCATATAAGGATAAGTAAGATAATGTCATCCAACAAGCATAAATGTAGCATATGATCAACCACATAATCATCAAGTATCACACAGACATAGAGTATCTCAAACAAGCAAGAGAGAACAAAAAGCAACACTCTCTCTCGAAGCCTATGATCTTTACATTTTTCTCCCCCTTTGGCAACATGTTACCAAAAAGTTCATAGAAAATGCATAGTACTAGATCGACTCTCAGGCTTGATCTTTAGGTGGTGGTGTAGATAGAACGCCAAGGACGAAAGCATCAGTTGATGTAGATGGAGCTGGAGGTGTGGGTGCTGAAGCTGGTTGCATTGGAGCTGTAGCTGGTGCAGATGAAGTGGCTCTGGTGTCTGTCACTGGCACTGCAGCTGATCTCTGAGCTCTAGGCACTCTGGCAAATGCATCTGTGGTTGTCTTGCCCTTCCTCTCCTGCATGTCATCCTGAAGCTGCTCAACAACAGACTGGATCTCAGTCACCTTCACATCTAAATTGTAGAACTTCTGCTCCATGATCCTCTCCAGGCTCTCTTGGTTTTGAGTCAAGGTGGCCAGCCCCTTCTCAATCCTCAGAGTGGATGCAATCAAGTAGCCTAGTTGATCCTGTTTGATATTCAGAAAGTACTGAGATGCCTCTTCCATTGTTGTCATCTTGGTAGCCTTCTCTGTCCTTGCCTTCTCCTTCTTGGCTTGAGCATGCACAAAAGATGGTTCATCTTCATCCATAACCACTTGGTTGTCCTCAAATTCTGGATAGATAGCAAAATGTTCCTTGTCCAGCAAGTATGTGCCTGTGCCCATCCTGGAGTTAATCAGCTCCTGAATCTGTGGGGCATACCCACAACTTCTCTTCTGGTCTGCTGCTGTCCTCTGAAGTGCTAGAGGGACTAGTGCCCTCACTCATGTGAATCTTCTCTTCTTCCCTGTTCTGACTATCAATTTGGTCTGACATGCTGAATACACTAACTGCTGACCCTGTGAATAGTTATAGATGAGATAGAGTGGATGAGCATCACTAAATGCAGATATTTTTGCAAAAAAATGATTCAAAAACTTAGTTTTAGTTTTCCATAGAAAGCATTTCAGATCAACCGATTTTCAAACTCGGTAATACAGAAGCAGTTTTGGAACCTAAACTAGTGAACTCGATCAGACCGAGTCACGGTTTGGTGGCACCGAGACTGCTAGGGTTTGACAAAGTTCTAAAATCGGTCACATCGATTAGCAATTCTCGGTCAGACCGAGAGTTACTAGTGCAATGGCGTTAGCCGAATAGGTGGGACCGAGTTTTTCAACTCGGTGGGTTCGAGATGGTTTCGGCGGAAACCTAACCCTAAATTTTCAAATCGCATCTATTCTAAGGATTGTTTTGACTGGATAGAGGTGTTTCAATCATGGCAAGAATCATAATGAACACAATATGCTGAGAATCAGATGAGGATAGCACTGTGATCGAGTTCATACCCTAGTACGGTGATGAACTCGCTACGGTGGCAACGGTGGAGATGAAATCCGTTGACGGCGGCGGAGACCAGCGACAAGAGGCGGCTGGCGATGAAGTCGACAATCCGGAGACCTAGAAGGCAGAGCGAGCTATGCGCGGGCGAAGAGGTTTGGAGAAAGTTTTCCAAATTTTTGCCCGTGTGAATATATAGCCCGACACCGTCGGTGTGACCGAGTGGAACGACTCGGTGGCACCGAGATGCATAACTGTTGACAGTTACAAAAACTCGGTGTGACCGAAAAGTTCAAATCGGTTGCACCGAGATTGAAAACCTAGATCGACTTAGTGATCTCGGTATGACCGAAATGGAAGAATCGGTCAGACCGAAAAGCACAAAGAAGTTTTGGAAGTTTGAGTCTATGACGAATCGGGGACTCCGAGTGCTCCTCACACAGAGTGGTTCGAATCTGACTTGATCAAATTTTGTGATGTAGCATGAATAGAGTTTGAGACGAGAAAAGCATAGATAGCTAGAGAAGGTTCTTAGGCATTCTTGTCCATCCACTTGGCCAAACGAAAAAGAAACCAATCAATCAAAACAACAAGTGGATGTCCTCGAATGAGTAAAATATGCAACCAACATGCTCACACAATAAAATGGCAAATGAAATATGTGGCAAACCATGCACAAGCAATTCTAGCATCTATCAAACAATTGACGATGACTAGGTCATCTATATATGAGTATATTGACTTAGGAGTCAAATGAGAACATTTGATCATAGGTCATACTCTTCGTTTAAGCTCAAGTGGGGTTACCACTTTTACATAATGCATTGATGTGTTCACATCATTAGAGTTGCTTTGACTCAATTCTTAGAGTTTAGCTCCCCCTAGATGTGAGATCCCCCCTTAGAGGGATGAACTAACCTTGGGTTTTGTCGATGATGACTTCATGTAGGTGTTGAATATGTGGATGCTCAATGTTGATGTAGATCATTTGGAGCAATCCTTTGGAGTGAGTTGCACTTTCAATACCTACATGGGTTAGTCCCACAAGGAACAAACAAGAATATCCATAGACATAGAGTGATGCACACACAAGATGATGTCTATGGAAACATTAGGTTACCTTGTCCCTTGCCTTACAAACATGAGGGTTTTTGAATCCTTGAACTAGTGCAAGATATGGAAGTTGATTGCACTTGTCCTTGCCATAATGATATGAGTGAAGAATGTTGGCAGAGTCACCCTCAAGAACACTCTAGTTCTTCTTCTTCGGGATCCACATCATCTTGATGGGAATCCTTGGAGTTGTAGTTGTACTTGATGAAGTAGAACTTGACGTAGAACCCACTTGACCAAGGCCTTAGGTGCTTCCTCAAATGCATCAATCTCCTCTTGAAGCTTGTCCTTGCCTTTGTTCTTGTGGTCTTGTGGTGGAAGATCACCTTGTGCTTGTGTTCCCTTGAAGGAAGTAGGATACTTCTCTTGTTGAGGAACAAACTTCGTCTTGGGGTATTAATCTTCTTCCCACTCAACTCCATTTGCATTGAACTTTCATTCAAAACCAACACCTTGATTCTTCCAGTGCCTTCCTTGCTTGCGTACAATTTCCTCGAATTGCTTACTCCCGGCAAGGCTCTTGTATACACCTTTCTCTATAATTCCCTTCAATAAGCTATTTTCTTGCTCAAGTGTAACTTGGCTAAGAGAATCATTAGTGGAATCAAGAGAACTACTAGAAGCAACAATATTGGATTTGGCATTATTATTGTTACTACTAGAGGAAGAATCTTTCTTGTTCTTGTTACTAGACTTGACTTGAGGCATGTAAGTAGATAAGAGTAAACGCTTGGCAATGTAAGAAGAACTTTTCTTACGGAGATCATCATTGATTGCCTTTAAGAACTCATGCTCTTGCTCAAGATTGAGCTTTTCATAGCGTAACTTCTCATGAGCCCTTAAAAGTTCTCGATGATTTTCGAAGATAGTTTCATGAGCTAACTTAAGAGTGTTTAGTTCTTTAGTTAGAAGCTCAATCTTCTCCTTATCATTGTCATTCGTTTTATCTTGATTAGCATGATTAATTGACATTTCATCATAGTATTCATTACTAGAGTTGTCAATAAGCAAATCATCATCACCTAGCAAGTCATCTTCATCACTATTAAAATCAACATACTCGGGGTGTGTTACCTTAGGACCTTTGGCCATGAAGCATCTTCCAATTCCTTCATTTGGTGAATCAGATATGTCGTAGGAGTTGGTTGACACAAGTGCTAGACCGGCAACACCTTCATCTTGAGTATATTCGGAGTCGGAGTGATAGCTTCTCTTGGAGTGATTGTCGGAGTTGGAGCCGGATACCCATTCACCAACATGAGCTTGATGTCTTTGTTTTGTGTAGCTCTTTGATGACTTGTCCTTCCTTTCCGAATCCTTGCTTCTCCGTGAGGGTCTTCGTTCATAACGATCATCTCTACTCCTTCTCTCTCTTGGTGGTGATTCTTCTCTTCTACTTCTTCTTTTTGGAGAATCTTCTCTTCTTTTGTAGGGTGACGTACACTCATTGGAATAGTGTCTGGGTCTCCCACAATTGTAGCAATTGCGCTCTAGACTAGAAGATCTTTTGTCATTGTAGGACCTTGACTTAGAGCTTCTTTCTTTGCTTCTACTCTTGTAGAATTTGTTGAAGTTCTTCACCATTAAGCTCAATTCTTCATTCAAGGTTTGTTTCTCACTTAATGATGTGGGGTCTTCACATGAGGCTTTGTAAGCACCACTTGACTTGTTGTGAAGTTCCTCCTTATCCTTGAGTGACATCTCATGAGCAACAATTCTTCCAATGACTTCCCTTGGCTTGAGATCTTTGTAATTTGGCATCATTTGGATCAATGTGCACACGGTATCATACTTTCCATCCAATGCTATTAGGATCTTCTTGATGATGAATCTGTCGGTCATCTCTTCACTTCCTAAGCTGGCAATCTCATTTGTGATAAGAGCAAGCCTAGAGTACATTTCAACGACACCTTCACCATCCTTCATTTTGAACTTGTCAAGCTGACTTTGGAGCACATCCAACTTGGATTCCTTGACGGAGTCGGTACCTTCATGCATATCAATCAAAGTATACCAAATTTCCTTTGCATTCTCAAGACGGCTGATTTTGTTGAATTCTTCGGGGCACAAGCCATCGAAGAGGATATCACAAGCTTGAGTGTTGTATTGCAGCATATTCAATTCATCCGCACTAGCTTCACGGTTCGGCTCTCTCCCATCAATGAATTCACCTTGCAAGCCAATACACACAATAGCCCAAATGGCGAGGTTATGTCCGAGAATATGCATTTTCATCTTATGCTTCCAACTAGCAAAATTAGTGCCATCAAAATAAGGACCTCTACGGTGATAATTTCCCTCGCTAGACGCCATACTCTCCTAGGTTGTGAAACCAAGGCTATGACCACCAAAGGCTATGGAAATCAAAGCAAATGGATACCAAGGCTCTGATACCACTTGTAGGACATTGAAGTATGTCTAGAGGGGGGGATTAGACTACTTGACCAATTAAAAACTTAACCTTTTCCAAATTTTAGACTTTGGCAGATTTTAGCTATCTTTGGACAAGTCAAGCAATCTTCACACAATTCAAGCAAGCATGCAAAGAGTATATGAGCAGCGGAAATTAAAGCATGCAACTTGCAAGAATGTAAAGGGAAGGGTTTGGAGGACTCAAACGCAATTGGAGACACGGATGTTTTTGTCGTGGTTCCGATAGGTTGTGCTATCGTACATCCACGTTGATGCGGACTTCAACCCACGAAGGGTAATGGTTGCGCGAGTCCACGGAGGGCTCCACCCACGAAGGGTCCACAAAGAAGCAACCTTGTCTGTCCCACCATGGCCGTCGCCCACGAAGGACTTGCCTCACCAGCGGTAGATCTTCATGAAGTAGGTGATCTCCTTGCCCTTACAAACTCCTAGGTTCAACTCCACAATCTTGTCGGAGGCTCCCAAGTGACAACTAGCCAATCTAGGAGACACCACTCTCCAAGAAGTAACAAATGGTGCGTTGATGATGAACTCCTTGCTCTTGTGCTTCAAATGATAGTCTCCCCAACACTCAACTCTCTCTCATAGGATTTGGATCTGGTGGAAAGAAGATTTGAGTGGAAAGCAACTTGGGGAAGGCTAGATATCAAGATTCATACGGTAGGAATGGAATATCTTGGCCTCAACACATGAGTAGGTGGTTCTCTCTCAGAACTGGTAAGTTGGAAGTGTAGGTTTGTTCTGATGGCTCTCTCCACGAATGAAGAGGAGGTGGAGGGGTATATATAGCCTCCACACAAAATCTAACCGTTACACACAATTTAACAAACTCGGTGGGACCGAATCAACAAACTCGGTTGGACCGATTCAGTAAACCTAGTGACCGTTAGTGATTTCGGTGGGACCGACATGCAACTCGGTAAGACCGATATGGTTAGGGTTAGGGCATAATGTAATCTTGGTGAGAACGATTACACAAACTCGGTGAGACCGATTTTGGTAATTAGCTAACCAGAGAGTTGGTCGGGTAAACTCGGTGGGACCGATTCACTCTTTTTGGTGAGACCGAAATGTTACGAAAGGGAAACAGAGAGTTTACATTGCAATCTCAGAGGGACCGATCGCTCAATTCGGTTAGACCGAAACGTTATGAAGGGAAATAGATAGATTACAATCCCATCTCGGTGAGACCGAGATCCCTATCGGTGAGACCGATTTGCCTAGGGTTTGTGGCACTGGCTACGACATCTGAACTCGCTGGCGCCGGATAGAAAGAATCGGTAGGACCGATTTTGACTTTGGGTTTAGGTCATATGTGGATGTGAGAAAGTAGTTGAGGGTTTTTGGAGCATATCACTAAGCACTTGAAGCAAGAGGCTCATTAAGCAACACCTCATCCCTCCTTGATAGTATTGGCTTTTCCTATAGACTCAATGTGATCTTGGATCACTAAAATGTAAAAAGTAGAGTCTTGAGATTTTGAGCTTGAGCCAATCATGTGTCCTTAATATTTTGAGGGATCCAATTTCATAATCCATGCCATGCCATTCACTGAGCTTTCCTGAAATATTTGTCCTGGAATAGCATTAGCTTAATGAGCTATATGTTGTTATGAATTACCAAAACCACCTAGGGATAGTTGCACTTTCAGATGCATAGACATGCTGAACTTTTGTTCTTCTGAATGTTAGTTTAATGTTAGTGTCTGCATCCGGTACTGCATCCTCTAATTTGGTGGATGCACACAGAGAAACCAAATCTCCTTAATTTACTCCGTAATCACCCTATTAAATAGGCCTAGTAAGAAACCAGGCGCATGCAGTGGCCGGCGGGCACATGCATCCTGCATGCATGGCCAGTCAGCCAAGTCCATGGGCCAGCTCCAGTGCAGCAACGCAAAAGAAGAGAGCGGTTCTTGGGGAAAAGCGAGTTGTTACTGCAGCGAGCCTTATAAACACGAACAGCTCGCTCTCCCACTTCTGTCTCCCCCTCCCCCCCCCCCAATTCCCCCTGCTCCCCAATCTTCCTC
>NC_041391.1:48254335-48283755 GCF_002162155.2 Triticum dicoccoides
CATCAGCGATCTCCTGGATGTCATCCTTGAGGAGATCATCTCGCTTCTCCCCACCAAGGATTGTTGCCGCACACAAGTCCTCTCAACTCGGTGGCGCCCTCTATGGCACACCGCGCCCCTCAATCTCGGCTGTCATCAGATATCTGTCCTTCCTGAATTTGATCTCCTCAGAGCCATCGTCTCTTCTCACCAGCAGGGCCCCATTCAATGCATATGCATCCCAACACACTACCTGTTGTCCATAGCCAGCAAGGTGGACGCTTGGCTGACATCCCCTGAATTCGGAAAACTCCAGTAGTTTGAGTTGTACCATTACCAAAAAAGTTTCATACCACGAACACACCAAGAATTCGTGCCCACCCCACCGTTGTCCATCTCGAGGTTTTCCTCCTCTCTCCACACCACCACCTTCGCCCGGTGCCATCTACCAGACGATCTGGTACAAATGCTTCAACTCCCACTGCTAAAAAAACTTTCACTTGTGGTGGTTTATCTGTCGAAGGCCTCACTGCACAGCATCATCCACTCCAGTTGCCCTGCCCTGGAGCACTTGTTGATTGTTTTGGGAATAGAAATCGGTATCAGTTGTCTCCAAATAAAGTCGCCTCACCTTAAAAGCATTGGAATTTGTTTTAAAGGACAGCAGCTCATCATCGAAGATGCCCCTTCACTTGAAAGGTTGCTCCTTCATAATTGTTATACACCTTCAGAAATAATTGTCGTCTCTGCGCCCAAACTAGAGACCTTGGGTGCAATTCGTGACCCATTTAATAATCACAAGGAGTTGGTGTTTGGCTCCTCACTTTTTCAGGTACCGTATATTATCATCTACACATTTGTAATCATATACTGCATTTTTCATTTGTGCGCATAAGTTTCATATCATCTTGGAGTACACTTTGGGTACTAATATTATGGTATATGCTCAATGAAGAGTTCGTCCATTGATAGCCTATCAATACTGCTCGATTCTGTCAACATCATATATATCAGAATGTATAGTTTTGATCTGGACATAATTATTGGCTTGCTGTGATGCTTTCGATCTCTGGAGAATTTATACATAGAGGTGATGATTTCATGCAGATTGAAAGCCCGTATATATTGTACTAGAATTAACTGTTCAGCTGTCGTTCTTTCGACATACTCTTTTTTCAGACCTTAACTGTTTTCAATCTTCATGTCTACTTTGGCAGAACCACATGGAGAAAAACATATATCCAATCGGTGGCATAATAAGCACAAGGATTTTCTCAGTTCTCATGACATTCATTTGAGGACAATAACGATGGGACGATATGCATCCAACCAGGCAAACTGAAGCTTTGTCACACTCTTCCTATTGAATGCGAGGTTACTATTGTCCATGAGGCTTAATTTTTATAGCAAGAGATTTCTCACAGACGAACATGTTGAACAGCAAAAATAGAAGTTTCGGGTGGACAAATGGGCTTCTAAATGTGCTCGGCTTCTATTTACAACAAGTTGTAGACATCCTGAAATAAATTTTTTTGCACAGGATGTTGACTTTATGGATCAGACCGATCCACTTGTTTGTGACTGCAAAAAAGAGTGGTTGGGTTAGATGTTACTGTCATGTTCAATTTGGGTTTTGTCTAAAAATTTGATGAACAATTAATCCTTGGGCTTTTTGTACCATTTGTAGGCTTGACTTGCATGTTGTTGCCCTCGTACTCCCCTCCACCTGCCACTACACTTCCGCATCTTCCATGGCTGCTGTTCATTTCCGTACGAGGCCTTGCCGTCGTTCTCCGTCTTGGTTTGCTCGCTGTGCCCGCCACCGTTTGGCATTATCAACATGGTCAACAACCAAGAGGAATCAGGAGATGATTGTACATGGAGAGGCTGACAGTAGGGACCCACCAGGGTCATTGCATTTCGCAAGCAGGTGCCTCGTCATTACAAGCCAAAAAAATACTTCCTCCTAATTGTTTGACAACTAGGTCCCACGCCATTGTCAATGTAGTCAATAAACAAGAAAATTACACAACGAGTGGATAACACCAGGGACCCAGTAGCTCGCCTAGTTGTTTTTCAGTTTCAGAGACGGAGCTCAACTGCACGCTGTGCGGGGGCTGTGGCCTGTCTAGCCCACGCTTACGCTTTTATTAAGCACATGACGAGCCCAGTTGATATATTTTTTTCTTTCTGAAATTGGCTGGCCCAGTTCTTTTTTTTGGAGAATACCAAAACCGAGGCCTACTTGCTTTTCTCAGCCCTGCTCGGCTGCAAATCTTTCAAGACGAGGAGGGATGTAAGTAGTAAGAAATGGGCTTCCCTAGAAAACGAGCTATAAGTTGTAAGAAATGGGCTGTAAATTCTTAAACCAAAGCCAACCGGAAATTGCATTAAAATATCACTTTTTCAGGAATTCTCTACTCTCTACTCTTATAAAAACCAAAGCCAACTGGCAATTACATTAAAATATCATCTTTTCTCCCACAAGATAAACTACTCATACAAATGCATCTTCATGTTCCGTGCAATGAATAGGCATCTTGCTAGTTAAGATTCTAAATTTCATTCATTTTTTGCGGAGAATTTTTTCTTTGAATTTTATTTAGATATAATTTTTTGAAAATTATTTTTAACATGACTCAGAATTTCGTGATTAAAAGAGTTTGGACCCCACCGAAATATGCAAAATTTCGTTGAATTTTTTAGCAGTGCCCAGAATATATGGTCTGTAATGCTAATAAAAAGAATATGGGCTTCAAATATCCTTAAGAATTAGCAAATGGGCTGTAAATTATTGAAAATAATGGCTAATGGGCTATATGTTGTTTTCCACATATTTGGAGGCTGACTTCTTGGCCTACTAGGTTGACGATGACGCTGTCCTAAAAAAAATTTGACGCGTACGCAAGGCTTTGTCAACTTAGTCAACATACACCAATGACTGTAGGATGTCCATCCAACGGCCGTCGTGCTTCTTCAATCTCTGATCTTCCTGATCCAGCCGCCCAAACCAGTGCCGGCGGGACTGCCTGCTCCCTCCTCCTGTGGCTGGTTGTGCTGCCGCTAGGCCATCCCTCTAACCACCCACACATCCTGTTATTTTTCGGCAACGTCAGCCTCACCCTGCAGCCGACCAGTCAACGCTCGTACTCCCCTCAACATGGGCATCCGCTGAAGTGGCTTCGCTGGCTCCGGGTGGTTCTCTTCCTAGGCCTCGCCCTCGTCCACCGCGTTTGTGCTCTCGGTGTGAGGTCAACATGGTCAACAAACAACAGCAATTGGAAGAGGCTGACAGTAGGGGCCCACATAGGGAAATGCCTCCTTATTACGCGCAAAATAATGATTCCTCCACCTGATAGCTGGGACCCACCAGAAGGGCCTCTGTATTTCATGAAAAAACACGTTCCACCCGCTGTCAGCTCGGACCCACCGGAAATGCCTCCTTATTACGCACAAAAAAAATGAATACTCCCCCTGCTAGCTGGGACTCACCTTGGTGGGAGGCTGACGTGTGGGCCTACTAAGTTGACGGGGACGGAGTGCTTTGTCAACTTAGTCAATATGGATGATTCTAGCTCCAGTGACCGTACGATGTCCATCCAACGGCCATAGTGCTTCTTCAACCTCAGGTCTTCGTGCTCCAGCCTCCCAAAGCAGCGCCAGTCGTGCCGCATGCTCCTGCCTTCGGTGGCTGGCTGTGATGCCGCGGAGGCCTCACCGCCCCCTACTACTCCCACCATTGGCCAAGCCATCCCTCTACTCACCCACACCCCCTATTATTCTGCGGCGACGGCAGCCTCACACAGCAGTCGAACCAATGAACCCTCGTACTCCTCTTCGCGTGAGCATCCACTGCTGCGTCTTCCCCGGCTCCACATCGTCCCCTTCCTAGGCCTCGCCGTCGTCCACCGCCATGGTGCTCTCGGCGCGGCGTGGTCAATGTGGTCAACGACTGACTTCCATCGGAAGAGTACTGTACGTGGAGAGGCTGACAACTGGGTCCACGGCAGTCGCAAGGAAGTGCCTCCATATTATGAGAAAAATAATTATTCCTCCACCTGACAGTGGGGACCCATCAGACGGGCCACCGTATTTCACGAAAAAAATGATTCGCCCCCTGACTGCTGGGACCCACCAGCTACATCTTCGCATGCAAGGAAGTGCGTCCGGGAAAAAAATGATTCGCCCCTGACTGCTGGGACCCACTATCTACATCATCGCCCGCAAGGAAGTGCCTGACAGTCGGGACCCACCTGGTCGAAGCATACGTAGCGTTGTCATTCTGGTCGCGAACGTGTACGTAGATATATACTGGTCGATGTAGAGGCGCGCACGTGTCATAGTAGAGGCGCGCACGTAGTATGTACACGTACGTACAATGGCCAGTGTGCAAGAAATAAAATACGGCCACGTATGTGTACATACGGGCAAGGTCTCGAACGCCTACTCGCGCATACATACAGCCAGGGCTCGTGTACACCGCTGGGTCGGCACGGAGAAACAACGTCGTCGTCGTGTTCATGGGGAGCCAATCGGCTGGGTCGGAATGGAATGTGTCATCGTGTTCATCGGGAGGGCTTGGATGGAACAGGCGATGGAAACAAGGCCTGGCGTACCGCAGAACGGAGGAAACGGCCTTCTGTTTGACCGGCCACGTTCGAAACGGGATCCTCTTCATCGGGAGGGGTCTGGCGTACCACAAAATGGAGGAAACGGACCTCCTACGGTCGAAACGGGGGTCCTGTTGATCGGGAGGGGTGTGGCGTACCGCAAAACGGACGAAACGGACTTGTGTTAGAGCGCTACGGTCGAAACGGGGGTCCTGTTCATCGGGAGGGGTGTGGCATACCACAAAACGGGACACCACGGGATACTGTTCATCTCCACCATCGACCTCCTCCAGCCTCCACCGGCTACTGTCGACCTCCTCTAGCCACCACAGGCTCCTGTTCATCCAGCCTCCACCGCGCGCTACATCACCGGCTATTGTTCAACCATCGCTCGAGTTCAGTTAGAGCCAACGCCACACACACACGCGTGTACGTGCACGAGAGAAACACGCATCGCTCGGCCCCCGACCTCCCACCGTAACCGGGAACTCCCTGAAATTTTCCTCGCCCTCGCTTCTACCACGGTTTTTTCCGTCATGGACGGTCCAAAGAATGTCATGCAGATGCGTCTCCGACCCGCCCAGGACAAAAAGCCCATTTTCTGTCATGATTTTTTGTCATAGAAGTAGGAGCCCACCACATCTATGATGATATCGGGTTTTGTCACAATTATCATCATAGAAGTGTCATAAGGATGACAAGAAAAAAATTTGATCGGCCCAAAATGTCACGGATGTGTCTTTTTGTAGTGGTGGTTTCGTACCCTACAATAATCTCTTCGTTTGTTCTCCACTATTAGTGACTTTGGAGTGACTCTTTGTTGCATGCTGAGGGATAGTTATATGATCCAATCATGTTATTATTGTTGAGAGAACTTGCACTAGTAAAAGTATGAACCCTAGGCCTTGTTTCCTAGCATTGCAATACCGTTTGTGCTCAATTTTGTCATTACTTACCTTGCTGTTTTTATAATTTCAGATTACAAAAACCTATATCTACCATCCATATTGCACTTGTATCACCATCTCTTCGCCGAACTAGTGCACCTATACAATTTACCATTGTATTGGGTGTGTTGGGGACACAAGAGACTCTTTGTTATTTGGTCGCAGGGTTGTTTGAGAGAGACCATTTTCATCCTATGCCTCCCACGGATTGATAAACCTTAGGTCATCCACTTGAGGGAAATTTACTACTGTCCTACAAACATATGCACTTGGAGGCCCAACAACGTCTACAAGAAGAAGGTTGCATAGTAAACATCAGCCGCTTCATCCGACAATACTGCCGAATCAAAGTAAGACATTGGTGGTAAGTAGTATGACTATTATCACCCACAACTCTTTGTGTTACACTCGTGTATATCATCTACGCGTAGACCTGGCTCGGATGCCACTGTTGGGGAAACATAGCATGCTGATACGTCTCCAATGTATCTATAATTTTTTATTGTTCCATGCTGTTACATTATCATTCTTGGATGTTTTACAATCATTTTATAGTCATTTTATATCATTTTTTGGTACTAACCTATTGACATAGTGCCCAGTGCCAGTTGCTATTTTCTGCATGCTTTTTACATTGCAGGAAATCAATATCAAACAGAGTCCAAATGTAGTGAAACTCCTGGACGATTTTTTTTGGGCCAGAAGACACCTAGTGGGCCAAGAAATCACCTAGGGGGTGGCTCGAGTGGAGCAGCACCCACCATGGAGCGCCAGGAGGCCCAGGCGTGCCTTGGTGTGCTGTGCCCACCTCGGGTGCCCCCTGAACAGCCTCTTTGCTCTATAAATACCCCAATATTCCAGAAACCCTAGGGGAGTCGACGAAAATCAATTCCAGTCGCCACAGAGTCTAGAACCACTAAATCCAATCTAGACACCGTCATGGAGGGGTTCACCACTTCCATTCATGCCTCTCCGATGATACGTGAGTAGTTCTTTGTAGACCTCCGGGTACGTAGTAGTAGCTAGATGGCTTCCTCTCTCTCTCTCTTGATTATCAATACAATGGTCTCTTGGAGATCCATATGATGTAAGTCCTTTTGCGGTGTGTTTTTTGGGATCCAATGAACTTTGAGTTTATGATCAGATCTATCTTTTTATCCATGAAAGTTATTTGAGTCTTATTTGATCTCTTATATGCATGATTGCGTATAGCCTCGTATTTCTTCCCTGATATTTGGGTTTTGTTTGGCCAACCTTGATCTATTTATCTTGCAATGGGAATAGGTGCCTTGTAGTGGGTTCTATCTTACGGTGCTTGTTCCCAGTGACAGAAGGGGAACCGACACGTATGTATCGTTGCTACTTAGGATAACAAGATGAGATCTATATCTTCACAATAGATAAACGGATCTATTCTACATCATGTCATTTTTCTTATTGCATTACTCCGTTTTCCCATGAACATAATATACTAGATGCATGCTGGATAGCGGTTGATGTGTGGAGTAATAGTAGGATATGCAGGCAGGAATCAGTCTACTAGTCTTGCACGCTATGCCTATATAATGATCATTGCCTGGATATTGTCATGATTATTTGAAGTTCTATCACTTGCCCAACAGTAATTGTTTTCCCACCGTTTGCTATTTTCCTCGAGAGAAGCCACTAGTGAAACCTACGGCCCCCGGGTCTCTTTTCATCATATTTGCCTTTGCGATCTATTTGCCCTTGCATTTATTTTCAGATCTATTAAACCAAAAATACAAAAATACCTTGCTGCAATTTATTTGTTCCATGATCTATTTATCCTATCTGCCACTTTTACCTCACGTTATTTGCCTATCTTGAGGCACCGTACACGGCAGGGATTGACAACCCCTTTAACACGTCGGGTTGCGAGTATTTGTTATTTGTGTGCAGCTGCTATTTATGTGGTGTGAGGAGGTTCTCCTACCGATTCGATAACCTTGGTATCATCACAGAGTGAAATACCTATCGTCGCTATACTGCATCATCCCTTCCTCTTTGGGGAAATACCGACATAGTTCTGGCAGACACCAAAAGGATTTCTGGCGCCGCTGCCGGGGATCTCATCTCCCCGCAATTACATTATTTGTCATTTTCCTGTCGTTTTCCTCTCCCCCACTTCACAAAAATTTGCCTTTTTTGTGCTCTTTCTCGTCTTCCTTTTTTCTCGTTTGATCTTTTGTTTGCTTGTGACCATGTGCCTTCTATTTGCTTGCATCTTCGCTTGCTAAAATTCTATTGATATGGATCCTCATCCACTAGCTAATATTTTTAAGAGATCTAATTATGTTGAACCAGTTGCTACTGAGTTGAGTGCACTTGATTATCTCTATGAAGTTTTGCTTGAATTTTGTGAATCTGAAAATTGTGATGAAGTGCTAAAAGAGGAAATTTATGAAGTGATTCATGATAGCTCCTTGAATTAAAAGCATGATTGCAATGGTGTTATTATAAGTTCTATTAATGTCAATTGTGCTAATAATATGCAAAACCCTAAGCTTGGGGATGCTAATTTTGCTATGTCCACTACTTATTACAATGATCATGATTGGGGTGATTCTTCTTATGATCTTGAAAATTTATTTAAGCCTCATGATGAATATGATATTGATAATAGTGTTTGCAATAATATTGAAAGTGGGTTTGTAAGAGTGTCAACTCTAGGTAATAATGATCCCACTACTTCGGTGAATGATCAATCTTATGAAGTTCTTGATAAAAGTGGGCTTGGAGACGTCATGACTTTATTTGATGATAATCCCACTATTTTGGAAGAGTGTCAACTTTGCATGCATGTGGATCATGAAGAGAAAATGTTATGTGGTAACTATATTGTTGAATTTTAATATGATCCTTCATATAATTATTATGAGATAGGAAAATATGGTTGTATAAATTTTCATTTTACTAAATTACCTCCCGTTATGTTGAGATCGTCAATGTTTTATTCCTCTTCTTTGCATATGTTAGATGTTTCTTGTCTTGATAATTTGTTTGCTTATAAAATTCCTATGCATAGGAAGTATGTCAGACTTAAATGTGTTTGTCATATGTTTCATGATTCTCTCTTTGTGTTTCAATTCTTATCTTTCGTGTGAGCATCGTTGAAATCTTATGCCTAGCAAAGGGCATAAAACGATAGAGCTTGTTGGGAGGCAACCCAATGAATAAAATTTATTTTTGCTTTTTGCTTTCTGTTCTTGAGTGTTTGCACAATTATGCTACTCTTTGTGTTTTTCGTGTTTTAATTAGTGTTTGTGCCAAGCAAAGCCTTTAGGATCTTCTTGGGTGATAGTTGTTTGATCTTGCTGAAAAACAGAAACTTATGCGCTCATGAAATTAATTTTCATAAATCACAAAAAATGATATTTTGCTCCGATTCTTTTTGCAGAAGATTAATATAAAATTTTCTCAGGTCATCCTAGTAATGTTTCAAAACTTTTGGAGTTACAGAAGTATTCAAAATATTCAAATTGCTACACACTATTCTATTTTTGACAGATTCTGTTTTCTTTGTGTTGTGTGCTTGTTTTGATGATTCTATGGTTTTCTTTGATAAGTTTTTCCATAGAAAAGTTGGAATACAGTATATATAATGTAAAAACAAAATAAGAATAGGTTTTCTACAGTACTTATAGTAGTGGTTTTGTTTCTTATACTAACGAATCTCACGAAGGTTTTGTTTGAGTTTTGTGTGATTGAAGTTTCAAGTTTTGGGTTATCTTACGATGGATGAAGGAATAAGGATAAACAAATGGCTAAGCTTGGGGATGCCCGAGGCACCCCAAGATAATATTCAAAGAAGTAGCAAGCAACTAAGCTTGGGGATGCCTCCGAGTGGCATCCCCGCTTTCTTCTAACAACCATCGGTATTTTACTTGAAACTATATTTTTATTCGTCACATAATATGAGTTTTGCTTGGAGCTTCTTGTATGACATGTGTCTTTGCTTGTTTTCGTTTGTGTTTTAAGTGTTGAATCCTCTCTAGACACACCTTTTTGAGAGAGCCAAAAATTATGCTATGCTTGCTCCTATGCTTCACTTAAATTTTTGGAGCCATGGATTTGCTCTAGTACTTCGCTTATATCTTTTTTAGCACGGTGTGCTTTGTTAATTTTAAAGAAATGCTCTCATGCTTCACTTAGATTTGTTTGGGAGTTAGTAAATTTTTAAGAAATTCTCTCTTGCTTCACTTAGGTTATTTTGAGAGAGAGAAAGAAAAAAAATTATGCTCATGTTCTTCACTTATATTTGTTTGAGCTTATCAAAAGCAACATATGAAAATAGTCCCAAAGTGATAGATATCCAAGGAGGGTATAGTAAAAACTTTCATGGAGATCATTGGACAAAATGAACTTGATTCTTAGTAATGGTTTTGAGATATGACGATATGATATGTGAGTCATGTTCATGAGTAATTGTGCTTTAGTAAGAATATTGATGTTAAGGTTTGTGATTCCCTATGCAACCACGAAAGTCAATAGTCATGCAATGAAATTAATATCCTACTTATGGTGCAGTATTCACTGTTACTTATGCTTAATGCTTGGGTATGAGATTTTTTGCTTTTTGGTTGGTTGCTTCTCAATCTTTTTTCTAGCCTTCATTTTTGCACTAAGTATGATCACTACTTGTGCATCCAGAACCCTTTAAACCAGTTTTGCCATATGAGTCCACTATACCTACCTATATGCGGTATTTCCATGCCATTCTAAGCAAATTTGCATGTGCCATCTCTAATGTTCAAAATAAATTTCTCTTTTGTGTGCTCTACCGCTCGCGAAGCGGTAAAGGGTAGCCAATATTTTCAATGCTAGATGTGTTATTCTCACGATGAGTGTGTATTCACTTGTCATTGCACGAGAGTACAACAAAGGTACTAGGAATGCCCAGTCCCGAAATGAATAATGAATTTACTTTATGTTGTCAAATAATAAATTCCTTTGAAAGTGTTGGTATGGAGGGCACCCGTGGATATGGTTAGCCATGGAAAGTGAAAGTAATGGTGGAAAAAGGAATAAACTTTATTTTGTGTTTGGGAACCGCCTATGATGTATCTAGCATGGAAAGTGTTGGGATGCTCCAAGTTGTTTTCGTTGGTGGGAAAAGTATGCCTCCCAAAAATAATTTTTATCTCTCAATTTAAGCTTTGAGCTCTAGCACCTCTACAAATCACTACTTCCCTCCGCGAAGGGCTTTTCTTTTACTTATACAATTTTTATTTTGAACTTGAGTCTCCATCTTCTCTTATAAAGAATCAACTAAGGGGCACTATGATCGTATTTGAGCATTGGGTGTAGCTAATATTCGAGTGTGTTCATGAATGGATCAATGATTGAGCATGATGGGCTTAGGGATATTTTGAAAGACATGGTTGCTTGTTGGTATGCTTGAGTATTAAAGTCTTCATGTCAAAACTAGACTATTTCTTTGAATCATATGAAAGTCCATATGTCCATGCTATAAAGAAAAGAAATGTGATGAACATGTTAGGCAGCATTCCACATCAAAAGTTCTATTTTTATCATTTACCTATCAAGAACGAGCACGAATTAAGCTTGGGGATACTGATACGTCTCCAACGTATCTATGATTTTTGATTGTTCCATGCTGTTATATTATCATTCTTGGATGTTTCACAATCATTTTGTAGTCTTTTATATCATTTTTTGGTACTAACCTATTGACATAGTGCCCAGTGCCAGTTGCTGTTTTCTGCATGTTTTTTAAATCACGGGAAATCAATATCAAACGGAGTCCAAACATGGCGAAGCTCCTGGAGGATTTTGTTTTTGGTCTAGAAGACATCCAATGGGCCAAGAAAGCACCTGGGGGTGGCTCGAGGGGAGCAGCACCCACCAGGGCGCGCTAGGAGGCCCAGGCGCGCCCTGGTGGGTTTGCCCACTTCGGGTGCCCCCTGAATCGCCTCTTTGCTCTATAAATACCCCAATATTCTAGAAACCCTAGGGGAGTCGACGAGAATCAATTATAGCCGGCGCAGAGTCCAGAACTACCAGATCCAATCTAGACACCGTCATGCAGGGGTTCACCACTTCCATTGGTGCCTCTCCGATGATGCGTGAGTAGTTCTTTGTAGACCTTCGAGTCTGTAGTTAGTAGCTAGATGGCTTCCTCTCTCTCTCTCTCTCTCTCTCTCTCTCGATTATCAATACAATGGTCTCTTGGAGATCCATATGATGTAAGTCTTTTTACGGTGCGTTTGTTGGGATCCGATGAACTTTGAGTTTATGATCAGATCTATCTTTTTATCCATGAAAGTTATTTGAGTCTTCTTTGATCTCTTATATGCAAGATTGCTTATAGCCTCGTATTTCTTCTACGATATTTGGGTTTTGTTTGGCCAACTTGATCTATTTATCTTGCAATGGGAATAGGTGCCTTGTAGTGGGTTCGATCTTATGGTGCTTGATCCTAGTGACAGAAAGGGAACCGACACGTATGTATCGTTGCTATTAAGGATAATAAGATGAGATCTATATCTCTGCAATAGATAACAGATCTTGTCTACATCATGTCATTGTTCTTATTGCATCACTCTGTTTTCCAATGAACTTAATACACTAGATGCATACTGGATAGCGGTCGATGTGTGGAGTAATAGTAGTAGATGCAGGCAGGAGTCGGTCTACTAATCTTGGACGTGATGCCTATATAATGATCATTGCCTGGATATCATCCTGATTATTTGAAGTTCTACCAATTGCCCAACAGTAATTGTTTTTCCACCGTTTGCTATTTTTCTCGAGAGAAGCCACTAGTGAAACCTACGGTCCGGGGGTCTCTTTTCATCATATTTGCGTTCATGCTCTATTTGCCCTTGCATTTATTTTCAGATCTATTAAACCAAAAATACAAAAATACCTTGCTGCAATTTATTTGTTCCGCAATCTATTTATCCTATCTACCACTTTTACCTCATGTTATTTGCCTATCTTGAGGCGCCGTACCCGGAAGGGATTGACAACCCCTTTAACACGTCGGGTTGCGAGTATTTGTTATTTGTGTGCAGCTGTTGTTTACGGGGTGTGAGGAGGTTCTCCTACTGGTTCAATAATCTTGGTCTCATCACTGGGAGAAATACCTACCGTCACTATTGCATCATCCCTTCCTCTTTGGGGAAATACCGACGTAGTTCTAACAGACATCACATCCAATTTCAAAAAAAATCCTACGATCACGCAAGATCTATCTAGGAGATGCATAGCCACGAGAGGGGGAGAGTGTGTCCATGTAGACGCGGTTGATGTAGTCGAACGTCTTCTCGAATCAACTGATCAAGTACCGAACGTACGACACCTCTGAGTTCGGCAGACGTTCAGCTCGATGACGTCCGTTGAACTCTTGATCTAGTAGAGGCACGAAGGAGTCGACGAGTTCCATTAGCACGACGGCGCGATGACGGTGTTGGTGAATGGATCCGCGCAGGGCTTCGCCTAAGCACTACGACAATATGACCAGAGGAGTTTACGGTGGAGGGGGCACCGCACACGGCTAAACAATTGGTGTGCTTTGGCGTGCCCCTGCCCCTTTATATAAAGGAGGACGAGAGGAGGCCGGCCACAAGGGGCGCGTCAAGGAGGGGGTAGTCCTCCTAGGACTCCAGTCCTAGTAGGATTCGCCCCCCCCCCCCCTCTTTTTTCCTTCTTCCGGAGGGGGGAAGGGGGAAGGAGAGGGAGTAGGAGAAGAAAAGGGTGGCGCCGTCCCCTTCCCTAATCCAATTCAGCCTCCTCCCTTGTGGGGGGCGCACCAGCCCCTTGTGGGCTGGTTAGCCTCCCTCCTATGCCCATATGGCCCATATCTTCCATCGGGAAGTTCCAGTAACCCCTCCGGTACTCCAGTTTGTACCTGATACACTTCAGAACCTTTCCGGTGTCCGAATACTACCTTCCAATATATCAATCTTTACCTCTCGACCATTTCAAGACTCCTCGTCATGTCCGTGATCTCATCCGAGACTCCGAACAACCTTTGGTCACTAAAACACATAACTCACATAATACATATCATCATCGAACGTTAAGCGTGCGGACCCTACGGGTTCGAGAACTATGTAGACATGACCGAGACACCTCTCTGGTCAATAACCAATGGCAGAACCTGGATGCTCATATTGGCTCCCACATATTCTACGAATATCTTTATATGTCGAACCGCAATGTCAACATACGTATTCCCTTTGTCATCTATATGTTACTTGCCCGAGATTCGATCGCCAGTTCTTCATACCTAGTTCAATCTCGTTACTGGCAAGTCCCTTTACCCGTTCCGTAATGCATCATCCCGCAACTAACTCATTAGTCACATTGCTTGCAAGGCTTCATATGATGTGCATTACCGAGAGGGCCTAGAGATACCTCTCTGATGCTTGGAGTGACAAATCCTAATATCGATCTATGCCAACCCAACAAACACCTTCGGAGATACATGTAGAGCATCTTTAGAATCATCTAGTTACGTTGTGACGTTTGATATAACACAAGGCATTCCTCCAGTGTTCGGGAGTTGCATAATCTCATAGTCGGAGGAATATATATTTGACACGAAGAAAGTAGTAGCAATAAAACTGAACGATCATTATGCTAAGCTAATGGATGGGTCTTGTCCATCACATCATTCCACTAATGATGTGATCCCATTATCAAATGACAACTCATCTCCATGGCTATGAAACTTAGCCATCTTTGATCAACGAGCTAGTCTAGTATAGGCATACTAGGGGCACGTTGTTTTGTCTATGTATCCACACATGTATCAAGTTTCCGGTTAATACAATTCTAGCATGAATAATAAACATTTATCATGATATAAGGAAATATAAAATAACAACTTTATTTTTTGCCTCTAGGGCATATTTCCTTCACACCGGGCCCCCGAAATCTCAGGACCGGGCCTGGTGATTCTTTAACTGAGACATGTAAATGACATCATGGATCTTTGATGACGCCAGAAATGCCAGTTGATAAGGCATCTCGACCACATGATGGAGCACCTCGTAAGACCGATGTAACTTGAGGAAGAGCTTTTGGTTACCCTGCCAGGAGGTGACGCACGTAGGGGAGGAGGCAGAGGTTTTGAGAAACTTCCTAGGACTTCTCACACTTGGACTTGCAGGTTGGAGTGGTTTCAGGTGTTTTCCCTCAAATGTTTGAGGTTCTACCGATTATGTAGGAAGAGTTAGGAAAGAAATAACTCCCCAAAACAAAATCTTTTAGTGTGTTAAAGAAAATAGGGGAAGTGCTCTCATCGCTTCTTTTTGTTCGCTCCATTAATTTCCTATCATATTGGGAGTTACTCTACGCATTGCTTGACATTAAATCAATAGTAGATTTGTTTCAGTCTTTCATTGAATCTTTTTCACGGCTTGATAGGGAATTTGATAAGCCAATGATTTTTTTCCATCTTTGATAACACGGTTGACCACCATATTAACTAATCGACTACGAAAAATTGGATCGGATTCTGCAGTTCTTTTTTCTTTAGTACCTCGACGTGACATGAGCTGAAAGAGGTTCAAGAATCCATTTTGTTTTTATAAGGGCAAAATCACTTTTTCTGGCTGTTGAACAAGATTTCAACCAAACCTAGCCATATGGGTCGGGCCGACACGACCTAGCTATAAAAAGACCTTGCTCAGCATGGCCATGTTGGCCATTTTATGGAAGGGTCGTGTCATGCCAACCCAAAGGCCCGACGTTGAGGGTTGGCCCGACATGGCACGTCTACGGGCTGGTTCGCCTTAAAAACAAAACCGCCCTAAAGAGGCGGAAATAGTAAAACCCTAAAAAGGCTCTCCAACTAAAAATTTCGTTGTGTTAAAAAAACTAAAAAGTCCATTCCATGCTCAGCCTTAAGGCCTGACCTCGGTGGTCGGCCTTGTTCGATGTTGGGCCGAAGGCTAGCTCAGACATTTTATTCGCATGGCATGCCGGGCACTTGCCAGGGTGAAAATCTGTGCCCACAAGCTGGCCCATGTGATACGGCCCATATAGCCGCTTTACTTTCGGTAGAGCCCGTCCCCAAAGTCCCAACCTGGTGAGCTCATTGTACCATAGCCAAGCTAGCTTTTCTCGTGTCGCCATCTTCGCCACCATCAAAGAAATTTTGGTCTCCTCGCCTCCAACTGTCATCTTTGTGCTGAGAGGTGGGGGGGCCTCGGATCTTCAAGACCTCTATGTTCTTCGTCAATGCCTAGTGATCATCATAATTTTATGAGAATAAACTTCCTCTCGTTCTTTTGACAGTGCCATGAGGTTAGAGATTTTTATGTCCTCACAGATTTGATTATTCGGATCTGATGAGTTTATGTTACTATGTCAAGCTTTTTTTGTTGGTTTGATTATTGGTGGAGTTGAAATCTTTCGTCAACACCATGGGTGAAGATATAGTGATCCGATGGCCTGCACTTCTAGGGGATCATCCGTGGCCCAAGTACATTCATCGATCAAGGTTTCTCATCTTTTTAGATGGGCGACTCAAGGCGCTTTCAAAAACAATTATTGGTAATGTTCATGTGGGTGAAAGAGTGACAACATCGTTGCTCCAGTCAAATTGCAGGCTCTTTACCCAAGTTTTTGGAGTATTTATTGAAGCAATAATTGATGCTGCAAAGAAGGTGTTTACAAGGGTCGGACGGATTAAGGGAATTTGCCCCCACCTCATTCGCGAGGGGGTCTAACCCATTTACATTATGCTGATGACACGATCCTGATGATTGAAGCATCGGACGAGGACATTGTGCACCTCTCAAGTTCGTACTCCTTCCTTCCCAGGAGATGTCCGGCTTAACAATAAACTTCGCGAAGAGAGAAATCATGGTGTTGGGATAGTCCGCCGAGGAGTCTCTCCGCATCGTTAATCATCTTAATTGTCGTCTAGAATCCTTCCCGACGACCTACATCGGCTTGCCAATTTGTGATTCACGTATCCAAGAGAAGGATCTTCGCCCTACGGTCTCCAAGGTTCAACATCATGTCGAACCCTGGCAAGGACGTTGGCAACCTAAGGCCACAAGGGTGATCCTCATCAACTTCTCCATGATTACCCTGTTGATGTACCTGATGGGATTCTATAGTCTGCATGAATCCCTCCATCCAGATATCGCAAAATAACAATCCCATTTCCTCTGGGCCGGGAAGGGAAATAAGAAGAAGTACCACATAATTAAGTGGTCGGAGATCTGCAAGCCCAAGGACCAGGGGGCTCAGGGTAATTTCGTCCAAACTAATGAACATCACCCTCCTATCCAAGTGGCTTTGGCGTATTCAGACCGGAGACGGGGGGCTGTGGCTTGATATTACCCGTGCAAAATATTTGCGCGGTCAACCATTAGCCTTTGCCCCCTAAACGAGTGGTTCCCAATTCTGGCAGTCGATCATACAACTGATGCCGGTCCTTCGGATAGGATCCTCCGTCAATGTTGGTTGGTGCACTAACACGTTATTCTGGTTGGATCGGTGGTCGGGTAATAGACCCTTTGCTGAGCATTTTTACCCGCTCTTTAGTATTTGCTCCCGCCCCCTGCTCATCGTGGGGTCGGCTTTGGCGGTTCTTGGTAATGTGGCGTTCAAACGCACGTTTAGCCCCCATGAACGGGCTCAATGGGAGGAGTTGTTGGAATGCATTGCCCTCCACTCCCCCTCCCTAGAGCATGATGTCGTTTCGTGCCCTCCACGAAGTCCCTCAATAATGCGATTTTGGCCACACCTAGCCCGCCCGAGCTTAATCTCCTTTGGGAGCTTAAGCTGCCAATGAAGATCCATATCTTCCTTTGGAAATGGGCTCGTGGCCATCTTCCCTCGGGAACGGAGGTGCTTAAATGCAACGGTCCCTCTGATGGCCTTTGCCCGCTCTGCAATATTTCGGAAGATTCCAATCATATTTTCTTCCGATGCCCGACCGCGATCTTCCTTTGGAGCTACTTTCGGGACGTGGTGCGAGGAAATTGGTGTCATGATAACCTCCCAGATTTGTTCCGGGAGCTCCTTAGTTCCCCATGAAGGATTCGCCCGGCCCTTTGGATGGTTGTAGGTGCCCTTGCCTAGACCCTTTGGAACATGCGCAATAAACTAGTTATTGAGCATGTGATTCCACTTCGTGCGACTGATGCGATTTATGAAATGTGTGGCTTCTTACAGCTAGGGTGCAAACGAGTCGAGTTCGAGCGAGTTGGCTCGGCTCAACTCATATAAAATTTGAGCGAGCTCAAATTGAGCAAAGCTCAAGGTTGAGTTGTAGAAAGAGGCTCTTGCTCAGCTTGTAACAATCACGAGTCGATCTCGAGGAGAACATATCTAGTGCACCAGAGCTTCTTGTGCTACCGGTGCATCAGACTCGCTTAACACATTTTCAAATGTTTGAAAAAATCTGGAAAAAAAATTACCACATTCACATAACATTAATGTATGTTGTCACAAAAATTCAAATCAAAATTCGGAACATAGCACAGGATACAAAAATGACAAAATCGACATTGAATAGTACATAACACAAGTTGGGCTTTATATTTGGCCCATTATTACATTGATGTCGCATTTGTCATTTTTATATCTCGAGCAATTTTCAAATTTCAATCTAAATTTTTGTGTCAACATGGATTGATGTTTTGTCAATACACCAATTTTTTCTCAGATGTTTCAAACATTTTTACACACCCGGTGCACCGGTAGCACAAGAAGCTGCGGTGCACCAGATACGTCCTCTGATCTCGAGCTAGTTTTGAACTAAATAAGATGATTTTTTTCTGAATAAATGAGACAATTTTTCACATAAGATAGGCCACAACATTAAAATTATTATAAATTTGAACTTATTCTTTATCGAGGGAAGATAAGATATCTTGGACGAACTAGCAGAAGAAAAAACAAAGGTGCATCTGCTCTCAAATTTTGGCGAAAATAAAAAGATATTCAACATACGGCCGAGCACGCACCATATTGAAGCTAAATTTTCTTCGCTCTTAATTAAGCTTCCATGTTTGCTACTGTAGCAAGTAAAATGGAGAAAAAAATCGCACACAACAATGGTAATAAACTAAACATTTCTTTGTAATAAACATGTGAAATATTTAATATACTATATGATATAGAACTATCAAGCTATAACCGAGCGAGGCAATACTGGCTCAAGATCAGCTCATTTCTCAACCGAGCTACATAAAGTCCTCATACTAAGCTCATTTCCTTTTGAGTCAATCTCGAGTCGAGACAAAATACGAGTCGATCTAGAGCAGATCACGAGCCTCGAGCTGTTCTTGCAGCCCTACTTACAGCTTCGAAGACCGCTTAACGGGCAGCATCGGGATCACATCGACTTCATCCGTGTTGGCCTCCGCTCTTCCGCAGGATCCCTTGCGCCTCCGACACCACCACCGCCTTCGGAGCCCGATTAGCTAATCTTTGTGTTGTGCCCCCAGCCAGAGTTATTTTGTTTCTTGTTGCACTAGTTTCTCTTGAACGGTGAACTCTTCTTGTTGTCGGATGTTGGTGTGCTTGTTTTATAATATAAATCGGAGGGAAACCCCATTTCGTAAAGAAGGTGTCTAAAAGAAATTTCATCGTAATTCTTAGTCATAGGATTTACTTTGTATTTTCTTGGATCTTAGGTCCAAATCAATGTAATTGTAATTGTTACTAGCAAACGTGCTCGTGCGTGTTGGAGTTGTGTCGAATATAGTGTACGAGGTAGGTTACAGTTGGACTTGTAGTTGTATTGTGTTTCGATAGGATATGAAGTTGTGTCCTAGTAGGACACTTATATCCTAGGCCTCTCTTATATAGCGAGGGTAGACACATGATGTAACCTATGCCAACATAATAGCACAGGCACGCAAGGGGGAGCCGGCGGCGTGTGCCGGCGCCCGGGTGGCCGGTGTGCGGTATTGTGACAGTGTCACGGGGAGGAGCGCCCGTAGTCATGCCACGGGGATGTAGCCATTTCGGTGAACCTCGTTAACAAATCTCAGTGTCGTGCCTTGTGTGATTGTTTGGTCCTCGGATGATCAACGGTATGCCTCGGATTTATTCTAACAAGTGGTATCAGAGCTAGGTTGTTCGGAGGTCGTTGATGGTTGTTCTAGAGGAAGCGCAATGAAGAGATCATAGTTGTGGAGTTGAAACTGATCGGAAGCAAGCTGTGGAATTAAATCGAAGCAGCGAGCAGCAGCGTACTGGCGTAGCTCTCGGCGGATCGGAACGGTGGCAACGAGATTCGGATTCGGCGTAATAGCAATCAGATACACCTTCTGGCTGCATAGGCGCAAGTACGCAACTTGGTGAGATCGGATCAGATTACACGGACAGTGCGGCGGCTGCGGCGTAACACGTAGCACCAGCCTCGCGTGATGGCTATTCGGGGCAGTCATGGCTGGGTTGGTTGGCGTGTGGTGGACGTCAGGAGGGGCACTAAATGTGGTCTGTGCTATGAGATTGCGTGGCGCTGGAACGTGCAGAGCCGAAGGAAAAGCAGTAGGAGATTTGTTTGGACCAAAAGGGAGACCGAGTCTCCACGTGACACGGTGATAGGCAGGCATCAATCGCCGGAAAGATCAAATCCATTGATACATGATTCACATCCATTGGAAATAGCAAGGCGTTGACAAGTCAATTGCTACCATGGAGGGAGTTGAGCCAAGGGAGCAAGGCCAAGTTTTTTGGTGGACTGCTACTAGTGCACGCAGGCAAGACCACGCTGGGTTTGCTCGTGTACTCCGGCGTCGCGGGATAGCTCGCGTATTTTTCACATGGTCAGTCGTACAAAGAACGATGGCACCAACGGGTACCTGGTTTGAGGTGGAGAAGTTCACGGAACTGAAAACCTTGGGTTATGAAAGACAGGATGAAAAATTTGTTGACACAATAGGGATGCTTGAAGGCGTTGCGGGAAGTCAATTCAGCTAAGATGGAATTATTATGTGATGGATGGAAATTTCGTGGAAGACGATTTGGGAGCCTTGAGCGTGTCATACAGTCGAATGAGTTCGGCTGGGTCGGACTAGACAGTCTGACAGGATCGACGCGAGTCGGTTGGTACAGAAGACGGTGGTGGGATCGGCGACAACGACATTGGAGCATGATGCCGATGGTGACCGACTTCTAGGGCGTGGAAACACGTGGCACAGGCCCCGAGGGCTTGTGTGGCTTCGACAAGACTATGGCGCGGGGTTGATTCAAGGTGATGTACACACGGAGCTTGAAGTCGACGGGACGCGAGGGTGGACTGATAACCTACCATGAAGTCATGTTGAAGGTGGAGCTGGATTGAGGGGCTACGGTGTAAGGATCTAGAGAATCGAAGCCTATTCAGCGGATGGGAAAAGCAGGTGGCATGCAGTTCGAACTGGAGCCCAGTGGTCTGATGGAAGCGTGAAACTCGTTATCGGTCGGTGATGATCGATGGTACTCTGCAGTGGGGGTTGAGTGGTGTGGTTTCGCGACCCTTGAGACTCGACCGGGACAGCGGAGGCTCGACGCGGTAATAGCGGCGAGGCGTGCGGCGCGCACGGGACATGGAGACGGGCCAGGGCTCTGGTGGTCATACATGTGGTGAGGCAACTGCGAATTTGACTCGGGATGACTACAAGCAATGGTGAAATTCCTTCAAGTTTCAGACAGGCAGTCAAGAAAGGAGCGGTGATGTTGAGTTCAGGTAACTCTTATTGTGACACCCAATATGTGAGTTGTTCACTTTCACGCAGGTCAGTGATCGGTGTGTGATGGCGTTGACGGATACTTTGGAAGTTGGGAGCACACACTAGAGTAACAAGGAACTTAATTTTGCTTGAGTGTTGACTATGGTCAAGAAAAGAAGGGACTACAAGTTGCAGGTGGAGTCGCATGGAGTCTTTGGAGTAGCAGCGGTACTCATCGGATAAGCTCAAGTCCAATGTACATGGAAGTTTGACGCATGGACAAATCCAGGGTGGTGGAGTATATTCGCCAAGGTGGAGTTTGTTGGAGTTGTGTCGAATATAGTGTACGAGGTAGGTTACAGCTGGACTTGTAGTTGTATTGTGTTTCGATAGGATATGGAGTCGTGTCCTAGTAGGACACTTATATCCTAGGCCTCTCTTATATAACGAGGGTAGACACATGATGTAACCTATGCCAACATAATAGCACAGGCGCGCAAGGGGGAGCCGGCGGCGTGTGCCGGCGCCCGGGTGGCCGGTGTGCGGTATTGTGACAATGTCACGGGGAGGAGCGCCCGTAGTCATGCCCCGGAGATGTAGCCATTTCGGTGAACCTCGTTAACAAATCTCAGTGTCGTGCCTTGTGTGATTGCTTGGTCCTCGGATAATCAACGGTATGCCTCGGATTTATTCTAACAGTGCGTTGCAACGGAAGAACAATGTTCTTCCATGTTTAGCTCGTGAGTCCGTGCATGTCATGGGAGAAAACTCAGGTATATGATGCTATCAAGATTCGTCTTAACATATAACTTAATTATTCATTAATTAAAGTATCATACATGCACAATATACGCATTTGTGTATATAAAGAGATACATAGTTGAATGCCCATGCATTGCTATCAAGAAAAAATCAACAGATTGCAAATTTCTCATTTCCCAATTAAACATACGCACCTTGACCACCCTAAACTCTCTTGTCACCCAAGTAATAACATAAATCTACTTTGGTCACGGGTTCATGGCAAAGAGGGTTCATGGCAAAACTCCCTATGGAAAAAACTATAAATCAAAGGAACTTTGGGATGCTAGTTTGGGAAAGAGGGTATGTATTTCCGTCCTTTGTCACCCAAGTAACAACATAGATCTATCTAGTCACGGCCAACATGGGACAAAAGTCTATTGAAAAAAACTATAGATCAAAGGTACTTTGGGACGCTAGTTTGGCAAAGAGGGTATGTATTTCCATCCTCCGTCACCCAAGTAACAACATAGATCTACTTTAGTCACGGCCAACATGGGACAAAAGTCTATATGAAAAAAACTATAGATTAAAGGTACTTTGGGACGCTAGTTTGGCAAAGAGGGTATGTATTTCCGTCCTCCGTCACCCAAGTAACAACATAAATCTGCTTCCACGGCCAACGTGGGACAAAAGTCTGTATGAAAAAAAACTATGGATCAAAGATGCTTTGTGACCTAGTTTGGCAAAGTTGGTATGTATCCCCGTCCTTAACCTTGACAACCTAAATTTGTTCATAGTCACCTACTCCCTCCGTCCCAAAATTCTTGTCTTAGATTTGTCTAGATACTATGTATCTAACACTAAAACTTGACTAGATATATTCGTATGTAGATAAATCTAAGACAAGAATTTAGGGACAGAGGGAGTAGATATTTATGGAAACATCATGCATCAATATCACGGTTAGTAATCTCAACCGTGGTATTGTCTGAATCTCAGTGAAAATTTCAGAACATGCATCCTACCTACTTCTGCTACTCAGCTTCATAACCACTAAAAGTAAACAGCTGAGCATTGTTGCCATGGTTAGAAATTAAACCGTCTTAAATTAGCAGTGCAGTGTACAACAGACCAGGCAAATCTTAGTTTATATATACACTACAATCATTGTCATCTATATGTTGGAGTTGCCTAAACAAATATTAATAAGAGGAGTAGGCCTGATCAACATATAAAAAAACAAACAAACAAAACTACCGTAGCAAACACATCTTCTTTTCCTAACTAGCCCATAAGGTCGAGAACAGGGGAGTCCTGCTGCCTGGAACAGATTAGGCCTACAAGGCTTTTAAAAAAGTGACTAATTTACGTGGATATACAGAAAATTTAGACCAAAACGGGGGCCCCAAGAATTTGAGGGGCCCTGTGGGAGCGCACAGCTCGCACATGCCCCTCAACGGGCCTGACCTCCTCCTTCCCATCAGGCCAAAAGCCCATTTGGGCGACACAGAGGGCCACCCAGCTCCCTTCCCTTCCTATTATATGTTGCTAGCCCACGTCGTTTACGATGAGGCTTGTCCCAAAAAAAATGTTGGATGAGGCGACGAGGTAGGGATCGCTGGTGCTTCTTCCTTCCCTTCTCTCTCGTGCAACGCGCCTGCCCGCAATATAGCCCCCTCCATCTTTCATCATCACAGGAGGACACCCGCACCAACCCTTCACCGTCATCCGACGCCTCAGCGAGCCGCCGCGGCGCCACCAGCAGGTGTTCCTCGCAGACCTGCCAAAACCCTCTCTCTGCCTCGACCCATTCTCCATGGGTCTCCTCTGTTCGCCATGGATGCCGACATTGTCCCCTGCCTTCTTCTCCCCCGAGCTTGACCGAGCCACAGCCATGGCGCCAAGCACAAAGCTCGGTTGCCTGCACTTCGACCCCTTTCACTCCTCTCCTGCTGCATCACCGGCCCACGGCTGCCTCCCCGTTTTCTGCCCTCCCTTCGGCCTCCCTTCTTCTTCTCCGATTCCTTCCTCCATGGCACTCTCTCGACGCCTCTCCCTCCCTAGAGGAGGAGCCCACAAATCATGTCTCCCACTTGGCCTCGGCAAGTTAATTCCCAAAACAGTTTCATGATTCCCCACATAACTACGCATATAAATTGGTGAAAAGTGATGAAAACGAGCAGGTGGGACTATATAATCTGTATAGTGAACAACTTATACAACAAGCAAAGGTCGAATCAAGCCCAACTCGGTCTAGATGGGCCAATTTCGTATGGAAAACTAAGAAAAACGTATGGAGAGCCGTGAAAATATTCGTTCTTTAATACTCCTTCCGTTCTAAAATAAGTGTCTCAACTTTGTACTAGCTATAGTGCAAATTTGTACTAAGCTCGAGACACTTATTTTGGGACGGAGGGAGTATTAGGTAAACATAAAGATAAAGATGAGTATCAATAAAGTAGTTTCCCTAAAAAAATGACAAGTGTTTCTAAAAGAAAAAAAAAAGTCTCGACTGGCCAGAAGTTACGTCGACCGCACTTCCAAACCCTGGCTCCCAAGTCCAGCCCCTTCGCCATCCTCCTCCTCCCCGATCCACTTCCACCTCTATCGGTTTCCCTAAAAAAAACCTCTCTCGGCCCAGCCAACGCCGCGGCCTCCAGCCCCGGCCTCGCCTCCATTCTCTGTCGGCGACTACCTCCCCCGCATCCTTCTCTTCTCTCTCCCACATCGGTGCCGCCATCCGCAGATCTAACGGTCGCCGCCGGGGCCGGCTTCGTCTCGGGCCGATCCAATCTGTGGAGGGAGCCGCAAACGGCCGTCACATCGCCAGAGCAGAGTGAGGCCTCGCCGCCGCCGCCACCGCACAGGCTTTGCCCGGCGCTGGCCTCCAGCGGCGGCGAGGGGGAGGAGCAGGCGACGGGGTCGAAGGTGGGGTAGATCGGTCGCCGCCCGTGTCGCCTAGGTTAGGTGACGCGGGGGCCTCTCGGGTTCGCAATGTTTAAATACTGAAGTATTATTCATCGCCTACCCACAAAAATACCGAGGTTTTGAAACGCTGCAGTTTTAGAAAAGCTGAGGTTTTGAAATACTGCAGTTTTAGAAAAACTGCGCTGCCCATGAACTGAAACCTGGTAAGGGGCATTTGTTTGATTGTATTTTATCACCCTAAGCTACCCACTCAACTCTATACAGTACAGACTGGTTAGCTCTGCCTACAAAGAAAACCTAGACACACGTGGGCGCCGGCGCAAACTACTGCTGATGCTGCACATGGGATGCCTTCCAATCGACGATGATGCATGGCCACGCCATGGTTTTCACTTTGAGCGAGATTTCGACGAAATTCACTGAATTTCAGTAATTTCAGTAGACACCAAAATAATTATGTTTCGGCCAAAATATTTCAGCAATTTTAGTACTGCACAGGAATTCAAATATTTTTCAAATTTTTCAAAATTTTAATTGAATTCAAGTGAATATTTTGGTCATTTGGCTGAAATGCAAACTGAAATCACTGAATTTTCGGTGATTTCTGTTGGTGCTGAAACTTTTCTGAAACTGAAATTGAAAACCATGGACCACGCGTGGTCGGCGCTCGCCATTCCTCACTGTAGCTGGGACAACTCGACTGAGACGACGATAGCCCAGCTGAAGAAGGTATGTCTTCTGCTAGTATCGAAATTCCTTCAGTACCCCACTGTCCTACTCACTGCCATATGCCTGGTGATATCCATTTCAAAAATTAGGGTTGACAATCACATGGCTTCTGCCAATTGAGAGATACTCCCTCCGTTCGGAAATACTCGTCGGAGGAATGGATGTATCTAGATGTATTTTAGTTCTAGATACATTCATTTTTATGCATTTCTCCGACAAGTATTTCCGAACGGAGGGAGTACAAGAGGAGCTCAATCGGGCACCGTGTCTCTCTAGCTGAACTCTTCTATGTGCACAATGTTTAGAAACGATCTCATACTGTCAAAAGAACTAACACTAGTGTCGTGTGAAAATCTCCTGCTCTTCCGAAGGTATTTGTCAGGTGATTAACACTAGAATGCCAGCTAGAGTAACAGAATAACAACCGTGTTTTTCTTAGTTGGATAACCACCATGATTTGATGGGTGTTGCTCTTCCTTTGGCTTTTGTGGTAAACTCCCCTGCTCTTCTGATGGGTGTTGTCAGGTGAGAACATTCTGTTACTCTTAGCGAACCAAAAACTAGTGTTCAAATTTAAAGAACCTCCAATTTCAGGGTTCAAATTAACACAAACAGAATTTGGCTTCTCAAGCTGTTTCGACCTCCGAGCAACTCATGTATGCACACCTCACCATGTCCATCACCAAAAAATTGATCACCATGTCCATCACCAAAATATTGATCCCAGAAACCACCGCCCATCAGAGCCAAAGGATTCAAAGAGCACTGCAACAACGCCTTGGCACAAATATTGGCCAATATACCTTTGTCAACAAGTACCCTTACATGACAAAGTTGGAGGACACTAGACAGACACACTAAATTCTATTGCATTCTTGTTTGAGAAGACAGAGGCCAAAATGGTGATGCAACATAATTGCCCTGCTCACCATATATATGGCATACGGACTGAGAGAAATCCATTGTTCGCAATAATTGATCTTAGAAATACCCAAAGCAGCGCCAAGCTTAGCAAGTTCATGCCCATCCAAGTTACAAGCTCTACTACAACATACTCCCTCCGTCCGGAAATACTTGTCGGAGGAATGGATGTATCTAGACATATTTTAGTTCTAGATACATACATTTTTATGCATTTCTTCGGTCGGTGGTTTTCCTACGTGGATCTACTTGGATCTGTTATTTGTTCGTCTTTGTTCATGTGTCTTCATGTTGGATCCTTTCAATCTAAACTTCTCTTCATCGGCGGTGGTTGTTGTTCTGGTGCGTAGGTCCTACGGCGCCTTAGCACGATGAGTTCCCGACTGTTTACTACAACAAGTTGTGCCCGGCACCGGCGAGGGAGGGGCGATGATGGCAGGGCGTCTTCGGCTTGTTTCAGTGCTTGTAGTCGTCGTTAGATGGTCTATGTAATTTTTGTTATTTCTCGTGTTCATTGTATTGTCATGATTAAAAATGAATAGACGAAAGTTTGTAGCAGAAACAAACTAAAACTTGTGGCCTGTGTTGGCTGGTGGGTGTTGTCTCGCCGGCTCCAGCTCTTGATCATGCATCGTTTCGTAGAGGTCCCCTCTGTCTGAGAGGACTAGACTTGGTTTGCGTAGCTTGTAACAGACATTATGGTTTCTGATGTATCAAATCGGAGAGGCAGCTCCAGGTTAGCACTATAGCTTTTACCTGACTGAATATTCAGGAGGTCGAAGCCAACATGCGTGAGGGGGACGGGCGGCAGGTCCAAGCGGGTTAGAGGGAGAGGATGGAGACGGCAGGGTGGCAAGGATCCGACAGGGGCTTGGCTGGTTGACCTCCGGCTGCACGTCATGGAAGGCCTCAGGGAGAACCTGCAGGGCGGCTCGGTCAGAAAGGAAGGCGGGGAGAGTGGGAGGAATGGGAAGGAGGAGAGGTAGAGGTACGCCGGAGCTCAGCTCGGTTCTCACCGGCAGTGGAGATGCGAAGGAATCTCAAGGTAGTGTTGAGTATATTGATTCATCAGGACTAGAATTTGTACTGCCTTGTTTGTACTCTAAGTTGGTCATTGTACTTCTATATATATATATATATATATATATATATATATATATATATATATATATATACCCACGAGGTTCAAGCATTAAACAATCAATTCCATCAATCCCTCTTTATCCCTTCATGTTTATCAGCCTTACCTCGATCCTAAACTCTAGCCGCCATTGCCGCTTCCGCTCTGCGCCCTGCCCCCAGGGCGGTCGGTCGCCATGACCGCTGCCGGGGTCCTCGCCGTCCGTAGCTAGGGTTCGTCCGCTGGCCTTGTTGATCGTCTGCCCTAGAGAGTCCTTTTTCCAAGCCCTTGCTTCGGGTTTTTTCTCTTTCCCGCCGGTCATCTTGATCGGCGTTTTTGTTTCGGTTTTCCGATCCAAGATCGTTTTGTGTTGCCCGCAGCCGTTGTCGACCCCTGTGCCTCTGCCCTTATCGGCGTCGACTACACCGGCCACTTCGTCATCAACCGCGCGGCAAGTCTAGACGCGCCGCCCAAGGGACACCCTCGTGCGTCGCTGTCGCTCGTACCCGCGCGGTCCCGATTTCTAGTCCGTCTTCGTCGTCATCGCCCGGGACATCACCGACAACGTCGCCCATGGACTCCGATCTGCACGTTGTACCCGCCATGGCATGTACAACAGCATTGTCATTCTGATCAACCGATCACGCGTCAGTCTTCACCAAGCACGTCCCCAAGCACGCGCCTACCACTGATCGAGTCACAGGTTGCCGTCGCGTCGTCCCTTCGGTCCATTGCGTCGCCTCCCCGAGGTCTTCCCGTCGGCTGCCCCGACCCGCTCGCCGCTCCCGCCGACGCCCGCTCGTGCTGTTGCCTCACGGCCCGCGGTCCATGTCGCCGCCCTGAGATCCTCCAGCGGTTACCCCCATAGCCGCCGGCTTTGCGTCGCTCCTTAGGGCTGTCGCGCCGTGGCACGTAGTGCACGCTCTCTCCCGTCCAGTCGTCGCCCCCGACCAGTGGTTCTCCCCGCGACAGCCCCGATGCGCGAGCCGCTGCTACACCGCCTCTTCGGGCTGTAGCGCTGCGGCCCACTCCGCCGTCACCTCACGTTGACTTCCCGTGGTATGTGTCGTGCCGCCTCGCTCAGCGTGGGAACGCCACCGTCCACGCCAGTTTTCGTCACGTTGTCGGGTTCCTCGGCTGCTTCGAGCACATCCGCCGTACTCCTAACCTAGTCGTCGCCGCTACCCGTCCACCCCCTTCGTCTTCATCCAGCACCAGCCCATCTGCCACAAACGTCGTCGAGTCTTCTTCTCTGCTGGCCCTCCGACTCCTCGCATGGCGTACAGCTTGTGCAGGTCTCTCGTCTACGCATGCCCGATGCTGGCGACACCGATTTATGCCTTCATCCACGATGTGTCCCCGGCCCTGGCAAGCCTGGTCGGCGTTTCGTCAACTTCGTCTTCGTCCGTCAACGCATGCCCGGTGCTAGACACACCAATGCGTAACTTCGTCTAGGACGTGTTCCCGGGCTTGGCAAACTTGGCACGACGCGTTGTCAGCAACGTCTTCTTCCCGGCGTACCACTACTTCGACACCACTGCGTCCATGACAAACTCGGTGCCTCCTTGCATCCGCGGCTCCACAGTGACTTTCTCGACACCGGCTACCCCGACTCGACATCGATCACGACATTCTTCGCATGTCTACCTTGCCCGCGGCTACACCATCATATGCTCTCGGCTACCTCGATTGCTTGAGCAACCTTGTCGATTTTCACTCGAGCCACGACTTCCGCGACCATTACGAGTGTTTGTGTGTGTGTGTGTGT